>NC_073224.2:13176000-13479250 GCF_029281585.2 Gorilla gorilla gorilla
CGAGATTGCACCCCTGCACTCCAGCCTGGGCAACAGAATGAGACTCTGTCTCGAAAAAAAAAAAAGGCGGATGTGGTAACATACACCTGTGGTCCTAGCTACTTGGGAGGTTGAGGTGGGAGGATCACTTGAGCTAGGGAGGTCAAGGCTACAGTGAGCTGTGATCATGCCACTGCACTCTAGCCTGGGTGACAGAGTGAGACCCTGTCTCAAAAACAAAACACACACACAAAAAAACTTATATAAAAGATGGAAAGAAAAAGCTAATAACCAAAAGAGAATATAAGCAAAATATCAAGATCTTTTTTCAGCAGTGCAAAGTTTCAAGCAGAGATTGGGCTGTAGTTTTTAGTTGTAGGTTTTCCTAAGCCAGAAGGAGGGATGGGGGAGGATTTAAGGCTTATCGGAAGGAGTATATGTCAGGATCTTTAAATAAACGATATCTTCTCTCATTTTGATTAGACTGAAAGAAGTCAGTTAACTTATCCACATACAAACAGGGACCAGGAATCCAGTCCCTGACTCTTATGACTCTAGCACGACTTCGTGTTTTCACCTAAAGGAAGAACAACTTTGAGCCGCAGTACCTTTATCTTTAGTATGCATATAGTTAGCAGCCCCAGTACCTTTATCTTTAGTATGTATATACTTAGCAGATACTTGGGACTTTCAGAAACCAGTCAAAATCCTTCCCAGCAAATGCTTTTGAAAAAGTGGGGCATGAACAACCTGAGTAATTTTATTTCTGATCAGAACAATGTGAGGCCAGGCACATGGGGTCACACCTGTAATCACAGCACTCTGGGAGGGAGGGGGGAGGATCATTTGAGGCCAGGAATTCAAGACCAGCCTGGACAACATAATGAGACCCTGTCTCTAAAAATTAGCCAGATGTGGTGACACATGCCTGTAGTCCCAACTACTCGGGAGGCTGAGATGTGTAGATCACTTACGCCCAGCAGTTTGAGGTTACAGTGAGGTAATATGGCACCACTGCACTACAGGCTGGGTGACAGAGTGAGACCCCAACTCTAAGAATAATAAAAAGAAAAATAAATGCTATGTGACTATAATTAAATAAGAATTTCTGACTTATAACTGGCTTTTGAAGTAATTTAAGAAGAGCTTCCCATAAGTTCTGAGAGCTTTGGGATGGCAGGGAAGGTGTAGGTCTGTGGATGTCTTCTGCCTATTCTCATTGCTCCAGGTTAAAAAAGCCCTCGAGGTCCAGGCATTGGGAAATGTGTAAACTGTAGCAAGGGCTAGAATTTGTAGAGGACCAGAGTCCATGCTTGCCAGCATGAAAGGGTTCAAATTCAATTAAAAAAAAAAACAACAACTTGAACCCAGCAGGCGGAGGTTGAAGTGAGCCGAGATCGCGCCACTGCACTCCAGCCTGGCGACAGAGCAAGACTGACTCTCTCTGACTCTCTCTCTCTCTCTTCTCTCCCCCCTACTCTCTCTGTCCCTCTCCCCCACTCTCTCTCTCCCCCCAACCCCTTTCTCTCACTCTCCCCCCACAACCCCCACTCTCTCCCTCTCCCTCTCTCTCCCTATATATATATATCTCACCATGCAGGCTTAACACCCTTACCTATGGAGTCAGCCCAGTCACCATCATTTAGATCCCTGCTTTACAGTTACAGCACACTGGTGTATAAATAGTTATTTTAGAATGTAGTAAGATTGGAAAATAATAGAGTTCGTGCTTACTTTTATGGATGACATAGGACCACTTTCTGGCGGTGTAGGATGTTTTCTAGCCTTATGCTCAGTACACATTTCACAGCACTGGTAACCACCCCGTGGGTTCTTCTTGCCTCCTACCCAGATAGAGCCAATTTATTGAGACGTGGGAATTGCCATAGAGAAAGAGTTTAATACACATAGAGTTGGCTAAACAGGAGACCAGAGTTTTGCTATTACTCAAATCAGCTTCTCTGAAATTCAGAGGCTAGGGTTGTTGAAAGATATTTAGGCAGGCAGGAGCCTAGGGAATGGGGAATGATGATTGGTTTGGGTCAGGGATGAAATCACAGGGAGTTGAAGCTGTCCTCTTGGGCTGAGTCAGTTCCTGGGTGGTGGCTACAAGACCTGATCAGCCAGTTAACTGGTCTGGGTGGGGCCAGCTAGTCCATCAGAATGCAGACTCTAAAAAATACTCAAACATCAATTTTAGGTTTTATAGTAGTAATATTATCTATGGGAGCAATTGGAGAGGTTAGGAATCTTTTGGCCTTTGGCTGCCTGACTCCTGAGCCATAATTCCTAATCTTATGGATGATTTGTTAGTTTTAAAAAGGAGGTGTGGTCCTCAAGCAAAGAGGAGGTTTGTTTTAGGGAGGGGCTATTATCATGTTTACTTCAAAGTTAAACTATAAACTAAATTTCTTCCAAACTTAGTTCAACCTACACCCAGGAAAGAACAGGGCAGCTTGGAGATTGGAAGCAAGATAGAGTCAGTTAGGTCATATTTCTTTCGCTGTCACAATTTTTGCAAAGGTGATTTCACGCAAAGTATGCACTTTGCAAACTTACTTTGTTTTTAGCAAAAAGTAATTGAAATCACTTTTGCTTAGCGTGCACATTCATTTTTTAATGGAAATTCTGTACTGCCTTTGATCATTCTAAAGAAATCATCTTGCTTTTTACTCACATGAGTTGACATTATCTGGATTTATTCCTTATTTTGGATTTGGACTGAAAGCTCTTTTTACATTTTAACCGGCTGTCATTTGCCTGAAAGTAGTGGTGAAGGGTGCCTCTTTAAATGCATTTACAACAAATTGCTTTGTTGTGAAGGGGAGGGTAAAACTGAAATTGGTTGTGTTTCCTTCTCTCTGTGTCAAAATTGTATTTTCCATTTTCTGCATCTGGTGAAGATAAAGATTTTGATGCTTAACTGCAAAGATCTGACTCTACAGGGATGTACTTACTCTCTCTTTTTTGAAAATATAATGATTTCACAGTCTCCTGCCTTGAACACACTACATTTGGTAACTTTATTTCTTGTTTTATCAAGTCATGTATGACTTTTCTGCTTCTTCCTTGCCTGCCATAATCATCTTCTGACCATCTGGGAGACCTCTGATCCTCTATGCAGAGTCCATTTAAACATTTTAGTACTAGAAGAGTGAAAATCTTGTAAAAATATAAAATTTGTTTCTATTATTACACTGGGAGCAAAAATAAAATGTTTAAATGTGCTTTCCTGCTGAGTAAGAGTTTTAGAGATTACAGGCTTGTGTGCAGAATTCTGAATGGGGGCAGCAGTTCCTATGCACCTCGGGAACTGGAGAAAGGCTGCAGGCATTGTCAGCAAAAGGGACTGGAGTGATTTGTTGTATTCCCTTTATCTTCAGAATAACTCCTGATAAATATTAGAGAGGCATATTCACTCTTCAAGGCAGTGGAACAACCTGCATGTATTTTGGGAGCAATTCTTGGAAGGGATTTCTGTTTTAAAATCAAGACATTAGCCTTTGGGATGTCAGATTCCTATTGATAAATTGAGGAAAGTGACTATCAGGTGTCAACTTTGGAAACTACAAAAAAACAGTTACCTAAAGGGAGGGTAATGAAAATAACTGAGGATATAAATCACCCAGCCTCAGTTTTACGAGCCACACATGCGACTTTTGTATTTCCATTAATCACAAAGCTCATAATTTTATGATACAAATATCAGCAACGGCCACCTGGAGTTTTCTTTTTTTTCCCCTTGTCTCTATTTTCAGTCTCTTCCTTTATCTGTTTTGTTTTCTTTTTATTAAAGAATAAAGCATTTCTTTTTTAGCGAAGATTTATGTTAAATAATTATAACAATAATAATTTATTGTAGTCTTAGTACATGTTTTTGTTCATTCAACAAATATTTATTGACTAAATGCCAGGCATGGTTAGACATTGTCTAGTGGGAGAGAGAGACTGTCTGCCCTTGTGGAGCTCAGAGTCTAATGGGGAAGACAAATAATAAACAGTAATATAGATAGGTAGATAAATAGATACATACATACACTTATATATATACATATGTATTAGTCCACTGCTATAAAGAACTACCTGAGACTGGGTAGTTTATAAAGAAAAGAAGTTTAATTGACTCACAGTTCTGCATGGCTGGGGAGGCCTCAGGAAACTTACACTTGTGGCGAAAGGCAAAGGGGAAGCAAGGCATGTCTTACGTGGCAGCAGGAGAGAGAGAGTGAAGTAGGAAGTGGATGTAAATAATACTTTTAAACTATCAGATCTTGTGAGAACTCACTCACTATCATGGGAACAGAAAGGGGAAATCCACCCCCATGATCCAGTCACCTCCCACCAGGCCTCTGACAAGTGGCGATTACAATTCGAGAGGAGATTTGGGTGGGGACACAGAACCAAACCATATCACATAGATATATAGCTGATAAATAGACAGATGCTAGAAAGTGATAAAAGCTGTGAAAAGAAGAAAGTGTAGCACGAGCACAAAGAAATCAATGGGAAGAGAGAGCAACTGTGGGCATCTTTAAATCGGGTATTCAGACAGCCCTGACAGAGTCTGTGGATTTTGGACAAAGACTTGAAAAAGGTAGATATGTGGGGAAGAGGGTTCCAGGTGGAAGAAGCGTGGTGACATGGCTGGCATACTTGACGAGTAACAGGAGGACTGTGCAGCCAAGGCAGAGTGAACAAACGTACATTAGATGAGATCATTTATACCAAGAATGTGTGGTATGCCTAGTGCCTGGTGCGGAGTCAACGCTCCAAAGTTGTGAAGCCCCGGCTCTGCCTTCAGCCTGGTGCGGAGTCAACCCTCCAAAGCTGTGAAGCCCCGGCTCTGCCTTCAGCCTGGTGCGGAGTCAACCCTCCAAAGCTGTGAAGCCCCGGCTCTGCCTTCAGCCTGGTGCGGAGTCAACCCTCCAAAGCTGTGAAGCCCCGGCTCTGCCTTCAGCCTGGTGCGGAGTCAACGCTCCAAAGCTGTGAAGCCCCGGCTCTGCCTTCAGCCAGCTTTCACGCCAACCCCACCCATCGCACATGCAGACACTTCCCAAGGTAACCAAGGGCTGGTGGCTTCCAGGTGGTCTGTGGAATTTTTGTAATGTTGACATTTGTTGTGTTAATGCCTGTGGCTTTCATAATGCTACTTTACCTTGTACCATCTCATTGGTGTTTTGATGAGCAGGGTGTCTTTTTGCCCATTAACTACGGTGAGGTTTTCAGTGAAAAAAGAGAATCCCTACACGATTGTGTAGGGGTGAAGAGAGAACTTTCCCTTCACCCTCTAAAGGATTGTTTAAAAGTCAAGTCATAAAAGGTTGATTAATTGGAGAAAAGGCGTAAACATTTATAAACGTGCACACAAGGGAGAATCAGAATGATTACCCCAACCACCAGGGGAGTGTAGGAGCTTATATATCATCGTGATGTACAGAAAAAATGGGGGTTCAAAAACAGGTAATGGTGGCAGAACAGGTTATGGGAGGGAGAGAAGAGGAGGCCTGGCTAGCAAAGGTAGCAGCCCTCAAAAAGAATAGATGGAGCTGGGCACGGTGGCTGACACCTGTAATCCCAGCACTTTGGGAGGCCAAGGTGGGTGGATCACCTGAGGACAGGAATTCGGGACCAGCCTGGCCAACATGGTGAAACACCGTCTCTACTAAAATATACAAAAATTAACTGGGCATGGTTGCAGGTGCCTGTAATCCCAGCTACTTGGGAGGCTGAGGCAGGAGAACCACATGAACCCGGGAGGTGGAAGTTGCAGTGAGCCGAGATCATGCCATTGTACTACTCCAGCCTGGGCAACAAGAGTGAAACTCCATCAAAAAAAAAAAAAAAAAAAAAAAGAGAGAAAGAGAGAAAGAAAGAATAGATGGTAAATGCTTTTTTTCTTCTTAAACCTTTAAAGGTGTCAGACTCTCCATTATTTTTTTTCTTAGAGTGGGTCAGGGGGAGGCCTGGCTGCATCAATTTAGATTTTCTGTAGGTGTCAAAGTCCCCCACAAAAGACAGCTTTGCAGAGTTACTTCTGTTTGCTGGGTCTCTGAGCAAGCAGTCTCAAACTATGTCAAAGAAATACATTTTGGGGTAAAATATTTTTATTTCTTTTGGTTGATAGTAGAATGTTTTGTCCTACTGCAAATAGTTAGCAGATCTCTGATGAGAGGGAATTTTGAGAATTTGGGAATCAGTTTCAGAACCTCTGATGAGAGGGAATTTTTCCTGCATCCTTTTCTCAGTCTTTGAAGTAGTGGTTTTCAAGTTAGCTGCATGTTAGAATCACTTGGAGAGCTTTAAAGAAAATATTGCTACCCAGGCCCCACCCCAAATCAATTAAATCCCAACCTCTGGGAGTGGGACCTGCTATTAGATTTTGAGCTCCCCGGGTGATTCTAATGGATGCCAGGGACGAGAACTCCCACTGGTCACCGAGGTGGATGCTAAGTATATTTATTGTTTTCTTATGATACGTTGGCTTCTGCCTCTTCATATTATCATGTCTCAAAGGCTCAGAAGACCTTGGAACTTTCTGCAACACTTCTCAATCTTCTCATTCCAGCTCTATTGGTGACTGGTTCATAAACTCCAGGTCCAGAAGCAGAGCTGGCTCATGACCAAGCTTTGCTGTGTGCAGCAGCCTTCTCAGATGCTTGCTCTGGGCAACCACTCTTCAGATGCAGCCCCGCAGGGCTCTGAAAGCAGAGTGTGTCCTTCAGCACCCCCTTTCCTGAAGTTGTAGCCAGCTCTGCCGGGCTGCCTCCACCACTTTCATGGCATCAGCTAACCATAGTGCTTCCATTTTCATCAGGAGGCTTATGCATAAGCTTATATTTAAAATGTGGTCAGAAAAATGTCTACTAGTAGATATTTGAGCTATACTTCATGTTGCAGTGTTCAACGTGAACCCCTAATTGACCCACTTCTAAAAAATCACCTGCAATATAATACCGTCAATAAATGGATGTTAATTTTTTTGTATTTATATTTTAAACCTATTAATACGTCTCAGTGTATGTGTGTTGTAAATCAAAGATGACTGAGGCAAGTCACAATTATTTTAAGAGGTTTATTTGCCAAGGTTAAGGACATGCCTAGGACAAAAGAACACAAAATCATAGGAAAAATCTGTGGTCTGTGCTTTTTTCCAAAGAGAATCTGAGGACCTCAATATTTAAAGGGAAAAAAGCAGGTTTTGGGGGAAAGAGGAAGAAGAAAAATCTTTTTAAAGGGTGGTAGATAAAAGTGGCAAGAGGTTGCATCCTTTTTAGTCTTGGATCAGCATTCTCTGAATCTACATTTTACATGTGAGAGGGGGTAGAGGAATAGTCACTTATGCATTCAACTTGTCCTCAGTGAATCTGCATTATTACATAACCTAAAATAAACAGAGGGTAGAGGAGGCAGTAAGATAGGCATTTGTCTCAGGTGAGTGGAGAGATGACTTTTCAATTCTGTCCTTTGTCCCATACCTGAGAAGATCAGCGATGAATTTACACGGTCAGGGTGATATTCAACAGAATTGCTTTAGGGTAAAGATCGTGGGGCCAACCAGGAATTCCCTTGTGGGAAAATTGTGAGAGAGGTATATACCCTTTCATCTCTGTAGCTGTCTTATTTAGGAACAAACTTGGGGGCAGGTTTGCATGACCCAGTTCACAGCTTAACTTTCCCCTTTGCCTTAGAGAGTTTGGGGTCCCAGGATTTATTTTCCTTTCATAGTATATACACACACAATCATTTGTATGCACACATATACACTATGGATGTGTATTTGTAAGTATCAGTATTTATTTATAGTGACTATATATAATCTTTCCAAATAATCAGTCTGGAGGTCAGCTGAACTTTCTTAGACTCTTTTTATCATGCAGTTGTGTGTTTTTTCAATGGAGGTGAGAGATGTTAAAATGATACTGTGTTGATAATGTTATAATTGAAGCTCTGGGATTCTCTCCCTGGCAAAATAAAAAGTGGGTGCTTCAGTATTGTCTTCAGGTTATTTTTCTTTAATTTTGCTGGTCCATGATATTTAAAAACAACCACAAACAACCCTGGGAACTGTAAGTTAGGCTGGAAGTCCCCATGTTTGAGGAGGGCTTCTCTGGAGCCCCTCCTGCCCCAATTCTGCTCATAGTTCAAGCCCCTCAGTGACATCAGGGGAGACTGAAATCAGCAAGACAGAGTCACTTGCCTCCACCCCTTTCCCCAGGACATCCCAACACTAGGTGTAATTTCATGATTTAGCCTCTCCTACCTCTGTGCTAAAATAAAGTATTACTTTTCTCTATCCCTTTCTTCCCTTTTCTCTTCTTGTTCCCCCTTTTTGAAGTAAAAGCAACATTCCCACAATTTAAAAAAGTTATAGCCTAGATGAGGTGGCTCATGCCTGTAATCCCAGCACTTTGGGACATCAAGGCAGGAGGATCACTTGAGCCTAGGAGTTAAGGACAGCCTGGGCAACATAGTGAGAGACCCCATATTAAAAAAAAAAAAAATTAAAAAATCAGAAGCCCAAAAAGTTATAAAATCCTTTTTCTTGACCAGCACACTTGACATTTCCCTTTGGCAGGCATTCCACATCCCACGTTGGGATTCACAAGGTGGTACAAGATAGTTCCAGGAACCAAGATGCAAACTAAGAAACCAGTTGGCCTAACAAAGTGTCGAGGCTTGCTGGTCACAGAGCTCTCCTTCTCTCTCCCGTCAGCACACTTGTTTGGCAGCTGGCCCAAGAGTGTCCAGGTTCTGGTAGTGCCCACTGGCAGCATTTGGCAGGTGTGACAGCAGAGGAGTCGGAAAAATAGCAAATCTGGCCTCCCCTCCCGCAGGAGGAACACGGCGGGACTCAGGGTGCTGGCTTTGTAGAAGAACATGCCCTCTGCAGGCCATCCCACCTCTGGTCCTCTTTTTATCCTGGGCAAAGAAGTGTTTTAATCCCAGCCTGTCTGAGCGCTGCCCTTTCTTCTACACTCACACTCTCCTTCACAGCCCCAGGGCACGTCATTTTGTCCTACACAATGCCATTATTACTCCCTTTTTGTTTGTCTTCTTAGGCGAGCCACTTTTAAAAAATATTCCAATGTTCCTATTCCAAACCTCTTCTCCCCTTTCAAGCTCAGATAAAGGCACCGAAATAAGCAAAGCTTTTTTATGCCTCCTTGACTAGGTACCCAGTACTAAGTTCCCAGAACTGCAGTCCCATGAACAGTAGCATTCAGAGGCATTGAGGAGCAAAGGGAAAGTGACTTGTCACTGATCCCCCATTGAAAGGGCTGGCATCCTGGTCAGGCTGACAGGCTGTCAACCCTTCTTCCTCTCTGTGGAACATTTCTCTGGCATTTTTCTCAGAAATCTCATGAATGCCCTGGAATAGAGAATAGAGTTTATTTTGAACATGGAACATGGCCAGGTTTTTTTTTTTCCTTTGAAATGAGATTCTTAGCTATGAACCTATTTCTTTTTTAACTACCTTCTGACCTAGTTCATAATATTACCACCAGAAGCAGAACTAACAACATGATTCTCGCTTCAAGAGATTGAACAAGTAATAGGACATAGAGTTTTAAAAGAAAATCACCATTCATTCTGAGATGAGATAACTTGCCTCAATTTGAACTTCTCTTTATAACTGTTAGGGATGTAGGAAAGGGAAGAGACTTATATTTTTCTAGAGAAAAAGTATTTACAAATTCTTGAATATTTCCCAATTATAGGTTCTTTTATAAAAAATGAAGTGAATGTGTTAGATAATTTAAAATTATTAAATGTTATGCATATGTGTGTTCATTCACAATAGCAAAGACATAGAATCAACCTAAATGTTCGTCAGTAGTGGAGGCCAGGTGCAGTGGCTCATGCCTCTAATCCCAGCACTTTGGGAAGCTGAGGCAGGTGGATCACCTGACGTCAGGAGTTCGAGACCAGTCTAGACAACATGGCGAAACCACGTCTCTACTAAAGATACAAAAAATTAGCCAAGCATGGTGGTGGGCACCTGTAATTGGGATTACAGCTACTTGGGAGGCTGAGGCAGGAGAATTACTTGAATCCGGGAGGCAGAGGTTGCAGTGAGCCAAGATTGCATCATTGCACTCCAGACTGGGTGAAAGAGCAAGACTCTGTCTCAAGAAAAAAAAAAAAAAAGTAGACTGGATAAAGAAAATATGGTGCATATACGCCATGGAATACTATACAGACATAAAAAGAATGAGATCATGTCTTTTACAGGGTCATAGAGGGAGCTGCAGGCCATTATCCTTAGCAAACTAACACAGGAACAGAAAACAAAATACCGCATGTTCTCACTTATAAGTAGGAGCTAAATGATGAGAACACATGGACACGAAGAGGGGAGCAGCAGATACTGGGGTCTACTTGAGAGTGGAGGGTGGGAGGAGGGAGAGGACCAGAAAAAATAACTAATGGGTAGTAGGCTTAATACCTGGGTGATGAAATAGTCTTCACTATAAACCTGCATGACACAAGTTTACCTTTGTAGCAAACCTGCACTTGTAACCTTGAACTTAAAATTATTAAATGTTAAATAATCTAAAATTATTCAATAATTAATAAAGTTTATATATTACCTCAATGTTAATATAGAATTATTATCTAATTATTCATCTAACCAGAGATGATTACAAGGCATAAAATGAGAAAAAGTTGAAGAGAGGTTTCAAAAATATCTCGTATAACCATCTCCCCAGTTCAGGAGACCTGTTCTTCCAGCCTCAACCGAAAGCCATGAAGGTGCCTGCAATAGTGGAGGGCCCTCTGCCAGGAGAGAATGTGCTCCAGTAACAGAGCACACTGTTTCCTGAAGGAGCCCCTCCACTGTTGAGGTTTCTGTTATAAGCTCTATTGGGCACAAAATGGCGTCTCAAAATTTGCTGCCCTCAAAATGGGCACTCATTTTAAGCGTACTTTGTGCTTAAAATACAGTAAGTCGTTTAATGCTCAAATACTAATGACAACTGGCATTTATTACATAATCACCATGTGCTAGGCACTGTGTTAAGCACTTTACATTTATTGTGACATTTACTCCTTACGTAAATCCTGTGGAATATAATTTCCCCTCCTTTTTCCACACGAGGAAACAGGTATAGAGGACTTAAGTAACTTACGCAAGGTCACCATGGTAGAGAATGACTGACCGAGGATTCAAGCCCAGGCCCATTTGACTTCAGGACCCAAGCCACTGGTTATACTTTTCACTTCAACCCTATTAAGTGTATGTTGAATTCCTATATACAAAGAACTGAGGCTCTCTTATCAAACTAATTTTCCCAAGGTAAGTGGAGTCTTAAAGCAGATCTCTGATTCAAATCTTGTGCTTTGTGCCATCATAACCCAACCAGAATGCAGCAGAGAGCATCAAAAAATTAAAGGAGTGGGGCATGGTGGCATATGCCTGTAGTCCCAGCTACTTGGGAGGACCGCTTGAGCTCAGAAGTCCAAATGCAGTCTAGACAATGTAGCAAGGTCCCTTTTCTTAATAAAAAAAGTTATCCTCCAGTAAGTTGTCAAGGCAACTGCAGTTGAGGACTTGAGGATCTCAATACCCACTGGAACTGCATTATTATTTCAATTCAATAATATAAATATTGAATCCTAGAGCTGCCAAGGATGTTGAAGACTCTTCCCCAGGCAAGATAAGTGAGTAAGCCTGAAGGGTAGAAGTGCATTTTTCTTCTGTATTTCCCCAACGTCTAGCATAGTTTTTAAATCATTGTAGGTACTCAATAAATGTTTGTTGACACACTAAATATATCTACCAAGAAATTTATAATTTCTTGCAAATTTAGGCAAATGTCCTTTCCGGTATTGTTTATTGATTTAGACTCCATCTATTTCCAAAAGGAATTTAAAGTGTCTTAATTCCCAGTAGGTTTTTATTTTTATTTGAATCATCTGGTGTTGATTAATTAGTTAAGTTTTGGTGCCTACCTTATAGTGTTTGTTTTCTCTGTTAAAAGCCATGACAGCATAAATTCCCCGCTGCAGAGGCTAAACATCTGACAGAGCCAGAGAAAAACACCATCCCAGGAGTTTTTAGTCATCCACAGCAGTGGGGCAAGTCTGGCTGTGTGTTAGAAAACAGAAATCCTCAAGTGGGTAACTGCTTGGCCAAATGATGTGGGAAAAAAATAAGGAAAATGCACAGCTCTTCTATGTGTTGTATTTCATTTACAGAAATTAGGAAGCATTTTAGGCTGCAGTGACAATTCAGTGTTAGATTTTTTAAATGATTCTATGTAAAAATGCAGCTTTCTATCAGTTGGCATACAATAGGGGCTAACAAAGCCACCACTCCAACTTAGAAAAAAAAAAAGCTTGTGATCAGAGTTAAATTAGTAAAACAATTAAAATCAGGAGCCATCTGTGGAGAGAGTCAGGAGATCCATCTTTAAATATATACCTGAATACTTTAGAGGCACCCAGTACTCCAGTCAAGGTGATATGGGTATATTTTCAGAAAAGCAGAGCTATTCCATGATTAGAATTTGAAATGGGAAATGGTATCTTATTTGGAGGGAAAAGAAGAAAAGAGAAAGAAGGGACAGGAAGAGAGTTAGTTTGCCATGGAAACACATAGAGGCACAAAGGCAAGCCCTAGTTCGGAGAGAAGGAGTTTTCCTGGAGGGAACTAGCGGACACTTGGGGAAGTTTGTTCGTGTAATAGGTGAGGTGATTCAAGCTACCTTGGATCAGAAACACTTCTGAAGACCAACGATCTTCCCTTTGTGCTGACTCCATTCTTACACAAGATGTTGGATCACTGAGGTTTCAAGCAGCTTGTCAACAGTGAGGATAGATGCTGGCCGGACCTACTTGTGCATTCTTGGCTGTGGTAGATTAATGCAAAGCCATCTGGCTTGTATCTCTTTAAGCTTGATTAGTGCAGTTTCACATCCCAATTTCAGCGTGCTGATCAAATCAGGTTTCTGAGCCATCATCACGTCTGAAAACTTGACCTTGAGGTGATGGATTCACCAAGGCTTAGCCACTGGTAAGGATCTGGTTGAGTGATCAGCCAACCTTCTCGAGGTTGGGAAATTTCTTTCAGCAATACCAGTAACCTTGACCACGAGACTAATGTTCCTGGATTCTCTTGCTAGTTGCTTCTCAGGTGACCACTAAAGTGACCAGTAAGTCTAGGAAAAATGCCTTTGATGTCTGGCTCAGATAACTGCTCTGTTATGACCTTCACTGTCATCTCTTGCTGCCAAGTTCTGTTATCTCAAGGTGATATTCACCTTGAAAACCCTGCAATGGCTGATGCTGTTGCACCCAGCACTGCAGCTCATTGACTTAGCAGCGTGTTCCCTAATGCGAGACCAATGAAGCACATTCTCTATAAAAGCAGAAACAAACAAACAAAAAAGGCATTGTATTTGTTCATCAAAATGGAAAATAGGCAAAAAGTAAAGGAAGATTTTTTGTTGGAAAAGGTAGAACTAGGCTCAGCATTTGACCAAAATGTGGGAAATGAAGGAGGCACACAATGGACATGGGTTATTTGAGAAGTAGGAGATAGCTTCAAAGAGAGAAAAAGGTGCCTTTACTCCTCTATTATTTTATCAAGCATGAGTATATTCACATTAAGCCTGGCCAGGCCTATATTAAAGGTAAGACTTAAGTCTTATGTGTAACTTTCTCATAATGCCACTAGAATAAAAACTTCATTAGACCTTAGATAGGTAATGAGAACAGAAACTGCTCTTAAAAGTTGTGAACAAGCATGACTTAGGAAAACAAAACATGACAGCAAAAGATCTGTCTCATATGTTAAGTAACATATACCTTTTATGGATGAGAGATACACAATAGCACTGCAGAGGAAGATGGGCATAGCATAGATTAGGCAACTGATATTTGTGGGTGTGTTGGGGAAGGAAAAGTTTGTGATTAAAACATAATTAAGGCAGCATTGTGCCACATGCATTGAAGACTCCTGACGGAGATAAGGAAGATAAGGAACTAAATTTATACTCTGCAACTGTACTATTTTTATGATAGTGGCCAAAGTTTATTGAGATTTTCCTATATGCAAAGTCTATGCTAAATCCTTTATGTACATTGTCTCATTTAATCATCTGGAAAACCCTGTGTAGTGGGTACGATAAGGAATGAAGCTTAAGAAGATATGTGATGAGGACATCAGGAAGATGGCAGACTAGGAAGTTTTAGGCCCTTGTTTTCCCAAGGAAATGTTAAATAAGAGACTGATTAAATAATTTCATAGAAGCTCTGGGAATCAGTCAAAAATTTATAAGAACCAAGCAAATACCCAACTAAGAAAAATCCACATTAAACATGGCAGGAAATTTTATTGCATTTTTACTCACCGTTGCCCCACCCCACCCCAAGGCAGCATGGCAGTCTGGGGGATGTGATGTCCTGCTGCCCAATTTCCTTCTGCAAATTGGAGAGATTTAGACCATATTTGCAATGTTCTACCCTGTATGACAGAAGCCTGGGAGATTGACCTCTGCGTTGCTTAACTAGGAGCTCAGACAGCTAAAAGTGGCACAGTTTGGATTTCAGGCTAGAGGAAGATAGGAGAAGAAGCAGGCATGGCTTGTGAAAATCACAAGGGTTTTATAGACCCACAGATATCTGGGGCAAGAGATCTTTGAGCAATACAATAGAACAGGTGAGACCCCAAGAAGAAGCAAAGGTGAGACTATTAGGGAAATTGAGACATTAACCAGCTGTGTATATGAGGGAATCAGAAAAAAGCGTGCACACAGGTCCAAGGAAGATACGTGGCTAGAAAAGGCCTTCACAGAGGGCCTATTAGTGAAGGTCTTCCTCTGCTTAGAGTCAGTCTTCAAAGACTGGGAGAGGTGGCTATTTTTTTCAAATGCCCAATTTTCAACAAAAGATCGCAAGACATTAAAATTAAAAAAAAAATCTGGCCTATTCAAAGGAACAAAATAAATCTTCAAAAGCTTGAAGAAACACAACCATCAGACTTACTAGACAAAGACTTTAAAACCACTCTCTTAAATACACTTAAAGAGCTAAAGGAAATCAAGAAAAGCATGTATGAGTAAAATGAGAATATAAAAAAAGTAGAAATTATAAAAGTCAAATAGAAATTCTGGACAGAAGAACACAATAAGTGATTTCAAAAATTCACCAGAGATGCAACAGCAGTCTTGAATAGACAGAAGAAAGAATCTGTAAATTTGAAAAAGGCCATTTAAAATCATTGAGTCTGAGGAATAAAAAGAAAAGAGAATAACAAAAAATGAACAGAGCCTAAGGAACTTGCAGGATCCCATCAAGTGGACCTACATATGCATTATGAGAGTTCCAGAAGAAGAGAGAAAGAGTCCAGAGAGATTATTTGAAGAAACAGTGGCAGAAAATACCCCCAATTTGAGGAAAGACATAAATGTACAAATGCAAGAAGCTCAAAGAAATCTGAGATAAACCTCAAAGACCCACACCAAGTTAGACTGTCAAAAGCCAATGACAAAGAGAGAACCTTGAAAGCAGTAAAGTAGCCTGCCACGTACAAAGGATCCTCAATAACGTTATCATATATTTCCCAGCAGGAATTGTGTAATCTGCCTGAAACCAAACAACTAAGAAAAGGTGGACTTGAACCCAGGCCCATTAGTGCAAAGCTCATTCTCTTAACCAGTGGTTCTCAAAGTGTGGTCCCTGGGCCTACAGCATCAGCATCACCTGGGAACTGGTCAGAAGTGGAAGTAAAAATTCTCAGGCTTCACCTTGACCTTCTGAATCAGAAATGTCTTTTAATAAAACCTGCAGATGTTTGAACTGCTCTTAACCATTATACAGTGGATGCACTGCTTGAAAGTGCTTGAGGATTTTTTCTTTTTCTTCTCATAGAAGTATAACCATATATGACCACAACCCATTATCTGCAATTCTGAAAATTCAGAAAACTGAACACCAAAAAAACTTTTTTTTAGTCATTTGTGGTAGCAAAATTCTTACCTAAACTAATAATTGGTTACTTAGCGTTTTTGTTTATCCTGCTTAGTGTGAATATTCATATGTTTCATTGTAAGGGTATGATTGTGTTTAATGACAGTGTGTTGTCTCATAGGCTGTTGAGGGTTTTTTTGTTTATAGTATATGTGTTATAAATAAATATGCTCTAGTAACTGGCCACTGGAAGAAGTAAAAATTAAAAAATAAACACACGTGGCCCTATGAGTTTCACATAAAAGATTTTGGATCACTTCAGTAAATAAAGATTACTGGGCTATGATTTTGGAAGCCTGAGTTAAAACCAGACTCTGCTACCTTGATACCTTGAAAAGCAATGAGCTCTCTCTTTGCCTTGGTTTCTTCCCTATTTAACTAGGGATTAAAGTAACTAATCTCATAATCTCCTCCAGCCCCATCCATTAGAGATATACCTGGACATACTTGGAGCACAGATTTTTAGTTATTTCTTTAATTCTGTTATTTTCTCAGCAGGTTACTCTTCATTTGATATTATCAGGTTGGAGCAAAAGTAATTGTGATTTTTGTTATTACTTTTAATGGCAAAACCCACGATTACTTTTGTACCAACCTATAAGATGCTTTCCATCTTCCTCTCCTTATCTTGGTGCAAGAAAACTAAGTGGTGTGACCATGTGTATACATAAATATTTTTAAAAGGACCTCCCCCAAACTCAATCATGATTATTTGTGTTATAGGGGAGCCTAAGAACAGGAGTGACAATTTTTTTAAGGCACTGTTACTACCCACTAAGTTCAGAGAGACTTGGTTTTATTAAGTATGCTAGAAAAGAAATAAAAGAATCCCACTGGTCTTTCTGGGAAGATATCCGGGAGTCTCCTATCCAAGAGATAGGAGTCACAGGCTGCCTGTCCACAGCCGGTAGAAGAGGAGTGAGACAGGACCCAAGATGATAGACTGTCTGCTCTCAGCATGTGTGTTTAGGGAACATGAGACCAGAATGAGACACTTCCTGCAATGCACCCTCTAAGTCTTCACAGCATCTTGTACAATTGCTGCTGCTGACTTATGCCCCAGCTGTGCAAGGATGCTTTTGGTATGGAGCCCCCGGTGAGGATGACTTTTTGCTGAAAAAAAAAAAAAATTGGTCCTGTTGATCCTGTAACCAAGTAAGCTTTGGCATTTAAGTGTGAAGACTGAAAACCCACTGTTGAGTGAGCTGTTATCCTGATTTAAACTTTAAATGGTACATTTTGCCTTTTGTTGTGACAAGGTGTTCTTTTTGACCTTCTCCAGGTAAAATATTTTTCCATACTCTAAGAATAAAAAAACTCAATAAATTATTTATTCCTGTCAGGCAGGAGCTTGCTCAAAATATCTATATTGAGCAATTATAAAAGCCTTGGAAATTTCCATCTTCGACCTTAGAAATGACTGATTGAATTCCAATTAGGGAGTCATGGACAGGAGAGAATTGGATGGAGAAGTATTTCCTATAACAAAGTTTGAATTATAAAAAAATAGGCCAAGTGCAGTGGCTCATGCCTGTAATCCCAGCACTTTGGGAGGCCGAGGTGGGCGGATCACCTGAGGTCAGAAGCTGGAGACCAGCCTGGCCAACATGGTGAAACCCAATCTCTACTAAAAATACAAAAATTAGCTGGGCATGATGGCATGCACCTGTAATCCCAGCTACTCAGGAGGCTAAGGTGGGAGAATTGCTTGAACCCAGGAGGCAGAGGTTAAGCGCCATTGCACTCCAGCCTGGGCAACAGAGTGAGACTCCATCTCAAAAAAAAAAAAAGAAAAGAAAAGAAAAATAGTCTACATCAAGACTGCCCAACCCTCCTTATTTTGTTGTTGTTGTTGTTGTTCTGTTTTGTTGGGTTTTATCAGCCCGAAGCCATGGTTTTTAATTTCTGTCTCTAGTAGTAAGCAGAAAAGCGGGATGAGGAAGGGGCTTTACTGGCCCAACCAGACCAGACACAGAAACTAAGAAGCCATGACTGTGTTCTCTCCCTTGGGCACCCCTGCTCTACATGCTTTCTATGGCCTCTTCTTCCTGAATGTATTCTTTCCCTCCATTCAAGGTTCCACTTGTTAAATATGATCTTCCCCTCTCACGGAAGTGCCACTGTTTCCTTGATTTCTCATAAGTTTCTTCCTCTCTTATTCTTGCCTTAGGCCATCTTCTCATCTTTTTCCCCGCTCCACTTTCTTCCCCTTACGTCCCCACTCCTCCTTCCATCCTCCCCTCCCACACACTCCTCCAAATCCCAAAATAACGAGTGCAGAAGAGAATACATGGCATGTTCAAGCTTGAGAGTGGTGGTCAGGGTTAAGCAAGCGAGAATGAGAGTGATTCTTTTATTTTCCCAAACTTGAGTGATTAGGCTATTACTATTTCCCTTTAGGATAAAGATTAAAGAATGTTAAAAAGTTGTTAAATTCTTAAAAAGGACTAATTTTGTGACTCCCAGTAGTAATAGTCTGAAAATGTTCAGAGGTTTCGAATTTAATTTTTTTTCATTTCATGTATTTTAAACTGAAATCATATCATTCACATTTAACTGTGGTTTCATTCTATGAGCAAATTATTTCTGATATATATAGTATATGTATATATGCATATGCACACTCACTTCTGTATATACAACTTGATTTGTAATAATTTTAATATGTTTAAATAATTTTATGAGTTTTAAAAGATATGATTCATCATCTTAACTCTGGAAGGTACCTTTAAAAGTATCTCTTGCACTCTCATCATTTTACAGATGAGTAAAGTTATTTTCAAAGAAATAATTTGAGTAGCAGACAGACTTCGGCCTGGAATCAAGTCCCTGAGACTCCTAGTTCATCATTCCTTTTACTAAACCCTAATGTCTCCCATGCAGATTCTAATTATATCTTATGAATTTTTAAACTTCCAAGATTGGAGAATTGCAAGATTGAAGTTTTTCATAGACTAGTTGTAATGAGAGCAAATATAAATTAGAAGGTGATTGGAAGTGAATCAGAAGCCTGAATTTATAGCTTCTAGGATGCTACTTAAATTAAAAAGTTAATTATAGTGTGAATATGAATGAAAAGTTTATTGCTCATTATTTAAAATATTTACATATTTATAAGAAACTTCACAGAAAACACTTGGATGTTCATTTTTCTTGTGTCTATAATACCTAGTAACTGTTATATTGTATAATAGAATTCATTAGTTTTAAAATATGTCAAAATCCATTGACACATCAAGTAGAGAAATTATATCCCTTGGAGCCTTGAACACTCTTTTGAAGGATTGATAACAGCTCCTGGTGAAAATTGAAGCTAGATTCAGTGACTTAATGTGGTCCTTTCAGGGATAGAAATCCATCCATGTATTAATGGAGTGTAGACAATTATTGGTGGTGACAATCAATACGTTTTATTAGATAGCAAAAGGAGAACAAAGGAGAAGCCTGACTCGCAAATGTTTATTTCTGTTAGCATTCAGTCATCCTTACCTCCTAGTCCATACCAGGGCTGGTTTTGAACTGTTGTCCTGATACAGTCACATACACACAGTGTGAGAGAAGCTTCCAAGGGGGGATGTTTGAGCATGCCAGACTTTAGTGGCAGACAGACAAGATTTGAAAACTGGTTCTGCTACTAACTTGTGACTCTGGGCCCAATACATGACACAATTGCCCAAACCTCATTGTCTTCATCTTAAAAACGAGGATGCTAAGATTTGTGTCCCAAGGTAGTGTCATCATGTCTGCAAAGTACTTGGCTTATGGGCCTCTCAATAAGTGGCAGCGATTACTATCATCATCATCATCATCATCATCACCATCAACACCATCATCATCGTTTTGCTATTTTGAAATGCATGACTATATGAGTATTTATGTGCATTTTTCTAGGAATAGTTTCTAGGGTTCATAATTTTGACCATCCCTTGATTTCACCTTTTTCTAAGTTGAGCAGCAGCAGCATCCTTTTGACAGGTACCCATCAGTTATATAATCTGGAAGTTGTTCAGCTCCTCATGGCACTGCATGCTATTAAAATACAGGAGAATCCAACTTAATATTCTGTGTCCAGACCACAAGCACAGTTAGCAGACAGAGGTTTCCTTTCCAGTGACTTTTCAAATCTCTCACCAGCAAGGAATAGACCATTGAAAAAAACTTTGCCCTACAAATTGATAATGAGACAAGAGCAGATGGCGACTTAGCCTAACACACATCTCTTAACTAACTCCTTGATTCCTTCTCCAGGAAGCTTAGTATAATTTCACTATCAAAAATTAATGATAAGTATGTGATATCATATGTGTTTCATGGAATGGGTTTAGCTTTATATGGGTTTTCTGTTTTTAGCACCTGTACCTACAAAAGAGTTCGTTTGCATAAGTGGGGTGTGTGTGTGTGTGTGTGTGTGTGTGTGTGTGTGTTTTAATAAATTCTTATTCTCTTTCTCAGTGTAGCATTCCTTGGTAATATGAGTGGAGTTTTCTGTTTGTTACATGGTGGGCGAGTTGGTTCATTTCTGGATAAATGGCAAATTTTAATTTTGTATGTTCTTTCCTTTTTATCTTAGAAGCAAATGCTTCTTTGTGCAGGCAGACAAGCTTAGATTATGTTAAAAATATATATATCACTGGTTAGAGACCACCATTTCTTGCTTCCAGAACAGTTTCACAACTTGATCTGTCATCCCTGCCAACATGAGCCGTTTTCAGTCAAGGGATATCCATGTAATCCACAGGGAATTCCTTGATCATAAGCTTAGTAGGCTGGAGCATGGAAGGGGAGGTTCAGGATCACAGTAACCATATGACCCATCCTAAGAAGATCAAGTACTATGTGTGTGTGGTGGGTGTGAATCTCAGCCTAGCAACTAACTCAGATTTAAAAGATACTCCATTCCAAATCTTTACTTACCTGCCAAGCTGATGACTGGCAGGAATTTAGTCTCAGCCCTGACTGACCAAGGTTGTACAAGATCCTGGAGTCTTTCCCAGCAGCTGAGGACCCCTCTGGTTATATGTGTTTGTCCCAGCTAGTTGTCAGTAGAACCCATCAGCACAGCCTCATGTCCCTTCAGTTTTGGGGACTGGCAAAGCTGGAGCCCCAGGGCCTAGAGTCCAGCCTTTGTGGGTACACACAATATTTGACCTCTGAGAGTCTGCCATCTTCCCAGGCAGGCCTGGGGCCAGGTGGCGGGTCCTTTGGTCCTTGCAAGACCCATGGACTTCTCCCCCTTTCCAGTTGTGAGGACCCTCTCCTCTCTACCTTGGTGCATCTCCAAGGCATTCCTCTCCAGACACCCTGTGTCATCTCTTCAACAGCTCAGGATTTGGGAAGACAAAATACTGTATAGAAATGGAAGTGCACTTTAGAAGGCCGAGGCGGGTGGATCATGAGATCAAGAGATCGAGACCATCCTGGCCAACATGGTGAAACCGTATCTCTACTAAAAATACAAATATTAGCTGGGCATGGTGGCACGCACCTATAGTCCAAGTAGGCTACAGGAGGCTGAGGCAGGAGAATCGCTTGAACCATGGAGATGGAGTTTGCAGTGAGCCGTGAGCACTGCACTGCACTCCAGCCTGGGTGACAGAGCGAGACTCCGTCTCAAAAAAGAAAAAAAAAATAAGAAATGGAAGTGGCTTGTGCACAGTCTGTGCTTTTAGCCCTGGATGAAAACTGTCTAGAAGTCCTGTCTTCTTTCAGATGAAGAAATGAAGGAAATATGTATCTTAGTAAATTATCCTGCATGTTTTGAGAGATTCAAACATAGAAAGTTAAGGAATGTGTGTGCAGGAAATATTTAAATAGAAAATAGATTAGCTACAAAGGAATGTGTGTACAGGAAATAACAATAACTACAGTTGCAAAAAATAGCATCTGGTACCAGTTGGTGACCCTGGGGCAGGACGCTGGAACACACAGCAATCAGGAGTGGGATTACTTTACACTGGGGATCATCTGTACTGTTTGAAGTTTCTTAACCTATGCATGTAATGATTTCTAAAAATATGAAGAACTTTGCTGGAATCTTAAAAGTGCGTGAATAGATTTAAGTCACAATTATTTTATTTTATTTTTTGAGAAAGGGTCTCCCTCTGTTGCCTAGGCTGGGGTATAGTTGTGTGATCCCAGCTCACTGCAACCTCTGCCTCCCGAGTTCAAATGATCCTCCTACCTCTGCCTCCGGGACTACAGGTATGCTCCACCATGCCCAGCTAATGTTTTTGTATTTTTTGTAGAGACAGGGTTTCACCATGTTGCCCAGGCTGGTCTTGAACTGCTGGGCACAAGCAATCTGCCCACTTCTGCCTCCCAACATGGTGGGATAACAGGTATGAGCCACCAATCCAGCTCACAATTATTTTCATTACCAAAAACTGTTATTTGTTTTATAGAAACATTCAATGAAGAAATCTGTTCTGCCAAAACCATTTGAAGTTTTTCCTGAAGTTTTATATCAAGAAAATAATAAAATGAAAAAATACCGGATTTTAAAACTTTGACATATTCAAATTTAGATTTGTTAATTAAAATTCTATGTACATAGAATGTTTCTTATAGAAACTAATTTATTGCATTAGGGAAATATTCCTGCATAGGCTTACGTGCTGCTTTTGGGGGTCTGAAAGTGAATCGACTTGCAGAACTTATATGATTATCTAGCAAGATACACTCATTACAGAATCGTCTCATCCCCTTCAATGTGTCAACTCGGAAGAAACCTAAGCCATATTCAGACTGTGAAAAGATACATTTAGAAAAACTATTTTAAACCTCTGGAAACAGCACATATTTGGCCAGATGATGCTGATCGCCCTTGGTGGACTTGAAATATAGCAGCCAAAATTGTCTTCTGTGCTGTGTGGCCAATCTGCAGTGAAGAGGGCCTGTTATGTGCACTCACGAGAAAACTTATGATTTACAGTCCTTGCACCCAGCTGGGCCACATAGTTGACACTTATGCTTTTGAACATCATTTTTTGGTTCTGGAGGTAATGGCAGCTGTATACAACTTTTCTAAGCAAGAAGTTGTGCTATTCCTTTGAGGAATCTTTCCCAGATCTGGTTTCTTGCAAGGTTTTGAGGAGTCTTATTGAGGCACAGAAAATTTACCCCAGATAAGCATCAGACTTGAAAGTAGCCATCAGTCAGCTTCTCATTTAGCTGGTGTCAGTGGGGTACATGTCAATTTGACAGAGCCCATGGTAGGCAAAAAAGAATTTGCAAATAATGGGATTTATTAAATGCAGCCTCAACTTATGAAAATTACTGAGATTCAAGACACTAGAGGAAAGGGAAAAAATCACATATAATCTCCCTCTCGTGGAAAAGCACTTGCCATCATCCTTGAACAATGATAGAGCAGAGTTTAATTGCTTTGTAGTTACTGGGTAAGATCTGGTGTCAAGGACTTGAGTCTGCTCTACTATCTTTTTCCTGGCTCTTCGTTTGGAAACAAATACTAGCAATAATTGATGGTAAGTCCTCAGTTCCTAAGAATGTCACTGTGCTTTAATTTGAAGAGGCGACTTGAATCCAAAAATGTGCTTGAGTCAAGCATTTATTTTAAAATAAATAAATCCAAGGATAAATCCTGAACCTACAGATGGACCAACCTCCTGTGTCTTCTACTAAGTACAGTTCGGAGGCCCTAAGGCAAACTCGGATGTCATAATTTCAGTTTTAGAAAATAGCATTTATACATTTTAGAAATACTTTTAATGTGGGTTGAAATAAAAATGATTTTCTAGATAAGTCTGGCTTAATTAGAAAATGTAATGAGCTCCATTTCCTAGTTTGCCTCCAAGTTGTAACTTCAATTTCATCTTGTGGGCAGTCTCGGTTGTTAGTAGCTGCTTGAAGCAATGGCCTGAGAGAGACGGCGAGGCCAAGGGCTGGCTCAGGAAAGAACAGCGTGATTGACTATCATTGCCAGCATTGGGCGTGTGAGTCAGGAGAGGCAGCATGTATTTGTTATTTTGGCTATAACTTTTCTATGAACTCAGGAAGAGAACTGGAATTCTTGAGCTAATAAACAATGCCTCCCTCATGATCATTTTCTGAAACTTATGTTGTCCATTGCAATTGTTCATCACAGATTCTGATATTCGGTCCCCTACTCCATCAAAATATCCAGGAGAATTTCATATATAAGAATCCCAACCCATGTCCAGACTCTACTTTTGGGGGCTCTGAGATGGCTTAATAAATAGTGTAAGGGGGTAAAAATTTCCCTTTACCCTTCTAAATTCTGGGCTGAGATCACCTGCTCCAAAAGGCAGATTAAGAAGAAGAAAAAACAAACAGAAGCTTACATGTACATTTCATATGTATTTGGGAGATACCCAGAGAATGAGCAAATCTCTCTCATTTTTGAAGTTTAATTAAAAAAATTTTTTTAGAGGCAGAGTCTTGCTCTGTTGCCCAGGCTAGAGTGCAGTGGCATGATCATAGTTCACTGTAACCTCAAATTCCTGGGTTCAAGCAATCCTCCTGCCTCAGCCTCCTGAGTAGTTAGGACTACAGGCACATGCTACCATACCTGGCCAATGTTTAAAGTTTTTTGGTAGAGACAGGGTCTTGCTGTGTTGACCAGGTTGGTCTTACTCTCCTGGCCTCAAGCAGTCCTCTTGCCTCAGCCTCCAAAAATGCTTGGATTACAGGTGTGAGCCACAATGCCCAGCTGAGAATGAGCAATTCTCAAAAAGGTGACTTCTAACTCTGGCTTACATAGCATCTTAAGTAAATAACAATACATTTTTGGAGAAGTGACAAGACAAAGGAAAAAGACCTAGAGTCTGTAGAGGCAACAAATCATGGGAACGCAAATGCAGTCATACATCACTTAATAATGGGTATCTGTTCTGACAAATGCATCATTAGCATAGCCTACTACACACCTAGGCTATATGATAGAGACTGTTGCTCCTGGGCTACGAACGTGTACAGCATGTTACTGTCCTGAATACTTTAGGCAATTTTAACACAATGGTGAGTATTTGTGTACCCAAATGTATCTAAACCTAGGGAAGGTACTGTTGGCTGGGTGTAGTGGCTTATGCCTGTAATCCCAGCACTTTGGGAGACCAAGGTGGGCGGATCACCTGAGGTCAAGAGTTTGAGACCAGCCTGGCCAGCATGGTGAAACCCTGTCTCTACTAGAAATACAAAAATGATTAACCGGGTGTGGTGGCAGGCCCTAGTAATCCCAGCTACTCAGGAGGCTGAAGCAGGTGAGTCGCTTGAACCCGGGAGGTGGAGGTTGCAGTGAGCCAAGATCTCACCATTGCACTCCAGCCTGGGTGGCAAGAGCCAAGATTCTGTCTCTAATAATAATAATAATAATAATAATAATAATAATAATGTTTTAAAAAATAAAAATAAACCTAGGGAAGGGTCTGTAAAAACACAGTGTTACAACTGTTGCAGTCTTATGGGACCATCATCATATATGTGATCCGTTAACCAAAATGTATGACTATATAAGAAACTAATGACAGATAAACACTAGTTAATTAAGGTTGTTATGTAGATTCCTCTGGGGTTGGTCTCCAGGCTGATAAGGGTCTAAAGTTGTCTCTGGTGTTGAACATTGTCCTTCCTGGTAGAGAGGGGGGGAGGACACTTTTGTAAACTCATGTCCTGCTTTTAGGCAAATGGGGGAGACAGAGATATTTCCCTGTGTTTTCTTCTCTATTGCCTTCAGCTCAAAATAATCCTTTTGCCAAAGTGGCATATTTTCAGGTGGCATATTCTGCTCCCCTTCAAAAGCATCCTTCTTCCTGAACAAATTGACAATTCTGACAAGGAGTAGCAGATGGAGGCCAAATGATCGCCTTAATGACAAAGGCTAAATCGGAAGATGTAGCTTAATGTGAGATCCAAACATCTTCCTCACTGAACCCCAGAACTAGGTAGGCTTATCACCCAGGCACAGCCAGTGCTAGACTAGGGCACATCTGGACATGAAGGGGCTTGTCCAAGCAAGACTTGAGGCATGGGTGTTGAGGGTGGGATAGGTCTCCCAACAAGAAGCAAGGGACTAAGCTGATAACTCTTCCTCAGTCTCACAATCAGCTCATTCATTCCTCCTTCTAGGGCAGTGTGAGTAAAGGTTTGGAGAAAGATGAAAGGCAAGCTTGCGTCACATCACACAAGCATCCTTGAACCTGGAAGATGGCATTAGGAATGGGGCAGATGAATTTCCCTCAATGGTGCCCATATTTCTATCTGCCTTACCTTAAAAATGTATTCCATATCTCTCCACTTTTCCCCATCCCCAGCATTCACACGGTGGTTCAAGCTGCCACCATCCTTCGTCTAGGCTCCATGCTATTGCAGTGGTCTTCTAATTGTTCTCCTGCTGCGACCCTTGTCCCCCTGCAACCCATTTCTGACAAACATCAGGGGTCATCCTTGTGGAGGGTAAATCAGATCATGTTCCACCCCTGTCCAATCCACTGTGTCTTTTCATCACACAATATAAATCACAACCTCACACCGTGTTCAATAGCCCTGTGTAATTTAACTCTTCACCAACCCCTTTGACGTCCCCCCAACTCTGCCCCACGTCACTCCCTAGATTTAACCACATTGGCCTTCCTGATGTTCTTCCAACACTCCAACCTCATTTCTGCCTTTATTTCTTCTTCTTCTTTCTTTCTTTCTTCTTCCTCCTCCTCCTCCTCTCCCGCCACCCCACCCCAGGCTGGAGTGCAATGGTATGATCTCGGCTCACTGTAACCTCTGCCTCCCAGGTTCAAATGATTCTTCTGTCTCAGCCTCCTAAGTAGCTGGGATTACTGGTGCCCACAACCATGCTCAGCTAATTTTTTTTTTTTTTTGTATTTTTAGTAGAGACAGGGTTTCACCATGTTGACCAGGCTGGTTTCAAACTCCTGACCTCAGGTGATCCACCCGCCTTGGCCTCCCAAAGTGCTGGGATTATAGGAGTGAGCCACTATGCCTGGCTGTTATCTTCTTGGTTGATGTTCCTTTCTGTTCTGAGCACTCTGCTCACAAATTCTTTGCATCTCATCTCAATGTTACAGCTTCAGCAAGGGCTTTCCTGGCTGTCATTCTAAAGAAGCAACCTTTTCCTTAATGTCTGTCATTTCATCCTACTTACTTCTCTCACACCTGCCATCTTTTTATCTGTGTGTTTACTTATGTATTTGTTGTTTCCTCCCCCAGGGCAAGTAAGCCCCATGAAAACAGGGGTTTTGCCTGGGTGCCTTTCAGCACTTGGAGAGCTCATCATTGGATTTGGCATTCCATAAATATCAATTTACACGGTATAAATACATGACCCCAAAATCATCAGACAGATTATGTCCTGAATTTTAATTCAGAGAATACAGTTGAAGTAATGATTATGTCTTTTGTAAAAAACAAAAACAATCAAACATAACCTGGCAGTGAGAGAATACGTCCTAACAGAAAGCAGCTCTGCTAGCGAATCTGGAATTCACTGTCATGGACCTTATGCCCCAGGACATTCATGACTTGGGGGAAAAACACCCAGAATTTGGTCCCTCTGCCTGGATATTTTGTTTTGAAACTTGGAAGAGGCAATGGAGTGTTGTGATTAAGACGATACACTCTACAGTCATATTGCTGGGCTTAAATCTGGGCTTCATCACTCACTAGCTGTGTGCCCCTGGGCAAGTTACTTAAGTACCTTGTGTCTCAGTTTCTTATCCATAAAAACGTGGATAATAACAATAACTACTTCTGATAATTATTGTAAACATTAATATAGTCAGTAAATCTACTAAGCGTGGTGACTGACACAAAACAAGAACTCAATAAATGCTCATTGGAAGTAATAGGAGTATAATGGGTACAAAAAATAGAATGAATAAGATCTATTTGATAGCACAACAGGGTGACTATAGTTAATAATAGCTTAATTGTATATTTTAAAATTACTTAAAGAGTGTAACTGCATTATTTGTAACTCAAAGGATAAATGCTTGAGGGCATGGATGCTCCATTCTCCATGATGTGCTCATTTCACATTGCATGCCTGTATCAATACATCTCATGTACCACATAAATGTATACTCCTACCTACAAAAATTAAAAAAATTAAAATATTAAAAAAAATTTTTAAAGTAACAGAGTAATAATATAATTACATTTTGCTAGCTGTTGGAGGGTAGTAACTGCCTTGTAAGTTGTAACCACTTTTTTTTTTTTTTAATCACCTGTCTTTCTACTGTGTTAGCTCTTTGGGGACAGTGTCAAGATCTTTTTATTAATGAGGTCCCTGCTCCTTTGCCACATCTTATATTAGTGAAATACCAACAGGTAGGTGCATTACGTTCCACCGTTTTCCTCTTTTGTCTTCATCCTCCTCAAGTTTCTTTCTGATTGTTCCTTTCTGGATCAGTAGTTAGAAATATTAAGCCAGTTAAAAGTGTGCCCTTCTGTCACCACAGTTTTCCTGGTCAGTAAGATTGGCAGAGTGGCTTATAGAATAAGGAGGGGGCTCCTTGCTAGAATAAGGTAAGAGAGCTGCCACTTGCACCTTCCCCTCTTCTCCAGACAGGATAAGCATCTCAGTCCAAGCTGATCTTCCCCTCTAAGACAGTAGCCTCTGCTTTCAAAATCACTCTGCTTAGTTCCTCTGTCGACCCAAAGTGTGCTTGTAGCATACCCTCTAAGATAGGACAAAGGCCAAATCTAGCTTTGTCAAACACACAAGCTCAGACAAAAACCTGAGTTAAAATCCCAGCTCAGTGGCATTCTCTCTAGCTAGATGACCCCTGGCCTCTGGGAGCCCTGCTCTCTTCATCTCTCAAACTAAGATCCTCCCTGTCTTGCAGGGTTGTTGTTGATGATGCTATGTAATAATATCTGCAGAAGTATTTTTAAAACTGTAAGCAACAAATTATAGCTACAATTATACTTCCTCCACTGCCATACTGTCTCACTCCGAAAACAAACCATAGTTGTTCTTCACATATACAATTATAGACCTGGAAATAATGAGGCATTCATCTGCCTGAATCATCTAGAATTATAGAAACAGCAATCTGCTACCACCAACTCAAACTCACTATCATGTCCTCTGCAACTAATTGTCTTTGACAATCAATTTAAAAGTTAATAAAAAGGAAACGTCTGGTGACAAAAAATAAAGTATTAAAAATGGAAAGAAATACATCAAAAGGATACAGAATACAACTTACAGGGGCTCCCATTGGCAATATATGCAACAATTTGAATAATGAATGATGACAGTAATAGATTATAAAACTTTGAATTAAGAAACATGAATCCATACTAATTAAACATTTTTTAATATAAAAGTGATGGTTAGCTGGATGTGGTGGTGCATGCCTGTACTCCCAGCTACTCAGGGGTACTAAGGCAGAAGGATCACTTGAACCCAGGAGTTCAAGGCTGCAGTGAGCCACTGATCACTCTGTACCCTAGCCTGGATGACAGAGCAAGACCCTGCCTAAAAAAAAAAAAAAAAAAAAAAATCTTGAAGGGTGATAGGAAAAGGGGGGAAGCTTTCCTTTTTCTTTTTTTTTGAGAATGAGTCTCACTCTGTCGCCCAGGTTGGAGTGCAGTGTCACGATCTTGGCTCACTGCAACCTCAGCCTTCAGAGTTCAAGCAATTTTCCTGCCTCAGCCTCCCGAATAGCTGGGACTACAGGCCCATGCCACCAT
This sequence comes from Gorilla gorilla gorilla, assembly GCF_029281585.2. Lineage (NCBI taxonomy): Eukaryota > Metazoa > Chordata > Mammalia > Primates > Hominidae > Gorilla > Gorilla gorilla. The sequence goes on from NC_073224.2 coordinate 13,205,644, forward strand.
GCCCAGCTAATTTTTGTATTTTTAGTAGAGATGGGGTTTCACCATGTTGGCCAGGATGGTCTCGATCTCTTGACCTCATGATCTGCTTGCCTTGGCCTCCCAAAGTGCTGAGATTACAGGCATGAGCCACTGTGCCCAGCCAGGGGGGAAGTTTTTCTTTGTGGAAGAATGCCAACTAACAAATAATAGAATGGTCAGAGCAGAGTAGTGTGTGCCTGTAATCCCAGAACTTTGGAAGGATCGCTTGATGCCAGGTGCACAAGACTAGCCTGGGCAACATAGTGAGATTTCATCTCTACAAAAGTAAATAAATAAATAATTAGCTGGGCATAGTGGCGTACACCTGTAGTCCCAGCTACTCAGGAGGCTGTAAGGCAGGAAGGTCACTGGAGCCAAGAAATTTGAGGCTGCAGTGTGCTATGATCATGCCTGTGAATAGCTACTGCACTTCAGCCTGAACAACATAGCAAGACTCCATCTCTAAAAAAAAAAAATCAGCATACTATTAGCCAGCCAGCTCTTGCTGGTATTCTTTCTGCTATTTTTCACAAGTAAATTCACTCTGATCCAAAGTCTTGGGGAAAGAGTGAAATATACATCTCAGCTGAAATAAAGCAAGGTCTCTAGGTCTGTATCAACTATTTCCATGTCTAGAGGTGGTCAGTGAGTGAATCTGCCACATAGGTAGCGAGTCACCTTCTAAGTCAGAAATTCCAGTATCTCTTTGGGAAGGTTAGCCTTTGTCTTGTTGATCCTATGCTTTTAATTGTAGCCATATGATCTCAAAAGCAAATGTAACAAAACCAAAAATAGACTAATGGCACTTAATTAAACTAAAGAGCTTTTGTCCAGCAAAAGAAACAATCAGCAGCGTGAACAGGAGATCTACAGAATGGGAGAAAATATTTGCAAATTATGCCTTGACAAACGACTAATATCCAGAATTTATAAGGAACTTAAACCAACAAGAAAAAAGTGGTCAAAGTACGTGAACAGACACTTTTCAAAAGGAGACATATCAGCAACCAACATAAGAAAAATGCCCAACATCATGGTAAACATGGGTTTACTAGGAAGCAGGCATTGAGCACAGCATGTCACTGAGATTCCCTCCGCTAATCTTTGTAATAACCTTTTTTCTGCTCAGAAGTGGGAACAGATTGAAAGAGGTTAGTAATCTGTTGAAGGCCACACAGCTCATAACTGGCAGAGCTGTGTTTTGTCTACGTTAGTTCAAACCCTTTCATTTTGAATTGTTCTCTACATAATGCCAAAATCAAGTATGAAAGTGTCATATTTTATAAAAATATACATTTCTAATTTCAGAGAAATGCGAACTAAAACCACAATGCGATACCATTTCACACCAGTCAGAATGGCTATTATTAAAAAGTCAAAAAATAGCAGAAGTTGGCATGGATGTAGAGAAAAGGAAATGCTTACACGCTGTTGGTGGGAATGTAGAGTAGTTCAACCCCTACAGAAAACAGCATGGAAATTTCTCAGTGAACTAAAAATAGAATTACTACTTGACCCAGCAATTCCATCACTGGGTATCTACCCAAAGGGAAAAAGTTATTTTATCAAACGGACACTTGCACTTGTATGTTTATCTCAGCACTATTCACAATAGCAAAGTCATGGAATCAACCTAAGTGTCTATCAGTGGTGCATTAGATAAAGAAAATGTGGTATGTATACACCATGCAATACTCCACAGCCATACAAAAGAGTGAAATCATGTCCTTTGCACCAATGTGGATACAGCTGGAGGCCATTATCCCAGGTGAAATAACTCAGAAACAGAGAATTGAATACTGCATGTTCTCCCTTACACATGGGAGCTAAACAATGGGTATCCAAGGCAAGGACATACAGATGGAAATAATAGACACTGGAGACCCCAAAAGGGAGGAGAGAAGAGGGGGATGGATTGATAAACTACCTGTTGGGTAGTATGTTCACTGTTTGGGTGATGAGATCACTAGAAGCCCGAACCCCAGCATTATGAGGTATACCCATGCAAGAAACCTGCATGTGTACCCCTAAATCTATAATTAAAATTTTAGCCATATGACCACAGTAAGGGTAAAAAACCCCATCACTTGACTTGGAGTGTGAACCTGACTGTATTGATGAGCTGAGATCATCTGTTCAGCTTCATTAATGTGACCAGAAAATCAAGATCTAAAGAATGAATGTCGGTGCATTGACTGCCATGCACCTTTTTAAGGTCAGGTCCTGATAACTGATCCAGTGCATTAGGCAACAAAAGAAAGCTCACAGTCACTTTGAAAATGTCATGTAGGCACCAGTTTCTAAGGCTGCTTTTAGCCAGTATACGTAGAAGCATTTTAGTAACTGTGCTTTATGAGTTTGAAAACTTGCAGACATTTTTTTCAATTGTAAGTCTTCAGACTAAGTTACTTTAAAAAATGTCTTTCATTTAGCATTTACTAGGAAGCAGGCATTGAGCACAGCGTGTCACTGAGATTCCCTCCTCTAATCTTTGTAATAACCTTTTTTCTGCTCAGAAGTGGGAACAGATTGAAAGAGGTTAGTAATTTGTTGAAGGTCACACAGCTCATAACTGGCAGAGCTGTGTTTTGTCTACTTTATTACAAACCCTTTTAAACTGTTCTCTACAATAATGCCAAAATCAAGTATGAAAGTATCATATTTTATAAAGATTCTTCTATTTACCAAAACACAGACACACACAGCACTTTTTAAAGCTATCAAATACATGGACTTCGTTTTTTAGTAGCTTATTAAAGGGAAACTACAAATAGTTCTTTGAGAAGGTACAATATTGTTCCTGGATGGAAAGTGAAATTTGGATGATCACATTAAGTTTGGAGAATAAATACATGCTATTAATAAGAACAGTTCAAATTCTATTTAAAATTCTATTAACAATGTAAAAAGCTTTTTCTTGTATTTATTCCACCTAAGCTCCCTGGACTCACAGTTTACCTTAAACTATCAAGAAAAGAAGTATAAAAATATTTTTGTTGTATTGCATTCCTATATATCCAGTTTTCCCCTGGTTATCAGGTGTCAGAAATAGTGCTATACAGTCTCTAGGTAGAGTTCTCTAGTGGATGGCAAATAGGTATTCCAGGGATTTGCCCAAAGGTGAATTTCAATGAGATCTGCCTACTTCTTTCTTACCTTGAGAAGTATGAGTATACTCAGGGCTGTGATGGCATGTAAATGAGTTCTGCTCCTATGCTAATTAGATCAGGCCTCTGCAGAGTAGCCAGCTGTTGGTTTTTAAAAGAAATAAAACTATAGGTCACAGAAATAAGTCATTTCAAAGCTGGTTTTTAGAGACCTTTTCTAGCATAAGAAACAGCCATGTGTCCCAGAAGGAGCAATCAACATGTCTGGGTAAAGAGAGAGGAGGAGAGTGAGCAGGTAAATAGGATCATTATTTCCAAGCTTTTCCCTGGAATTCATTACATGCACAGTGTAGTCTCCAGACCTTGAGTGCTGCCTCTATTTTTATTTTACTATAAATTCATAGTTTATATTGATATTTAGTAAAAACCAAATGACAGTAATACAGTAGTCCCTACTTATCCTCAGAGGATGTGTTCCAAGACCCCCCAGTGGGTGTGTGAAGCATTGGATACTATGGAACTCTACAAGGTACTATATTTTTTCCTATTCATATCTACCTGTGACAATGTTTAATCTATAAAATAGGTACAGTAAGAAACTAACAACAATAAAACAGAATGCTTATAACAGTATACTATAATAAAAGTTATGTGAACGTGGTCTCTCGCTCCAAAATAACATATTGAATGTAATATTTTCAGACCTTGCTGGACTGTAACTGAAACTGTAGAAAGTGAAACCAAGGGTAAGGAAGACTACTGTCATAAACTCGGTCTTCCTTGGCTCCCAGGGAATTTCACTCTCCTCCTCCTCCAATATCTCCAGTACTTTCTTCTTTGTCATCTTCTCTTGCTTCACTTTCTCTACCAACCAGGATTGATTAGATGTTTTCCATATTTGGCTTTGACTCTATTCTCTTTTTTAAAGAAATCTCTCTTGATCATCTTACCCACTTCTAAAGCGTCAATCACTAAGGAAAATAAAATCTTATAAGAATGTGTGTGTAATCAAAGAAAAGGGAAGAGATGTTAACATTATCCATCTGATGAGGGCTTCTTACCCCTTTTTTAGCCATGGAACCCTTTGACAGTCGATGAAACCTATGCATTATTCCCTGAATCATGTTTTTAAATTCATGATTTAAAATACAGAGGATTGCAAAGGAAACCAAAAATGTTAAAGTGAGCAGAATATTTTTAGAAATACATTTATAATATGCTCATGTGTATCCTACAGTACATATTCACGAAATAACAAGATCCGGTCACTACCACACTTTCAAAGTAGTGAGAAGGACTTGGAAATGTTGTCTATAACCGTACCACAGGAGGAAAATTTTTAGTGGAGACAAAATTGCAGGTTTCATTAATGTTCTTATGGTTTGTTGCCTATGTTCATAACTGAAGGGAAATTTACATTTTAGTTAGTGACTAGGGAAAATAAAGATGTAGAATTCAAGTGCATAGATCCCCCTGAATTCTACCCATAGATCCAAGTTTAAGAACACCTGGTCTAAGGATTTCCAAAAAAGATTGGGAATCGTGACTTACTTGTATGCCCAAGAGAAGCCATAGGGACAGTACGAAGAAGGCGATGTTATGGAGCCATCTGTAATTGTACAATTATACTATATTCCTCCCCTCATATGTTTGGTTTATCTGGGCTTCCTGTGTCTCCTCTTGTCTTTCTCCGTATACCTTTTATATCATATCAAAGCAAAATTAAAACTAGCTAGTTCTTTATTTGGTGGCAGCTGTTGTGTTTTGGCGTTGTTTTGTTGGAGGGATGTTTTTGTTTGTTTATTGGATTGTTTTTTTAAATATATCCATTGGTTGTAGGGGAGGCAGAAACTACTGAGTATCTGGGATTATTTATCCATGCTATGTCTAGCTTCTGTTAACATAGATAATTGGGCTTTAAATGTGGATAGAATTAAGATATCCAACTTCAACCTCTGTCTATTGCCTTCGAAGGCCTTGAGGTACATCAAATAATCCCCTTTCCATCTTGTAACTCTCTCTCCCCTTGGCTTCCTGAACGCTGCTTCTCCTGGACCCCTCTCATCTTCCTGCTTCTCTAAAGGTCTCTCTTCTGAACCCTGTCATCTGTTTCACTCAACCACCAGTAGGCATTTCCCTCACTCTAGGCTTTGGACTGGTTTTCTCATGGTCTTTTCTTCTTTGATACTCTCCCAATCCCCAATTTACATTCTTTCCCATGTTCTTTGTCAGGTTTTGTTTTTTTGTTTGTTTGTTTGTTTTTGAGACAGAGTCTCGCTCTGTCACCCAGGCTGGAGTGCAGTGGTGCAATCTCGGTTCACTGCAAGCTCCACCTCCCAGGGTTCATGCCATTCTCCTGCCTCAGCCTCCCAAGTAGCTGGGACTACAGGAGCCCGCCACCACGCCTGGCTAATTTTTTGTATTTTTAGTAGAGACGGGGTTTCACCGTGTTAGCCAAGATGGTCTCGATTTCCTGACCTCATGATCTGCCCGCCTCGGCCTCCCAAAGTGCTGGGATGACAGGTGTGAGCCACCGCACCTGGCCCATTGTCAGTTTTAATGGATCCCAGCTCTCCACCTCCCAGTTGAGATTTTAACGACACCCAACATGCATTCTTTGGACACTCACTGTGCAGAATTATACTATAGTATGTAATTACGTTAGGCACTGGGCATACAATTCCAGACCAACAAAACATCCTGCCCTCACACATCCTATAATCCATCAAGGAAGGCCTTAATCAAGTAATTTCAGGAGTGAGGTGTAGGATGAAAGAGGAGGAGCAGGTCACTGCAGAAGTTGATATTAAGGGGATCTAGCCTAGTTTGGGGGTATAAGGAAGCCAATCAGGAGAAGTGAAGTTTCGATTGGAACTTTAAAGGTTAACTGGGAGATGGCTCAATAACCAGTGTAGGAATTGGGATTAGGACAATGCATGTGAAATGCAAAAGTCAGAAAGAATAGTGGGGAAGGAAGTAAAGATGACAAATATGGCTGTGGTGTGGAATTCACAAAGGGCATTTGAATCCAGTGAAGCTGCAGAGAGGCAGGCCAGGCTGGTAAACACTTGTCAGTCATGTGGGGGCGGGTCAAGGGCATCATCCTAAAGACAGTGGGGAGGTCCATAGGAACTTTCATTAGGCAGCAGGCAGAGTGTCCAGATTCACATTTTTAAAAGATTAATCCAACTCTAGTAGGGAAAATGATTTGGAGAAGGGCAGGAACCCATGTGAGGAGACCATTGGAGGGGGTTATACAGCCCAGTTAAGAGACAATATGTTGGTTTTGCAAGAAAATCTGTGTCGTCATTGTTTCTGCTTTACCTGCCCCTCATACTTTTAAGATTTGACCTTGAAAATGTCCACTGCATGCTTCTTTTCATTCTCACTGACCAAATTCAAGCTTCTTTTTTTCCCCTGGTCTATTGCAGCGCTTTACTCTCTACTGACTTATCTTCTATTTCCTGTTTCTCTATGCCAGTGGCGTACAGGTGTGCTGTCAGACTTAGCCCCCTAAAACACACTTGGTTGCTCCCAGATGCAACAAAATTAAGTCCAAACTCTTCTCCCTTGATCACAGCCTCTGCAGTGTGGTCCCTACAAATGCTGCCAGCTTTCTCCACCATCACAAGCTCATACTGTAACTTTCCTACTTCACGCTCCCCTTGGCTCACTAACTCACAAATATACGACATGCTATGTTTTACAAACTCCTCCCTCCCTCCTAGAATATCTTTCTCTTCCAACTCACTCATAAAAAATTTTCATCTTTGAAGACTAATTTCAAGTCCAGCGTCCTCCAGATTTCAAGCCCAGCTTCCTCCTAGATGTCCCCAATCAGAATTTTTCCTTCCTGCGCATGTTCCAGTGATTCTTTAAGTGATGTGTTTTCCCTCTGATTAAGCTTCTTACCCTTGCTTCACCATTTATTAGAGTCTACCTCCTATTTGAGTCAGTGCATGTGAGATAGGCTTTTCCACTAAATTCTATTTCTGAGAGCTAGGGAGATTTGTGGTAGTCAGTTCTGTGTTGCACATAGTGATTTGCCTGCCCTGTGCTTATAAAGGCTCCACAAATTTTAAATAAATTTTTGGGTGATGATAGGCTGATTGGACTCCAAAACTGCAAATTTATCTGAGCCACATACCCAGAGCGCATGCTGGTTATAATATTTTAGGTTGATCAAATACAGAACATTTTACCAGCAGTATTGTTTTTGTTTCAAAAGCTGGCTAAATGCAACATGTCTCAGTAAGAGTAACAATTAAGTATTTTATTGAGAAGTGCTGAATTCTTTGTTGAAAGCTGAAATTTATTCTATAAGTATTTCGTGAGCCCTAATTATGTCTCTGGCTCTGTGCATACAACTATGCAAATCGGTGTTCTGGAAGCACCTAACAGGTATTTTCATAAGGACTTGAGGTTTTCCATCAAGAATTGCAGGAGGCTGGGTGCAGTGGCTCATGCCTATAATCCTAGCACTTTGGGAGGCCAAGGTTCGGGGGGGATCATGAGAGGTCAGGAGTTCGAGACCAGCCTGTCCAACATGGTGAAACCCCGTCTCTATGAAAAACACAAAAAAAAGTTAGCCAGGCATGGTGACAGGTGCCTGTAATCTCAGCTACTCGGGAGGCTGAGGCAGGAGAACTGCTTGAACCTGGGAGGCGGAGGTTGCAGTGAGCCAAGATCGCACCACTGCACTCCAGCCTGGGCAACAGAGCAAGACTCCATCTCAAAAAAATAATTGCAGGAGAATATACATTAATAAATAAAGCATAATAAAGCTGGAAAAAATAGCTCATTCCTTTGTTCAGAAGTTATCTGTCACCTAACTCAGAAGTGAAAAAAAGGCAGCCAAGGAAAGGTATGACAATACAACCGATATATTGTCAATATAATAAAAAGTATAAAAAGAGAAAAGAAACTTATTAGAATATTGCCAATTGCAGTTTATTTAGGGCTTGATTATTACTATAATTTTATCCTTTTCTTAGCTCTAATATTAATAAAGCACTGCAACAAGCAGGTTTTATAATTTTCTTTCAGTGTCACTTTACACCATAGGCTAGGAAGCATCAGGAGATGCTCAGCAATAATTACTGCATTTATTGAGTTCCAATGTATGCCCCACATTGTTTTAGAAACTGGAGATAGGCAAAACTCAATTTATAGTCTCAAATAGCTTGCAAAGTACTATCTTATATAGGAATTGAATTGCTTCCAGGGAAAAATAAAGGAATATATTACTAGAAGAAGGTACTTGTGTAGGAAGCTCACAATTTTTTTTCCAGGCTAGATTGAAACTGGACATTAGAGACATACTCTGTTATTTTCTGAAATATGAGTGCTAACTATGGAAAAATAGAGCATAAACTCTCAGAACACAGTAGGTTAGTAGAGGTTAAATGTAAGAAGACTTTTGTGGAAAAAAATGTAAATTATGAGGAGAGAATGCATTCAGAATGAGTAAAGAATATTTTTTAGATGTCTGCTGTATGCATATATAAAGATCTGTGGCTTCAAATTTGACTAGATTTTGTTTGTTTGTTTTTCAAAATCTTTTCTAAGAATTGCCCTGGTGGAAAATATTCCTGAAGGCCTTAACTATTCAGAAAATGCACCATTTCACTTATCACTTTTCCAAGGCTGGATGAATTTACTCAACATGGCCAAAAAGTCTGTTGACATAGTGTCTTCCCATTGGGATCTCAACCACACTCATCCATCAGCATGTCAGGTAAGCTACATCCTCTGTGTGTGTGATGATTTTACTTATGTGCATTTTCCACTCCTTAGTATTCTGCTCCTCCACTCCTCAAACTCAAGCTCATTTATTATAGTCTACCCGCACCCAGAGTACATGTACATTATTACATTTATGTAGATGTGTCGTTGTTAATCATATGTCACTCAGCTCCTACTAGAATGCCAGGTTTGCAAGGACAAAATTATGTTTCATCTTTGCCTACAGTCGGCTCTTTATACAGAATTGCCGTGTTGTACAACTTCAGGGCGTGCTATTTACATGATAATCTCTGTCAATGGCATGGTCCAGAATTCTGCTTCGCCCAACTTGCATGTTTACAGTTCTAATTCTGTAACTGCTCTCTGAGGCATTTATTTGGTTAATTTGTGTTATAATTCACCTTTCAAGTTATAATTCACCCACAGCCACATTTTTTTAATAGAGTGAAATTTCCCAGGATAGTTATTTTTCTCAGCTGTCGTATTTGGATGAATGGGGAAAAGAAATATGCTTATCTCTTTTAAAAAATAAGGCTCGGAGAACTACCTTTAGAAAACTGACTTGATCTAAACAATTTCTGAATAAAATGCTCTGGGTGTAAGAAAATGGTGCTGGTGATTTTAGTGTGTTTTTCTTTATATTGGTACAACCATGATAGTTTACATTAAGCTACCCTATCTAAATATATAGCCATTGGCCTACACTTAAATATCGTATGTAAGTCAAGGGCAAAATAAGTTTTGTCTCCTTTTACGCAAAATGTAGTGGTATTAAGCTTATAATCATGATCTCATTGGTACTTTGAAAGCTATTGAATCTATTCAATTATACTATTTTAAAGTCAAAAGTTACTGGAAAATGAAAACAAAAAACACGAAGGTCGTAACTAAAGAAGAATGGAATGAGTTTACTAACTGTTCTACACTTTTCCATCTCTACTAAAGTTTAAATAAGTGTTTCAGGATTTATTATTCCATAATGTCTCCTAAAATATAGTGGTTTAAAGAAATAATATCTATTTGTTCATGATTCTGGGCAGGGTTTGGCAGAGAGGACTTATCTCTGATCCATATGGTATTGGCTGGGGTGGGTTGCCTGGGGATGGAGAATCCTGGATGGCTTTCCTCACATATCTGGTATCTCAGCTGGGGTGACTGGAACGTCTGGGTTGGCTGAGACTCTCTGCATGTTCTGTCATGATTCAGTAAATCATCTTGAGCTCTTTACATGGTGGTTGGATCCTCAGAAGTCAAAGAGCTCTGGAATCCTAGCATGTTGCTCCCAATCTATTCCATTGATAGAAGCACGTCTCAAGTCCAGGAAGGGAGGAGCAACATCCAAGTACAGGAATGAGGATTATTGGTGGCCATCTTTGGAAATAACATACCACAGCCCATTCTCTGGCCATAGCAATTCATATCTCTCTTTTACATGCAAAACACATTCACCTTATTCCTCAAAGTGGGAATTCTACTACATCAAGGGCTCTGGAGGGAAGCCAGAGATCACCTCCAATACCCCTTTTGCTCTTACGTGGGCTCTTTGGCTAGATCTAGAAATTGACACCAGGCAGATTAGCAGGAGAAAAGTCTACAGATTTTATTAGTTTTACTCGTACATGTGGATCTTCACAAGAGAGTGAAGTCCAAAGAAGTGGCCAAAGTAAGATGTTTTTATACTTTTTAGACAAAGAATGATAAATTTGAGGAGAAATGACAGGACAAAGTGGATCTGTGTGGGGGCAGTGAATTTCTAGGGGAGTCACTAAGAGATATAGAAGGGGTATAAACCAGTGGGAGATAGGGTTACTTCATTAAGTGTATTTATTCAGGTCCATGGCAGCCCCGAGTTTCCCATCTCTGGTGATAAGGGCTATTTTCTCACCCTGGTACAGGGAGGGTGTGCTTCTCAGAAGAATCTTTATGGTTTGCTGCCCACAGGAAGAGACAGGTCAGCGAACCCTTACTGAACTACAATTTTCCCAGTGTTTTCCACTTGAAATAATCACCAATATACCAACCTGACATATTCTGAGATGGCACATCCTTCACTCCTTCAGCTCAAAATCCAGAGTCTCTTTATTTGCATCAGGTCTGGATCTGAGTGAGGATTCTTATGTGGGCTTCTCTTGATTTGGAAACATGCAAGCCAAAAATTTGTCTTTTCTTTAGGCTAGAACCATTTAAATTCTTCCCTTCTACTTATATTTTTATTTTATTTTATTTTATTTTTGGAGACAGAGACTCGCTGTGTTGCCCAGGTTGGAGTGTAGTGGTGCGACCTTGGCTCTCTGCAACCTCCACCTCCTGGGTTCAAGCAATTCTCCTGTCTCAGCCTCCCGAGTAGCTGGGATTACAGGTTCGCACCACCATGCTCAACTAAGTTTTCATATTTTTAGTAGAGAGGAGGTTTCACCATGCTGGCCAGGCTGGTCTCAAATTCCTGACCTCAAGTGATCCACCCGCCTTGGCCTCCCAAAGTGTTGGGATTATAGGTGTGAGCCACTGTGCCCGGCCCCCTTCTACTTATTTTGAAATGGAGAATAGATTATTGTAAACTGTAGTTTACTTCTATAGTTACTATAGAAGTACTTCAAAAACTTGTAATCTGCCTGAAGAATTTCAGCCAGCTTCACAAGTTCATTAGTTGTATTTTCCATGTTCTATTTTATAGCAGGTGGTACTATTACAAGCACTCTGCCATTGCATAATACAGATGGCCCTTTCTCAAGGCTTCAAAGGAAATTTCCTACTCTTCTTCCAGCCTTGAATGATAGGAGTAGAGGCTAGCCTCCACCATGACCCAATCCCACATGGCTTTATTTATTTACTTATTAATTTTTTTGAGACCGAGTTTTGCTCTGTTGCCGAGGCTAAAGTGTGGTGGTGTGATCTTGGCTCACTGCAACCTCTACTTCTGGGTTCAAGCGATTCTCCTGCCACAGCCTCCTGAGTAGCTGGGATTACAGGCACCTGCCACCACACCAAGCTAATTTTTGTATTTTTAGTAGGGATGGGGTTTCACCATGTTAGCCAGGCTGGTCTTGAACTGACCTCAAGTCATCCACCCACCACGGTCTCCCATATGACTTTAGGTAGATGTTATTGATGTAGAAAGGTAGATGCTAGATGTTATTGATGTAGAAAGATGATAACACTTAGAAGCTTAGTTCAAGTCACTCTCTAACAACTGGCCTGCTGCCAACAAATGGAATTTTTCAACTTACTGCCTATGACCTAACTATCGTTGAACTCACAGGCAAGCTTTTAGGAAGAGACCTAGTTTAGAATAATGTCTTCTGGTAGAGTCATACTGCTCCTGCCGAAGAGACACCTCTTAGCTGCCTCTCATCTCCCTAATAGCAACAGACTTCTGTACAATGTAAAACCAGTTGGTTTTCTGTAGTTTTGAGCCTAATTTTGCTTTGCCTCTTTACAAGGGGGAGATCTGCCTTTGCAAACATGAAGGATAGAGGGGCTTTATCTGCTTTGGGAATTAAATGGATTAAAGGTGCTGTGAGGCTGATCTTGCAGTTCTCCCCATACCTGTCTGTCCCTGGCCGTGTCCTGTGGGGAAGCAATGATGTTCGGAGGGTTCTCACTTCAACAAGGTAGTGGAATTTCTCCTCTTCTTCTAGTTTGTTGGTGGCCAAGTAACTGTTTCTGCAGAATCCCAAGCCTTTGGTCTCCACTGGCCAAAAGCCAGGCATGGACCATGGTCTTAAAGAGCAAGCATGCAGAATTTAGGGTGTTTTGTTGCCTGAGTGGCTCCCTCTCACCTTGCCCCGATTCCCCTCTCTCAACCCCTAGAGCGGTATGCACAACAGGTTAGCGTTAAAAGGTCCAGGGGAACTTATCTGAAGACCGCATTTCTTGGGCACTTAAAGATTAATTTTAGAGAGCTGGGCATGGTGGCCTGTAATACCAGCACTTTGGGAGGCCGAGGCGGGCAGATCACCTGAGATCAGGAGTTTGAAACCAGCCTGGCAAACATGGTGAAAGCCCGTCTGTACTAAAAATACAAAAATTAGCTGGGCATGGTGGCACATGCCTGTAATCCCAGCTACCCAGGAGGCTGAAACAGGAGAATTGCTGGAACCTGGGAGGCGGAGGCTGCAGTGAGCTGAGATTGAGCCACTGCACTCCAGCCTGGGGAACAGAGTAAGACTCTGTGTACCTATAAAAAAAAAAAAAAAAGGAAAAAGAAAAAGATTATTTTTAGAGTCTATTCCCCTCCTTTCCCCCTCTCACTGGGCAGATAGGGGAATAATTGTGAAGTGATGAAGAATGGAGAAAGGAAACAGGTACTTGCTGCCAACTCCTTCTTTTTGGGTGCAGTTCAAGGACCCCTATATCCTGTTCTTTGCAGATAAAATCACCAAGTTTTACCCTAAAACTTCACTGCCTATAAAAAGGCACTAACTGAGAGCTACTTTGATTTAAATTTTTACCTGATTTTATCTTTCAAATGGAAAAGGAAATTCAAGACTACCCAACCTTTCCAACTTTGGGCAGGCAGTCTTTGGACTTGTGTGTGCCCTTTTATCTTTACCAAGACCCTATAAATATTGGCAGATAGTCTCTCATTGGTTTATTGCATGCAAAAATATGCTAGGAAAAAATAGTTCACACCCTGATTACTCAAGTGAGCCAAATTTAAATTTTCTTTAAAATATTCTGGTGCCAAACACTATCCTTCACAAATACGTGTGATAAAAAAAATGTGTCAGGTTCACAGCTTCTTTTTCATTAATTTTTTTAAAGATAATTTTTTTTAGTTCAGGGACAATAGTCAAATGTGACATTTAGTTTTAAACCAACAGAGCCAGAAAAGTCCTAAATGGAACCATAGATGGCACATACATAAAGATGGACTATAACCAAAAAGCAGCCCAGATGTTTTTTTATAATGTAGCAGTAAGAAAATATACCAAGAAACCACGTAGCCAATGGTAGGCAGAACAGCTCAGCAGCAGACACACACATTTTATTGGTCTGGTCTCTGGAAGAGTAACAATTTTGTTAGAGTGAGTGTGATGGTTGTTACTAACAGGAATGATGAAGATGTGCTTTTTTATTTTTCATTTGCATGGATACAGACATGTTGATTTAAAATGTGTTTTTAATCTGTACCTCCAAAAGGTTCCTGTTTGGGTTTCCACCCTGAAAAACCCACTTTGTTTTTCTTGTCTCTTTCCTGGTGTTAATCTGTTTGTGTTTGTTTCCTTCTGTGCTAAAGGAAACTGGACAGTGCCCTTACTCCGTATCACAGCCTGCTAAGGGCTGCTGAGGTCTAGAGTTTCATGATAACCGTATGTTAGAATTTTATGAAAATACATGGTCAGGCAAAAGGTTTTTGTTTCTGTCTGGATGAATAGTTGCCACCCTAAAATGTTGAAATTCCTGGGACATCTTGATTGCTAATTTATGAGACAAAATGATGGGAATTTATGAAATCAAGCCTGTTCAGAAACAGTCAGGAAATATAACTGACAGAGGCTCATTAGTAGAGCTACCTAATTCACTGGGTTAAAAAAAAAAATCTCACACTCTATGAATTCACTGTGAGGAAACTATAAAATAATTAATGAGCTGCAACAATGGAATCTTAAGGAGATGTATTTATGTGAAATCAATTAGATACTGGTCTACCAGTGAGCTGTGATTGCCAATGGATGATACATCAGAATTGTTTGATTTTGAGAAATTATGATTTTTTAAAATCAAACAGTATTTATGAAATAGCAAGCATAAGAGCTGGGTGATCCAGGAGGTTGTTTTTGGGAAGTATGAGCCTGGATCCTACCTCTACACAGTGGTTAGCAGATCTTAGCAAGACTGCAGAAATGAGCCGGGAGTGGAGCTGAGGTTTTTTTGTTTTGTTTTGTTTTTTGACCTACTTATTAGCTGTGCAACCTCGGGCAAGAGGATGAACTCTCTATGCCTCAATTTCCTCAAGTCAGGAGTGGAGCTGAGGCTTTTGTTTTGTTTTGTTTTTTGACCTACTTATTAGCTGTACAACCTCGGACAAGAGGACGAACTCTGTATGCCTCAGTTTCCTCAACAGCAAAATCAGGGTGAAAACAGAACCTGCCTCATAGGTTGTTGTGCAGATTAAATTACTTAATACCTGTGAAGAGGATAGAACAGTGTTTGACCATTTTAGTGCCTATATAAGGGTTTGTTATGATCGTGAATATTGTTATTCACATTCACTTATTTGTGTACACACTGTACCTCTGGTTCAAGTTTATTCTGTTAGCAAGTTCTTATCATGGCTCTTACACTGTGCTAGAAATTGGGATGGTTACTGTGTGCAATTAGAAGGGGATTAGAGTTTCTGCAAACGTGAGACTCTGGGTAGATAAGAAGTATTAGGCAAATTATCATTGTATGTGGAATTCTTACTTTCATTGGATTTATTAATTATAAATCTTCAAGTGTGTGTGCGTGCACACACACACACAGTCTTACTCTCACTCATCTACTCAAGCAGTTATTGGTTGACACACCCGTTGAGAAGCAGCTGCTGTATCTTTGGAGAAGCAGGGGGCACTTCAGCTTTGGAAAAGATCCGGAAGGACTGTTCACCCCCTCACCATCCAAAGCAGCCCCATTCTCAAGAATTCTACAAGCTTAAGAATACCTTTTTTTACCTCTCCATTTGTCCTGAAATTTATGACCAAACACTGTCTAGCAAAGTTATCTGGTAAGATTGTGAAATATTTGATCTTAGAACACTATCATTTAATGGAAAATACAACCACAGTCTATATTTGCACACGTGTGTGTGTGTATCTCCCTCTGGACAAGTAACATCTTGAATTTTGAAAACACAGTAAATTATGTGGTCTTCTTGAACCTACAGTCCCTCCTAATTTTTGTTGATTGCTGTTTTATTCTATATTGAAGACCCATATGACCTGGCAACATTCATGTGACCCTGCCATTGTGATTCAGGCAGCTGTATCCATGTGTGACTCAGGTCTCCAGGCGCTACCTGGTAGCCCACTCATTCCTTTTCTGCAATATTCTTCCTAACTGATCCGATCAATGCAGTTTGACCAACAGACAAGGGCTTTTGTTTCATCAAACTTATAAAACGTTTCCTTGCCGTGTTTGTTTCATAGCCATCCTTATGATTCATTTGTAAATGATATTATTAACATTTTCTATTATAACCACTGCACATTTTGGCCCATAATGCCTCTTATCTGCCCTAAGGAAGCCCGCAGCCTGGTGGAGTCCTCTATGGCCCTATGCCTCCAGCACCTCTTGTTCCCAGGCTCCGTCATCTTTTCCATTCTCCATCTTCCCTGGCTCTCTAAGCCTACTTGTCCTTTTTTGCCCATCCCTGCAGTCCTAGGCAAGTCTCCATTCCCTCAAGTCTTCTGAAGGAGACTCTTTATTCATTTATCATGCAAACAGTCAGCATCTACTTTGTAACACAGGGCTATGCCTGAAACCCAGAAGAATCCTGTTTTTGACAATGTCACTCCCATGTAAAAGTCTGATAAAACTATCTAATACTTGTGTGGCCCAAACATGGAATATTTAATTAAAATTTCTTAACAATTTTTTTAACCCAAGAAAATAACATCATAGCATTTCCTAGTTTTCATTTTGCCTGGAAAAAGATTGGCATAGTTGGTGGAGACTGGATCCTTTAAATAATTGAAATTCTTTGAGCCTATTGTAAGTGGCAGGTTGGGTAAAGCAGTCAGGGAAAGCAGGATATTCTGATGCAACATAAAAACACACATTTCATTTTTGTTTTGATGTAGATCCTGAGGGCTTATACACATTTCTACTATATTATGCAAACTTCCTACTGTCTAGTTTGTCTATTTTTAATGAGGACATAGGGAAAAATAAAGCATGTATAAATTAATGAAAGCATAATTAGGATACATACAAATTCTCTGTTGTTATTTGGCTCAGGTGAGAATTGTGTATTTTGTTTATATTTAGTTCTCAGCGCTTGGTTTTATAGAAAAGGCAGATTCACAGTGTTATTCCAGATCCATGTACTACAGGGGAAAGATCATAGGCTTTGTCATTTATACATTTGATTGACTAATAGTTTAGTAGTTGTGGTCACGTTGAACAAATGTCACAACTCATCTGATCTTCAGTGTTCCCATGTATTAGTTAAAATTAATTCTGATTTATAAATTTATACCCCTCTATAAAATGGGTATTTTAATAATAATGCCTATCTCATTTGATTGCTTGGTGAATTCAATTAGATAATATTTGTAAAACAATAAAGAATGGAGCTTATAAAAGATAGCTGTGGTTTTCATTTTGTTGTTTTGATGCAGGACATTTACTTTCAAATTTAGTGGACACGACTCTCTATGTAATCTTACAACAAGAATAATATTCAGCAGTCTGTCAAAATTTCAACTTATATGAAAAGAAGTTAAGACAGAAAATTCTACACAGAATACAAATTCAAATTGCTCTCTAGGGTTTAGGTGAAGAAAGGAGAGGCCGGACGTGGTGGCCAACGCCTGTAATCCCAGCACTTTGGGAGGCTGAGGTGGGTGGATCATGAGGTCAGTAGGTCAAGAACATCCTGGCCAACATGGTTAAACCCCATTTCTACTAAAATACAAAAAATTAGCCGGGTGCGGTGGCAGGCGCCTGTAGTCCCAGGTACTTGGGAGGCTGAGGCAGGGGAACTGCTTGAACCCGGGAGGCAGAGGTTGCAGTGAGCCGAGATTGCACCACTGCAATACAGCCTGATGACAGAGCAAGACTCGGTCTCAAAAAAGAAAACAAAAAAATGAGAGAAAAATACACATATTTTTCAGGTAGACTCCCACTTTTCTCTCCCAATATGGTGGTTTTCAACTGTGGCTGCCAGTCAGAGTCACCTGGGGAGATTTTAAAATATGCTTATGCCCAAGCCCATCCTAGACTAGTTAGGTCACAATATTTGGAGAGGGGCCCAGGCTTCAATACTTCTAAAAACGATGAGGGGATTTTACTGGGCACCCAGGATTGAGAATCACTGTTTTAAACCATCCCGGTCTAATAAACATTGTTCAACTTTCTTTTTTTTTTTTTTTTTTTTTTTTTGAGACGGAGTCTCGCTCTGTCGCCCAGGCTGGACTGCGGTGGCGCGATCTCGGCTCACTGCAAGCTCCGCCTCCTGGGTTCACGCCATTCTCCTGCCTCAGCCTCCCAGTAGCTGGGATTACAGGCGCCCGCCACCACGCCCAGCTAATTTTTTGTGTTTTTAGTAGAGACGGGGTTTCACCGTGTTAGCCAGGATGGTCTTGATCTCCTGACCTCGTGATCCACCCGCCTCGGCCTCCCAAAGTGCTGGGATTACAGGCGTGAGCCACCGCGCCCGGCCCATTGTTCAACTTTCATAGGTTCCAAGATTGGGCCAGGTTTGTCCCTACCCCGGTTTGTCAACCTAACTTTGTGTGTTTCAAATTAATCCTGTGATTGCAATTATTCTCTCAGTAGTGATGTAAATGAGTAGCAGCTTGTACTTGAATATTCCACATAGCCCTGGACTCTAGGACCCATGTCGTATTTATCCTGCTGGTGTTATTGTCCACCGTACCACCAGTAACAAAATGGCTCAGTGATTGCTTTTTGGTTTGAAACAGTAAATTACCTTCAGCCTTTTCATCTCCAGGCTGCATATGATATCAGTAGAACTCCTGGTACAGTGTCAGCATAAAGACAGCATAACCTCACGGAAAGAGTGCCCCTTTATTTCAAAGTAGCATCTATTCCCTGCTCCACAGAATCAACACTCAGCAAATGCTTATTTGTTAATTAGCATCCTCCCATTTCAAATGTGGCAACAAAATGATGTTAAATATGCCTTTATTGAACAAACATTTATCAAGGTGCTGTGCTATTTGCTGGGGATAGAAAATCAAATAAGCAAGGGTCCCTACCTCCATAGAGCTCAAAGTGTGGTGAGGGAGACAGACAAACATAAAACCATTTATAACGATACAGCACAGCAGAACAACAATGAGGAGTGCTCTCAGCAAATTGGCTCATGTGGGATTACCTCTGCTTTTGAACTGTGAAGCAGAGCTCACACGGTGGATTTTGGTCCTATTTTTTCTTGGTATGTTCCTGCTGCTGCTTCATGCTGCCATTTCCCCATCTGTTGAGTAATCCTGATTATGTTCTTGCTTGCTTTCCGACATATTTCTATGGGAAATCATTATTCTAATATAAACTGATAAGCATTATCATTAGCAAGAGTTTAACCTCTATGATTCCTTTTAAATCCAATCATATGGCCATGAATAAATCATGAACCTAAGATATGCCTTCTAATTGTTCGTATTAATTACTTTCTTTAAGATTGTCCTATCTGAGTTTGCTTGCTTGTATGCTTGTTTATTTTTTCTCTGTATCTTCATTTGTATTTTTCCTATTTTTCTATGACCATTTTTTTTGGTACTTTCACTCAAATAGAATATGTCAGATTTTTTCCTTTGTCGTTAGTAATAACCTCTCACGATCAAAAATTTGGAAACTATGGAGAAATGAGAGAGAAACCAAATCCTCCAAATGGCCACCAACAAAAAAAGTTTTTGACAGTTTGATATTTCATGCATAATTTGTATACATAGGCTCATATTATATGAAAAGAATTATATCTTTTGTTTGTTTGTTTGTTTGTTTTTGAGACAGGGTCTCACTCTATCACCCAGGCTGGAGTGCAGTGGTGTGATCTCAGCTCACTGCAACCTCCATCTCCCGGGTGCAAGCAGTTCTCCTGCTTCAGCCTGCCAAGTAGCTGAGAGTACAGGTGTGCACCACCACACCTGGCTAATTTTTGTATTTTCAGTAGAGATGAGGTTTCACCGTGTTGGCCAGGCTGGTCTCAAACTCCCGGCCTTAAGTGATCCTTCTATGTCAGCCTCCCGAAGTGCTTGGATTACAGGTGTGAGCCACTGCACCCAGCCTAAAGAATTATATCTTAATTTTGAACTTAACATTATAACGTAAGCATCTTTCCATTTTATTAGAAACACTGGTAAACATATTTTAATTGGCTGCATAACATACAATGTACTAGACTTACCAGGTTAAGTTAATATAACTATTTCCCTCTATTGGACATTTAAGCATTTATCTTTTCCCCCTTTTTCTGAATGAGCTGCTGCAGTAAATATCTGTGCATTTTTTTTCTTACTGTCCATTTGCTCAAGATCAATTCTCAAAATGTAAGGACAGGGTATCTGAGCTGCCTTGTTAAGACTATGGAATATTTAGGGAGCATGTGGAAGTTCTCATGGCTTTTCCCTGGGGATGCTGGAATCTCACTGCAGTGAGGTTTTGAAGGAATTCTCTGTCCGTTCTGCATGGGGTCCTGTTCCCTCCTGGAATAAGTGATTGTGGAAGCTTTGGGGATATTTGGCACATTCTGGTGTTCCTTTCTTGCCTTGGTCTCCCCTCTTTCCCCTGGAGCAAAGGAATGATGCCAGGCTGTGGATGCTGTGCTCTTCCAGACACTGCTGAAAGGCAGTACCAAGATAATGTTGTCTGTCCCCTCTGCAGCCAGAGTGGACGCTCGAGCAACCCCACAGGTAATTTTCAGCTACTGTAGGATTCCAGCCACCGAGAGCCTGGTTACCAACCTCCTGCTTCTGATATTAATCTCTTGCTATTTCCTGGCCCGTGATTGGCATGATGAGCATATTCATCTCTCTTCATCTGTCCCTGACAGGGATGGCTATGTTTATGCCCACAGGGTGCATCATTGAGATAACCATCATTAAGCAAGGCGTTGATGATGAACTGTTCAGACTCATTAAATCCTCTAATGAGATGGAGCCTGTTATGATGAATGGACAGGCAGCCTGCATGCCTCCACGCCAGATACTCTCCACTGGTTTCAAGCAGATATTCCTTGTGGCTCATTGCCAAAAAATGAGTACTGTCAATCAAGGTGCTGGGTCTGTGGCACTGAACTCCTAAAGCTCTGATTGATCCATTGGGACATCTGTGAAGAGATGAAGCGGCCACTATCTTCTGGGTTTGGGATAAGGAATTCCATAGTTCTCCTGGCACATCCTTAGAGCTATTTGCATATTCTGGCCACCACTCCAATTCCCCTCTCTCTCTTAAGCTCCAAGCCTAATCAGCAGATTCATCACTGTGTTATCTCATAAACGGTACCTGGATTCTTTCCAATTTATAAATATTCATATATATATTCATATATATAATTTGTGTATATATACAAATGTATACAATATGTATATATAATTTATATATAATTTTAAATATTAATACATATTTAAATATTCATATATATATGAATATATGAACAAGGTCTTGCTTTGTTGCCCAGGCTGGGCAGCAGTGGCACAATCATAAGCTCACCTTCAGCTTTATCCTTCTGGGTTCAAGCAATCCTGCCTCAGCCTCTCAAGTAGCTAGAACTATAGGTCTGTGCCACCATGCCCAGCTGATGTTTTTAAATATTTTTAGAAATATGTCTGGTTATATTGCTCAGGCTGGTCTCCAGCTCCAAGCCTCAAGTGATCCTCCTGCCTGGCCTGACCAAGTGGTTGTGATTACAGGCATGAGCCAGCACACCCAGCTCTTTCCAGTTTTTTTTCATTGTGATTGACACTTCCCTATTTCACCAACCTCATTGCTCATTCGGTCTCCAGTTCTCCCCTGTAACTATCATTCTCCAATTTGCAGTCCGAGTTCTTTTCTTAGAACAAAAATGTGATTGTGTCCTTCACTGGGTTAAATGCTTCAGAGGGTCCACATTGTTTTCCAGATGAGATCCAAACTCTTCAACACATCTTACAAGGCCCTTCATCGTGTGACCCCATTTATCTCTCCTGTCTCCTGCCTGCTTTCTGGATTCTGCCATAGGCTCCACCTGGAACATTCTTTCTTCCCTACCTTTCTTTGGGGAACTTTCCATGAGGCCTTATGCTGGGTTATTGATGCCATGCTATGCTTTTCCCTTGCTCTGTCTTCCTCCATCCTGGAATTTGGAATATTGGGCTGTATTTGCTTATCTGTCATCTACATATTCTCCTTGAATATCACTAGTACTTTCAGGTCGCTGACACATAGGAAGCAACCAGTAAATAAATGCTTTGAATGAATTGGCCTAAAAGTCACTTCTCTTTATCCAAGGGCATTTGAGAATAAAGGCTGACACTGACAAATATACAAGGAAATAACATTCATGCTTATATCTGTGGCAAACTTTGTATATCCTACAAACTAAAAATTCAGTAAGATATAAGTAAGTAAGTAAATGAATATAAGTAATATAAGTAAATAAATATCAATCTTATAGCAAATTTAACTAATTGATTAAATAAACTAATGAATTAAGCCCAAAGGGGATTCATATGTATATGAATATGAATATATATTCATATATCATATGATCTTTCCTCTTAGGTCATAAATTTAAAAAAAATCAAGGCTAGTATATTGCTTCAAAAGAACACTTTGACTTAAATCCTAAATCTTATTTTCTTATGACTATAGCATCAAATGTTTAATATGTTCAATCAGTTATATTTCCTTTTTAATTTTCATTTAAACTTTATATGCACGTATACACACACATATATATGTGTATGTGTAAGTAGGATAATGGTATATCCAAGATAAACTCTTCTGCAATTGGGTGCTTATGTTTCTCTGGGATAGATTTCTAGGTGTAGGATTCCTGGGTGGAAGAAAGCCGATATGTCAGAGTATCATTTCCCCAAATCTCCAAATCTCTGACGAGAGGAAGTGTTGACACTCTTAAATGTTTTTCAGTCTCTTTGAGTACAAAGAAAGGTCTCTTTATTGTGCTGCTTTGAGCTTCCTTGATTACATAAAGCATCTCCCTATGTCTGTTGGCCACAGAGGCTTGCTTTTCTTTGCTTTTTTTGTTGGAGACTGAGTCTTGCTCTGTCCCCCAGGCTGGAGTGCAGTGGCGTGATCTCAGCTCACTGCAACCTCTGCTTCCCGGGTTCACGCCATTCTCCTACCTCAGCCTCCTGAGTAGCTGGGACTACAGGCACCTGCCACCACACCTGGCTAATTTTTTGTATTTTTAGTAGAGACGGGGTTTCACCGTGTTAGCCAGGATGGTCTCAATCTCCTGACCTTGTGATCCACCCACCTCGGCCTCCCAAAATGCTGGGATTACAGGCGTGAGCCACCACACCTGGCCAAGGCTTGCTTTTCTTAGTCATTGACTGTTCTCATACTTTGCCTGCATTTTACTGGGCTTTAGGACTTTTATTATTTTTGTTTGATAGAAACAGACCCTCATTATGTTGTCCAGGCTGGTCTCAAACTCTTGGCCTCAAGTGATCCTCCCACATGGCCTTCCAAAGCACTGGGATTATAGGTGTAAGCACTGCACCTAGCCAATTTTTAACACATTTTGTAGAGTACAGCTATTATCCCTTCATCTCTCATTTGTGTAGCAAATATTTATTCCAGATTTTCTTATTAACTTTATAGTATCTTTTGCAGTATAATTTATTTAAATATGTTATAATTCTATATGTCTGTATTCTCTTTTATTACTTTTATATAGCTGGCTTGTATATTCATTTCCTGTGGCTACTGTAACAAATTGCCATAGACTTTTTGGTTTAAGAAACAGAAATTTATTTTCTTACAGACCTGGAGGTAGGAAGCCTGAAATCAGTTTCCTCGGATCAAAACCAAGGTGTCAGAGGGTGATGCTCCCTCCAGTGGCTCCAGAGCCTGCTAGCATTCCTCGGCTCTCCCAGCTCCTGGTGGCTTCTGGCATTCCTTGGCTTGCTGCTGCACCTTCCAGCCTTCAAGGCCAGCATCTTCGGATCTCTTCCTGCTCCATCTTCACGGTGTCTTCTCCTCTAGTTGTGTCAAATCCCCTTTTGCCCATCTCTTATAAGTACACTTGTGATTGTATTTAGGATTATCCTCAGATAATCCAGGATAATCCCCCATCATAAGATCCTTAATTTAATAATGTCTGCAAAGACCGTATTTCCAAATAAGGTAACATTGACAGGCTCCAGAGATTCAGATGCACTATCTTTGGGGAGCCATTTTTTAGCCTGCTAACAGCCTGATTAAGGTTCCCCCATTCCAAGACAGTGCACATCATTGCCTGGACTTTTTTGAAAGTATTAGTGTGTACTAATTATGACTGGAAACACATTTTTATTTGTAATATAATATAGAGGTCCCTTCATATGTGCCAGATTAAACCTTTTTAACTGTTTCGAATTGAATTAAAATAGCGTCTTTTTATTGATAAAAATTTGTGCCTCTATTTACAATGGCAAAGGCTTGGAACCAACTCAAATGCCCATCAATGATAGACTGGATAAAGAAAATATGGCACATATACACCATGGAATACTATGCAGCCATAAAAAAGAATGAGTTCATGTCCTTTGCAGGGACATGGATGAAGCTAGAAGCCATCATTCTCAGCAAACTAACACAGGAACAGAAAACAAAACACCACATGTTCTCATTCATAAGTGGGATTCAAACAGTGAGAACACATGGACACAGGGAGGGGAACATCACATGCCAGGGCCTGTTGGGGGATGGGGGGCAAGGGGAGGGAGAGCATTAGGACAAATACCTAATGCATGCGGGCCTTAAAACCCAGATGATGGGTTGATAGGTGCAGCAAACCACCATGGCACATGTATACCTATGTAACAAACCTGCATGTTCTGCACATGTATCCCAGAACTTAAAAATTAACAAAGAAAACATAACAAACAAAAAATCTTGTGCATACCATTTCTGGATTCTCTATTAAGTTCCCTTCTATATTTACACATTCTTATGCCTCTACCATGTTAATATGATGAATATGATTTTATAGTATTTTAAAAATAATACCGAAGGTATTTATGGTTATAAATTTCTCTTCCACACCAGATATTGCCTCCTTTCATGGTTTCGCTATGAGGTACCCACCTATTCATAGCTTTCTAGAGAAGGCATACATTTACTTTTCTTCTTTGGTATAAGGACAATCTAAGAGTGAGTTTTAAATTTCCAAATAGGTAAGATTTGTTTTATACTCACAAAACATGTAAATGATTTGTTGCTAACTTCCTTAGATTGTGAGCTGAGAATGAAGCCTATAGAGTATCTCATTATAACTTTTGTTCAGGCTTCTTAATGGCAGTTACAAGACAGATTTTTGTAAATGTTCCACAAATGAAAATTGTTTTGAGGGGATTTGATATATAGAGTGAGAAGTATATAAAAGTATACATATAATCAAGTTTATTGATAATATATAATTTTTATATAGTCTCATTTGTTTTCTATTAGATCTGCCCAATTTTGAGAAATATATTTTGAAGTATTACATTGTGATAGTGTATTAATTGCATTTCTATTAATTTTTGCTTTATATATTTACTTGCCATGCTCTTTGGTACATCTCAGTTTACAGCTCTCAAAGCACCATAAATTGTGTCATTTCATAAAAATGACCCACTTTTTCCCATCTAATACCTTAAAGCCCACCTCCATTTTTAGTATAACTTTTACTGAGATTGTTTATCCTGTTGATCATAGATCAGCATTTCTCCACCTGTTTTTTATTATTATCTTCCTGAGGAGCCTTCTAATATATTTTTTTCTTAATACTGCCTCCCATGATATTATAATATCACAGATATACTGCATATGTGTTCTATGTATATCTGTGTGTTAGTCATCGAAAGAGTAACACTATTTCAGTCCCTTTGGGGCAATATCGCTCCCATTGAGAATGCGTGTAATTGATTCTCAGTAGACCTTCCCCTGTAATGTGTGACTTCCATTTCAAAAACCCACATTGAGTGCATGAAACACATGTACGTATCGTATTGTTCCTCACTTATTTCTTCTCCCCTCATCTTCTTTGATGGTGTTCAGTGTTATTTACTGTTTGGTTACAGTTTTTCTTTAAATATGAATATGTTCCCCATATGGGTTAAGTAGGCAAGATAGTCTCTAAGTCTGTTTATATCTGCAAATATTTCTTTCACCCTGGCAGGTAACATTCTTGAGTGTGTAAAGGATTCTTGGGCCTCAGTCTTTGTCTTCCATAGGCTATAAAACCATGTACTTGCAGCTGGTTAGATCTCTGCCAGTCTATCTGATTCATTTTCCTTGATGGGTAACTATTTTTTTGGCGAGAGGTTGTTCTTTCTCCTCGATGTTAAGTAATTTTACAGAATATAGCTCTAAGTATTTTTCAAATTTGCCTTCACCTTCAGGTACCTTTTCACCTTGTAGATTTAGTTCTTCCCTCAACTTGGATAATTTTTTTTTATTTTGGTATTATTTGCAAACCTAATCTTTTTTGTATGCCTATGAGCCACATGCTGTATCTCCTCTATTTATATATCCGCCTTTTCCCCTGATTCCCTTTATGTTTCTCTGTGTGTGTGTGTGTGTGTGTGTGTGTGTGTGTTTGTGTGTGTACATGCACATGTGTACTTTGAGATATTTCCTGCATTTGATCTTCAGGCCACTAATCCAGGCTTCAACAATGGCCATATGGTTCTTTAATTACTCTTCTAAGTTAGTTCTAAAATCATCAAGTATTAGTACCAGACACACTTGGCCATCCTTCAGTGCACATATTGTGTTTTAGTTCTAACTTCCATCTTCTCCAGGAGCCTGTATCACCAGGTCCCCATTGTGTTAAGCATCTTCCTTCTTGTAATTGGTTCTCTTTAAATGTGTTGATATTTAACTTTATCAGATTATTAGTGGCTTCCATCCTTCAGGTGAAGGAAGGTAAAGACTGGAGATATAGCACTGAATGGTTTACTAGTTCCCCACTGGGGCAACCAAAGGAGGCCTCTCCCCTCGTATACCCAGCCTTGGGTTTAGGGAGGTGGCCTTGGCTCCTGCACCACCTTTTGAAGAACAGGCAACTCTGGAACACTCATATAGGGCTAAGAATTGTTCTGCAGGCCTCTGGACTCCCCAGAACCTGAGTCTGCTGGTAATTGAGTGTCCCTCAGCCCCAGCACTGCTTGGCTTGGGAGAGTCTATTAGACCGTAGCTGGGAATGGAAAGAGTGGGAGAGACTGGAGAGTAACTTTCTTTAAGAATACCCCTTCGTTTTCCGACTTTAACATAACAAAATGATCATTCAGGGAGAACTGTGTTGCATCAGGAAGAGAGATGTATGTTCTAGGCCTGACTGCCACTAGCAAGCCATGTGGTCATCAGCATGTCACTCAGTTTCTTGTACCTCTGTGTCCTCGTTTGTAAGATGAAGAGATTGGCTGATTATTGATCTAAGTGGTCTTCCAGCTACGGCCTTCTCAGTTTGTAGGAAATCTCAGTATCCTGAAGGTTCTCATTAGGATGTGGAGTAAAATTCAGTGGTTTTTCCATCTGTGTTCTGTGGAGCCCTGCGGATTCTGTACGGGAGGAAAGGAAGGGATTGGAGAGGTTTCGCTTACCTTTTTATTTGCACTAAGAGTTCAACTGCTAAAACAAGCTCGAAAGCCAGCACTAGAGTCTACATAAGCCTCAGAATTAAGTTTCTCTAACATGACTTTGGGTTTCTGTTTGGCGTTTTTGCTTATTTCCTTCACATTGTGTTTGGGCATTTCATCCTGTCTCCCAGTTGTTTTGGGTCAGCAGAAGCAAGCAGTATTTATGACCCACCAGTCTTTTGGGATTGAAAGGTACCAGAAGATGCCACCTCAAAATAGACCCCTTTGGCATATGGATTATTTTGACCTATGGGGAATTGAGAACCAGCAGTGCAGGAAGAGTTTTTTTTTTTTTTTAACCTTTCTCTAACTGCATAAAAATGATGGCTCCGTACCAGGAAGAGAGCGACTCCTGGAGACAGCTGTCATCACCTGAAAGGCTCTTACCTGTATAACAGGACAAACCTTACTTACCATACTTCTCCTCACCTTCTTATAACTTGCCTTCCCCACCTGGAAGCCCCAAACTCATTTTCCTTTGCTTAGCCAAAGATAGTATATAAACCTTAATCATCTGGCCACCTCCTTAAGTCTTGTTTCTTTGCTGGATTCCCTTGTATGCATGTAATTAAAACTTTGTGTGTACATAATTAAAATGTTGTTGGTTCTCTCTTGATAGTTTTTCATCAGTTTGATTCCTGGGCCCAGCCATTGAACCTAGGAGGGTAGAGAAACAGGTTTATTTCCTCCCCTACAGGATTGAAGGGTCTCCTACATTAAGCATCCTCTTCAAAGTCACAAAGGGGCTGAGCTGGATCTCTATTTTGGGGGTACAGCTTCCTGCATACGACTCTACTGTACATCATGAGGTTTATACAGACTTCATTTACAAATTGGTCTAAAGTAGGTCAGCGTTCCTGAGACACTGATAGTCTTTGAGATAATTTATCTAAGTCTGAAATGTTGGCTAATGTTCTTTACTAGAAAGGGCAAGATTTTATATTGGTGATGTTTAAAAGCCAAGGGGCTTTTGTTATTTCTTATTAAAAAAATGATGAGTGAGGTCGGGCACAGTGGCTCATGCCTATAATCCCAGAACTTTGGGAGGCCGAGGGAGGTGGATCACCTCAAGTTAGGAGTTCAAGACCAGCCTGGCCAACATGGTGAAACCCTATCTCTACTAAAAATACAAAAATTAGTAGATTATGGTGGCAAGTGCCTGTAGTGCCAGCTACATGGGAAGCTGAGGCAGGAGAATCACTTGAACCCAGGAGGCAGAGGTTGCAGTGAGCCGAGAGCACATCACTGCACCCCAGTCTGGGTGACAGATCGAGACTCCATCTCAAAAATTAAAATTAAAAAAAATGAGTGAATGTAACTCAGAAAGCATTAGGAGGTCTTACTGCAGATCTCTGCACAGAGTAGGGTTTAATACCTTTGGAAATGATTACATTTTGAATGTCTTAACAAAAATTATCATATGGGGAGATAACACACTGAAGACAATTTAATAGAAATTCTACCTCAAGCCTAAGTATGGAAACTCTACCCAAGCCCAAGATCGTTACAGTGAGCACTATAATTAAAAATTGTGGGATTCCTTGGTGTAAGTAATCAGCACATACTAACAGTAAAAATAAGCTTTATTTAATGACAGTCTGCCAGTATCTGTAGATTTTGGAATTTCTATTTTCATTCATGTGTGAGAGTTCTGGTTGTCTTTAAGTCCCACAAAAATAACACAGTGGAAATCAATTTAAGTCACAGAGCCAGAAATACAGATAAGTTAGATGGTCTCTTGAATGTTCCTTCGGTGCCAAATATATTCTGTTAACTAAAAAAATAAATGAATTTGCCAAAAAATACTGGCCCACTGACCATGGGGCCTTACAGAACACACAAAGTGTTTGTTTGTGTGAAAGGGAAAAATACAAACAACTTACGTGAACATGTGATGACCACGAGTTTAGGTTCGGGAAATCTGGGCCATGCACACATCACCAAACCTTCAATGGAGTAAGAGTAGAATGGACTCCTTGGAGGAGTGCCAAAGCTGAAAAGGAGGTATTATTGGCGTCAATTCTGTCTGTGGAAGAACCACAAAGCCCCTTGACGTGGATTCTCCCTCACATCCTGTACCTGAGCCTCTCACCATCCAAGCTCCTACCTCTACACAGTAAATTTAAAATTTACATAGGCACTAAAATCTGCAAATCAGCACATTTTTTTCTTTCCTGTCCTTCTCTGTCTCTCTGGTTGCCTCTGTCTCTTTCTCTCACCCTCCCTCTCCCCTCCTGCCTCTTTTTTTTTTTTTTATTTTTGGATATGGGGTCTAGCTGTGTTGCCCAGGTTGGTGTGCAGTGGCACAATCATGGCTCACTGCATCCTCAAACTCCCAGGCTCAAGCACAACCTCATCCTCCTGAGTAGCAGGGACTACAGGTGTGCACCATCATGCCTGGCTTTTTTTTTTTTTTTTAACTTTTTGTAGAGACAGGGTCTCCTGATATTGCCCAGGCTGGTCTCGAACTCCTGGGGTCAAGTGATTCTTCCACCTTGGCCTCCCAAAGCACTGGGATTACAAGGATAAGCTCGGCCTCTGCCTCTTTTTTAAATAAGGAGTTAATAACTGTCTGATGCACTCAACATACCATACCAGAATACCTGGTTTGTGGTGAGGCTTCCTCCAGGCTTTTGGAGTACAGAGAAATTTAATCGCTTTCAATGAGCTCCACTTTGAGCAACTTTTATTTCTACGCTTGTTTAAACTAAAAGGAAGCCTCCATGCATGGCACAGGTGCAATGGTGCAACTTCCACTCTGTTGTCCAACACCCAGGGATTATGGAGCAATGGCTATGCCAGCCAGCTCCAGGCTAGAGCACAGCTGGATGTGCCAGATACTCCTGCTGCTGTCAGCTGTGACCTCAGCACTGGCAGCTTCTTTCTCCTAACACCCTAAAGCTTCCGGGTCTTGACCTTCAGTTTCTCCCTTTCCCTTTCCCTTTCCTTTTCCTTTTCCCTTTCCATTTCCTTTCCTTTCTCTCTTTTCTCTCTTTTTTTTGTTATTTATTTATTTTTTTATTTTTTTATTTTTTTTTTGAGACGGAGTCTCGCTCTGTCGCCCAGGCTGGAGTTCAGTGGCGTGATCTCAGCTCACTGTAACCTCCACCTCCCAGGTTCCAGTGATTCTCCTGCCTCAGCCTCCAGGGTAGCTGGGATTACAGGCACCCACCACCATGCCCAGCTAATTTTTGTATTTTTAGTAGGGACTGGGTTTCCCCATATTGACCAGGCTGGTTTCAAACTCCTGACCTCAGGTGTTGTGCCCGCCTCAGTCTCCCAAAGTGCTGGGATTACAGGTGTGAGGCTACGCACCCGGCCAGCTTCTCTCTTTTCTAAGGCTGAATTGCAGGAATCACCACTCTGCCTCCACGTTTCTAGCATTCTCTCTTCCCAAGTCACCAAACTCATTCCATATCATTATCCACAGTCCATTCTTACCAGAGCAAGGTAAGACCTTGCCACTATGGGGCCATTAAGACCAAAGCCTTATTCTCTGTTTAGCTCCTGAAGGCATTTGAGTTTGTGACCCAACAGCAAAAAATCTAAAAAATCAATACAAGAAGACCATTTTCCTTTTATGATAAGGAGACAGACGGGAGTCTATTAAAACATACAAAGGATGATAAATAGAATAATGGTGCAATCCGATGACCTGAGATAATGCAATGACTGTGGACCTACTGTTATTCAGTCTGCCTGAGATTAAAACTTACTCTAAAAATTATATGCTTTTGAAACTCCCATAAATAAAACTTTTATTTATTTGTTTGTTGAGATGGATTCTTGTTCTGTCGCCCAGGCTGGAGTGCTCTGGTGCAACCTTGGTTCACTGTAACCTCTGCCTCCCAGGTTCAAGCAATTCTCCTGCCTCAGCCTCCTGAGTAGCTGGGAATAAGTGCGCACCACCATGCCCAGCTAATTTTTCTATTTTTAGTAGAGACAGGGTTTCACCAGATTGGCCAGGCTGGACTGGTCTCAGACTCTTGGCCTCAAGTGATCCACCTGCCTCAGCCTCCCAAAGTTCTGGGATTAGAGGCATGAACCACCATGCCTGGCTGAAAAACTTTTATTTTTGATTTTGTTTTTTATTTCACTTATTTTTAGGCAGAACATTAGTTGAATTCATTAAAATACATTTAAACAACATGAATTCAGGTAAATCACTGATTAGTAACCATAATTTCCCTCTTAACAGCTAATTCTTAAAGAATGCTTACTTACTATTAACTTCTTTAATCTCACAAAAACCTTTTGAAGTAAATATAAATATTATCTGCATTTTGCAGAGGAAGAAACTGGAGATTAGTGAGATTAAGAAACAGCTTTTAAATTGGAAAACCAGCTGGAATCCAGGTCTCTTTGGGCCAAAACACAACTGCTTAATCTTCTTTGCTGCCTCTTCATGCGTAGATAACAGATTCAAAAAGCAGAAAAGGGTAGAATTGCATTGTAGCATTGGAATTATTATTGCAATAATTGTTTAATTGCACAATAGCCCCCAAAAAGTGCAATCTGTGTTCATGCTACTACTCTATTGATATAAACTCTTTCGAAAGAATTTCATAAATCTGAATACCAGTTGTTGAAATGCTTGACTTTTTAACATTTGAATGAATAGATTAATGAGTTTATTTTTACCTGTCTAAATTGGTAAACATTTAGGTTTTCTGACTCTTTGTCTCTGAATATTTTTTCCAGGGTCAACGTCTTTTTGAAAAGTTGCTCCAACTGACTTCTCAAAATATTGAAATCAAGCTAGTGAGTGATGTAACAGCTGATTCAAAGGTATTAGAAGCCTTGAAATTAAAGGGTAAGACCAAGGTTGATATGCTATTCTACCGCTGGGTGTTCTGTTAAGATACCTTTAATTTCACTTAAAATAATATATAATTTCTTTATAGTTAGTACATTTCACTTAGTACATAGTACATTTACATCTTCTTTGAAAAATAACTCGATTACAGTTTTTGAGTGGAGGAACTAATTAATATATTGGGATTTAAAAAAACAGTTGCATATTAGTGTAAGCAAAATAATCTACTGGTCAATAAATGATGATTAACTAGAAAGAAGACTCTTTCCCTTTCTGAACACTTCAACGGTGTGATTACAGAGAAGAACCACTTCACGTCAGAATAGACACTGGATCTCTACTTTTCACTTGCCTGCCAAATGAAAATCCTTTTCACGCTATATATTTAAAAAATAATATGGTCAGGTCCTGGAGTCTATGAAACATTGCCTGATTCCTGAGTTTTAAGACAATTCCACAGGAGAACACCATTTATATAGCCACTTTGCAGTTTTTCTCACAATCTCATGAAGACTGAAAATAATTCCAAAATAACTTTTTTTTATTTTGCTGTAATGTCAACCGAATTGAGCTCTCACATCCAAATAGTTTTTACTGTTTTGTAAAAATTGTTACCTGGAATTTATTATCCAAACTGTAAGCCTCTAAAAGGAAAAGGCGTGTTTGAGCCAGTGAGAATGTTCAAGCTGCCGGACGTCCCTAGAAGAGGACAGGGCACTGACCTCAGTGAGTCATTCATGTTCCACCTGATGGCATTACAGCTCATGTTTGTGCTGTGTAAACATACTGTGCATTTTTTGCTTGTCATCTTCCCCACATTTTTAAGTGGCAGTTCCTTCTAAGAATGGAACAGAACAGGAATCAAATAAGTGAGCCCCAGTGGCCCTTCCTCCTGAAGAAGAAAAATTGGAAGTGATAAAGCATATTGAAAGTCATTACCACATAGAAGACGTAAGCTTGGCCGTGCACATGTACCTACCACCATGCACATGTTTTCTATGCACAGGAAAATAAAACATGAGATAATCGTATGTTTGAAAAGCTGTGCTGTGCTACTTGGGTGCAGCAGAATGTCTTTGAAAAACTTGTAAGTGCCCAGTTCAGTGGATTGACAGATACAATCAACGTGGCTTAGAAATGTATTCTTACTTTTCCTATTTTTTAAAAATGTAAAATTGGGTTCTCACTATCTGATAATTTGTTAGAGAACACTTTTTTTTTCTGAGGAATTGATTACTTTTGGTTAACCGAGGGTCCTGTATTTGCAGATGATTTTCCTTATGGAGTTTACTAGCATCTCTTTGGGTTTGATTATCCTGGCAGGATAAAAAGCTGATGTGTTAGGAAGAGAAGGAGGGAGCCTGAGACATCCACAGCTCTCTTTCTTGCCATAGCCCATGCTAAAGCTTGTAAACTCAACCAAAAGTTAAAACTTGGGGATATTAGGAAGCCTAACAGATTTTCTTTGGAGTTGCTGAATATTTGCTACTGTAAACAGCAAATAGCGATTGACAAATGCACGAATAAAGGCCTGGTTTACATTCCTATTGTGAACTATATGTTAAAATTTCATTATAGTAATTGCATCTCACAGAAAAAGAAGTGTTTGAATTTCCAAGCATATGTAGATACTACTACAACTTAGGTTCTGTTGATATATAATAAGACTTCTTATCAAAACACGAAAATAAATGATTTTCCTTCATAGGAGTAAAGCAATGAACAGGACCCTAATTTCTCATAGCTATTTTCTAGGTAGCGATGATAGGCCTCTCTGGCTCTTAGGGATGCACATGATGTGTATACTGTATGTAGAACATGTATAAGTCTTTAGAATACAGTTATTGTATTTCTCTACTCTCATCCTTTGGTAGACATATATTAAATGATAACAGCGCATTTTAGAAATAATTTTTATGAGACTATTTTAAATCTGTGATTGAATATCTTGTTTAAGGGTTATCTTTTTGCAGGGATTCTAGTCTTTTAGCAAAATTCTAGAAAGTTTTTTCCAGAAATATCCCACCAAAAAAATAGGTAAATATAAAATAAGCCATGAGCAATTTCAGCTGCAAGAGTTACTGAATATAGAAACTAATCAAATATATTGTGAAAAAGAATAAAAGTAGGGCTTCCCAGTAAATGATAAAGATTTAGTGCAGGTGTGAGGAGGCCCGGAAAAAGGCCAGGCAGGCTGGAGAAGTGAGACAGCTGGCCAAGGCCCTTCTGACGGGCGGTGTGCAGGTCATTCCTGTTCCTTTTGCTCCCCATGCTTTACCTCTCTCCTTGACTCAGAAGTCGGAAAGATCTCCAAGGTCTCAAACTGTGGCTTGGAGGTGAGGTGCTTTTGAAACCTAGCCCTCATGAAGTCCTTGCACCCAGGGAGGGATTTAATTTTACACAAGGGTCCCTGTAAATTCAAAATGGGTTTTATTAATCAGTTTTCTTAATTTCACTTCCTAACCATCTCCACCTGTATCCCTCATATAAACATCTCAAATGCAACATGTTGACTCGGCTCACATGCTTTCTTTCCCTCCCTGTACCAACACAGCATCTGTCCCTATACCTGAATTTCCATCTGCTCAGTCATTCATATTAGAAACTCAACTCTACGCTCTCGTACGCCACATCTAATGAGCCATGGTCTATAGACTCTATCCCCCCTGTCTGTCTTCTAGATACCACATTTCCTCCTCACATACCTGCCTTATTTCAGGTCTCTTAATACTTTGCTTAAGCCTTTGTCACCTTTCCTCTTTCACCATCTGATCTTCCACACAGCTGCCAAAGAGATCTTCCACCACATGGTTATTATCACCTTACGTGTTCACCCAAATTGCATGCAGGTGTGAGGATGCCTGAGGAATATCATGCATGCAATAAAAGGCACAAATATTAAATATATAGCTCAATGAATTTCACAAAGTAAACACATCCACATAAAACCGTCACGGACCAAGATGTAGAACGTTGCAGACATCTCAGAAAGCCTTCTCAGTCCCCCTTGCAGTCAGTGCCCTCCACAGAGGGAACCACTATTTCGACCTCTACCATAGATTACCTTTATCTTTCTTTGAGCTTTATATAAATAGAATCACAGAATTCTATGTCTGGATTCTTTGGCTCAGTTTTATGTTTATAAGACCAATACATGTTGGATACAGCAGTGGTTTATTTTACATTGTTGTATAGTACTCCATTTTATGAATATAATACAATGGATCTGTTCTACTGATAGATGTTTGGGTTTTTCCTAGTTTGGGTTATTATATATAATGCTGCTATGAACATTCTTGTACATGTCTTTCAGATGCCTACACATACACATTTCTGTTCAGTATGTACTTAGGATTGGGATTGCTGACATAATAGGCTATATATGTGTTCAATTTTGATAGATATGGCCAATCAGTTTTCTAAGTGGTTGCACCAATTTACACTCTCACAAACACTATGTTAATGTTCTGTTTGCTCCACATCCTTGCAAAATTTGGCACCTGGTTTTATTTTAGCCATTCCGGTGGATACGTATCATGTTGTATCTTTAATATTCATTTCCCTGATGGCAAATTATATTGAGCATCTTCTCATATGCTTATTGACCATTTCCATATTCTCTTGGAGAAGGTGCCTCTGCAAGTATTTTGCCCAGTGTTATTGTTGTTTTAATTGGCCCATTCATATTGATTATTAGGCTAGATTTGAATCCTTTGTTGGATATATGTATTTCATATATCTTCATCCATTTGAGGCTTGTCTTTTCACTCTTCCAATGATGTGTTTACATAAATGGAAATTCTTAGTTTTAATGAAATCTGATTTATTAATTACTCCCTTATTGTTGATGCATACTGCATCCTGTATAAAAACTATTTATCATTACAAGGTCATGGAGATTTTCTTGTTTGTTGTGTTCTAGATACTATATTATTTTGCTGTTCAGATTTAAGTCTGTGTTAAGTTTGGACTTTATTTCTGCTTTTGGTATGAAGTAGCAGTAAAGGTTCATTTTTATACTTACGGGGGGTCGTTTGTTTAAAAAAGTTTCTTCACTGCATGTTCGAGGCATCATTGTTAAAAATTAGGTGACTGTATTTTAGTTCTGTCTTTGAATTCTTTACCGTATTTTCTTAGTCTACTTATTTATCCCAGGACGAATGCCATACTGTTTACCTTGCCTTTATAATATGTGTTACAGATGGTGGAACTTTCATCTTTGTTTTTCACTTTTAGAACTGCCTTAGTTATTCTTGGACCTTCAGGTTTTGAAATAAATTTTAGAACCGTCTTATCATAAAACTACTGAAATTGTATTAGAATTACACTGACTCTGTAGATAAACTTGGTGAAAATTGACATGGACAATATTGAATCTTTTACTTCATGCCTATAGCAAAGCTACAATATTTCCTCTTACTACTGCTTTAGCTGCATCTATTTTTAATGACATAAATTTCTAAATTAGTTTTCTGTCCAAAAAGTTTTCTGATTTCTACTGCAGTCTACTCTGTACTGTGGCCTATTTAGAAATGTAATCCTTAATTTTCAAACATTTGGAGATTGTTCTATTTATCCTTTGTTATTTTCATTATGTATATTCATAGAATATACTTGGTATGATTTCAGTCATTTAGTATTTTTAGAAAGTTACTTTACAAAAATTTATTTAAATAAATTTGTTTTATAAATATCAAGGCTTTCCATTGCTTTCATACAGCTTTTCATTTTTGTTTTTGCATTTTGTCAACCGTTGTAAGTCTAAAAGCTGAAAGTGGAGTGTAAGTGAAATAGCTTCTCATTGTCTGATACATGATCTTAATCGGTAGACTTCAGAAACAAGCTAAATGAGAAGTGAGATTGTCATTGAAATCCTCTGCTTTCTTCAAATCCGTATTCCTGCGGGATGTGCCACTTGCTGCCACCACTTGGCTTACAGGGAGTAATCGTGACAATTCTTTTTTTTTTGAGACGGAGTCTCACTCTGTCACCCAGGCTGGAGTGCAATGGTGCCATCTCGGCTCACTTCAACTGCAAGCTCTGCCTCCCGGATTCAGGTGATTCTTCTGCCTCAGCCTCCCAAGTAGCTGGGATTATAGGTGCATGCCACAAGCCCTGGCTAATTTTTGTATTTTTAGTAGAGATGGAGTTTCACCATATTGACCAGGCTGGTCTCTAACTCCTGACCTCATGATCTGCCCACTTTGGCTTCCCAAAGTGTTGGGAGTACAGGCGTGAGCCACCCCGCCTGGCCAACAATTCTCTTAAGTCCCATTTTCTCTGCTAATGCCTCCCAGCAAATGCTTTTGATATCCTACTTCTCACCAAACCTAGTAATAGCCCAGTCATATTATTGAATTTTTATATTACTAACACAATTTTTATTTCTGGTTGTATATTTTAGTCCTAAGCAAAATATCCCTCAAGGATACCACTGTACTTTTAATTCTTGTATGTTATAGTTACTGTTGCAATTAAATTGAAAATTAAGAATTATTTGTCTACCAAAAACATAACAATTCATTGTACTTTCTATAATATGACTACAACATTTAATGCCTCTGTAGCCTAGCAACAATTAAAAATAAAATAAAGTCAGAAAATATCAATTTCCTTTTAAAAAAAAAAGCAGGCTTTTATTTGTTCATGGTTGGATGATAAAATGATGAGTGAAATAAGTGTCATAGAAGATTTAGAATCAGTGACCTAGAAGTTAAGTTCACATTTTCTTTAAAAAATAAAATAAAATAATAAAAAGGCATTTGAAACCATTTAGGATCTGAAATATCTCGTTTCAATCTCATTCTTATTATTTACTATAATTGAGTTTTGAAGTATCTGAAAGCTAATTGTGATTTCCCAAATACAACCTACTTTTTCAGGGTTGTGTTTCTCAAAATATTGTTTTCCCTGTGCCTGAAATACCCTTATGTGTTTCCCTTGTCAATTTACAAGCTCTTTTTCATCCTTTTTTTAATTAATTTATTTTTTTTTTTGAGAGAGAGAGAGAGAGAGGTGATGTCTTGCTCCATCACCCAGGCTGTAGTACATTGGCACTATAATAGCTCACTGCAGCTTTGAACTCCTGGGATCAAGTGGTGCTCCCACCTCACCCTCCCCAGTAGCTGGGACTAGAGGCATGTGCCACCATGCCTGACCCAGTCCATTTTTAAGCCTTACACATAGTATTTTCCCTTTCACCTTCATCTCTTTACCCTGGTTGATCTTACCATCTACTTTTTCTCCATTGTTCATTAATATTTAATCCAAAAATTATTTCTTGACTATCTGTCATGTGCCAACAACTTGGGCTTTAAAGAGAGGAAGGTGACTAAGACATGAGCCTTCCCCTAACTTCAAAGAGTTCAGAGTTTGGTAGAGAAGACCAAGCGATAAGTGAAATAAAGTGATCAAGAAATTCCTAAAACATCTACACAGAGTCCAATGTTTCTGAATCACTTTTTGCAACAGCAGTTGATGCCCATGCTTTCCACCCAGCATTGTCTCTGTACCACCAAGAGTGTCGACGGTGCTATGTAGCTTTAAGAAACAGAATGCATTACTGTTGTCTCTAATCAGAAGCTTGTTTTTGAAGCTTACCAGAATATGTCAAAGCAAGATATTCAGACAATAACCAGATCTTGTATTCTTTCCTCAAAGGGTCCTTAAATGGTTTGTTGACTGAATATTGGGAAACTTTAAGAGCTCTGTCATGCCACCAGGAATAATGCAGTGACTACTTTGTCACAACTTGTCACTTGGTCTGTAGCAATCGTAAGATGCATTGCAATGTCAGAGATGTTAAAATGTGAAGACTAAATGTTTCAGAATCAATGACTTAGAGTAATAAGTGTTATTTTAAAATATTTAGTAATAAACTAGAAAATTCAACTTAGAAACTTTAAACTTTAATAAGTTAATTAAGTTAAAATGACCATTCCTCATACCACACTGAGAGAGGTAGATTCTAAACTAAACCTCTTGCAACAGGGCTTCTTTGTAGTGCAGTGACCATACTCAGTGGATGGAAATTCGGAGAATTCAGGCTGTGCTGGTTTTTAAGAAATGTAGGGGTCTTTACAGACCCCCTTGATGGCTAGAGCATTCAGTGATAGGAAGTGTGCCTATCCAAAAATATAAATAAGCAAAAACTGCTCTATTACCTGAAACAGGAAGGAAGTTATTCAAATTGGTTTTTATATGCAATTTCTATAGGAAAACAATACAATGAAACCAGAAACCTGAAATACACTGGAGAAGAGACAGTCTCCTGAGGTAGACAAGAAAAATATCAGAAATCATATTCCTAGCTATGCAGCGTGATGAATCGCAACCCAAATGAAAAAAGAGGGGCTAATCATGAGAGCTTGGTTCTAAAAAGAACAGGGATAGCAAACATGCAGTGGTAAATGTGACAGGCATGAAAAGGCTTAGGCGATTGTTCCTACTGACATTATCTGCTAAGAGAGAGTGACCGTACAAATAACCAGTTTCACTTATGGGCTAAACTCTGTCACTAGGTGCTGTTTGGTCTTTAAAAAAAATTAAATCTTTTAAATTGATTTTATCTGAAAAGTAAGTCACATATATTTATCATGTGCAACATGTTTTGAAATCTGTATACATTGTGGGATGGGTACCTTGAGCTAATTAACAAATGCATTGTTTCATATACTTATTTTTTGTGGTGAGAGCACTTGAAATCTACTTCCTTAGCAATTTTCAAGAATATAATCTTGTACGTTGTTATTAACTATTATCACCATGTTGTACGGTAGATCGCTCCGTATTGCCAGTGATCAGCCCAATTACACAACCACAGAAAGAAATTCATCCTAGTGCTTGGGGACCTCCAAGCTGTGCCTCTTTCTCCTGATGGTCCAGCACACTGTGGGCTTGGGGTGTTAACACAGTCCTGCTCAGCTGGTGTTGCAAGCTTTCAGTCTGTTAGAATCAAACATGTATTTTCTTCCCCCTCCCTTCTCTCCTGCACACAGACCTATAAGTGATTAAACATAGAGCTTAGTCTATGCCACCTATATATGTTTTGTGATAACTTTAAGGAGCTGATAACAAAACTTTTTTTTACAAGGTTTTGTTTTGTTTTGCCAGAGCATTCATGTGTCAAGAATTTTCTTTCCTTTTTGGGATTCTTCATATAGATAGTAGATACATAGTTAGAAGGTAGGTAGATAGGTAGGTAGATAGTTAGATGACAGATACATAGAAAGATATAGATAAATGATAGATAGATAGATAGATAGATAGATAGATAGATAGTAGGTAGGTAGATATAGACAGATGATAGGTAGATAGATAGATGATAGAAAGAAGGTAGGTAGGTAGATAGATAGTAGGTAGAAGATAGGTAGATAGATAGATAGATAGATAGATAGATAGATAGATAGAAGAAAGAGAAAGAAGAGGGAGAGAAAAGAAAGAAGATAGGAAGATAGATGGCAGATACACAGAAAGAAAGAAATAGATGACAGATACATAGAAAGATAGATATTAATAGATAGATAGATATATAGATAGATGATAGTCTTAGTTCATTTGTGCTGCTGTAATAACTGAGACTGGGCAATTTATAAAGAACAGGCACTTATTTTTTCACAGTTCTGGGGTCTGGAAGTTTAAGATCAAGGCACCAGCAGGTTCAGTGTCTGCTGAGAGCTGCTCTGTGCTTCCAAGATGGCGCCTTGTTACTGCATCCCCCAGAGGGAACAAACGCTGTGTCCTCAGGTGGTGGATAAGACAGAAGGGCGCAAAAGAATTTAAGTTTGTTCCTTTCAACCCCCGCTACAAGACACCAATACATTCGTGACTCAGTCACTTCCCAAAGACCCCACCACTTAATACTGCCACAGTGGGGATTACGTTTAAATGAACGATTCTTGAGGGACATTCAAATCAGATAGAGAAATAGATCTTCAGATTTTCTCCCTATGAGATTTTAAAATTAAATTTCTAGATTTCCCTATCTTTTTATCCATATTGTTTCCTTTCTGTTACTTTTTGTTTATAAAGGCAATACAAAGCATGCTCTTGGGGTGAACTCTTGGTCACAGTGACAGTGCTCAGCCCTTTGCATCCACTCATCTGCTCCCCTCGTGACTCAAGTCATACATTTGCTGAGTGACTGTCTTAGACACCCAGTTTAAAAGTGACCCCAACTTTCCCTCATTAGCACTATATAGCGAGTAAGTGAGCCAATTAGACAGAGCCTTACCCATATTAGTGAATAACCAATAGCCACAGGGACCTAATGAGCCCTGGCTGGGCATCTTTAGGTCATTTGGGTTACGATCCCACAAAGCATTGAACAAATGGTAGACATTTAATTGGCCTTTACTCGTGACTAAATTTTATTCATTAAAGTCAAAATCTTCATTGAAATAAGACTAAATCTCTGTCACTCTTGTTAATAACACTGTATTTTTAAATCATTGAGTTCTGGTGTTCTTTTAGCTACATTATTTTAAAAAAGACAGGGAGCTGCTGAATTCTTTCTGTTGAATTCTAAATGTGATCTTTTCCATTGCTTATTTAAATTTAAGAAAGCTGTACTCATTCATCATTGATAATCCATATTATTTTCACATTCATGGATTAGGCTTAACAAAATCTTTGAAAGGGAAAATATATTCCTAAATCTGAGCATAGAAGCATGCGTAATTTTTTTTTTATTATACTTTAAGTTTTAGGGTACATGTGCACAACGTGCAGGTTATTTACATATGTATACATGTGCCATGTTGGTGTACTGCACCCACTAACTCGTCATTTAGAGCATGCGTAATTTTTTAAGTTAATGCAAGCTGCCCTAGTTTCCAACTCTGCATTTTACAAGGTGATTTTTGAACAGCTTACTCCAAATCAGTGGAGAATAGCTTATTGAGGCTTTTTTTACTTAGGTTTTACTGCTTTATAATTATTCCAAAACCTAACTCTACAAGTACGTATGCCTGTGTGTGCTAATTTAATGTAAGCCTTATAAGTATAATTTGGTAGTTTCCCTAGAGTAAACTTTATATTATTCTACCTTTCATTTCCACTGTCTGAAAGGTTGCCATTGTTAAGGAGGCCGAACATTTCAAGTGAAGGACAGTCCTCATGGTTATCATGAATGTGGAATCCTCTGGACAGGGGACTTATGAAGCTGCTTTGTATTGGGTCTCCTCTGGTAATGGCCCAGGTGGAAGTCAGGGTGCCCCGACGGTCACCCAGGCATGCTTTTCCAATATGTGCTTTCATTTCACACCTTCTCAAAGCGAATGCCACTTGAGAGGCTCATGCTTGATTGCCTGAAGGCTGCTGCCGTTGTCCTATACGCTGCCGTCAAAATGTATTGCAAGGGATTCTGTCTTCCACCTTTCTTTATAGCACACCAAAATATTTGGCAGCAAGGCAGAAACTTTTCATCCTATGCTTATTTGGCCACGTTATGCTTTTTAGTGATAATTAGCAGCGTAATTAGCATAATAACTAGGAACAGGTACTTTTGTGTCCCCGACCTTGTACTGAAATTCTAAACTTGTCATTACCGTGTGGTGTAACCGTAGACCGGCACTTTCTCTGAGCCTCAGTGGTGGTGGTGGTGGTGGTGGTTTGAGACGAATTTCACTCTTGTTGCCCAGGCTGGAGTGCAATGGTGTGATACTGGCTCACTGCAACCTCCACCTCCCAGGTTCAAGCGATTCTCCTGTCTCAGCCTCCTGAGTAGCTGGGATTACAGGTGCCCACCACCATGCCTGGCTAATTTTTGTATTTTTAGTAGAGATGGGGTTTCGCCATGTTGGCCAGGCTGATGTTGAACTCCTGATCTCAGGTGATCCGCCTGCCTCAGCCTCCCAAAGTGCTGGGATTACAGGCATGAGCCACCAGGCCCAGCCTTTCCTTTTTTTCTTTCTTTCTTTTTTTTTTTTTCAGTTAAATGAGGATAATAATAACCTCCCTGAGAGCTATGAGAATTAAATTAGATAATATATAAAAAGTGTGTGGTGCAGGTGCCTACCTCATAATAAACTGTTAGTAAATGACATCCACTATAGCTGTTGCCTTAATTTACCCAAGTGTGTACTATTTGTGTTTGACCTATCAGTGCCACTAGACCAGACTTGGATTTATTTTTGCTTCTAAATTACAAACCTAGATCTGTGATTTTCTGATGAAAGAAAAGCCCCGGTTTTAATCATACATTACAGATCGTCTTTGGGAATGCAGCTGGTTCGTTTGCCTGTGTGGTTGTGCACTAACTCTTGCTGGCTTCAGTTTGTATTGGAATTGTTCAGCTGGTGACACCAGTGACTCCCCATCTGTGTTTTCAGTCTCTGTTCTAAGAGCTGCCCAAGTTAAGTCTGCAATTCAATGTGTTTAAACTTTCACAAGAGTTCATCTGATACATATAATATAGTCGTACCCATCTAAACACATAAAATCTAAACATTTGCTCTAAAACATAGAATCCTGTGCTACAGGTTTTATTTTTATCCCTAATACATAAGAACCTCGGCAGGAATAACATTTTCAAGGAAATTATATGCATATTCAACCTTGTGACAGGAGAAAAGCAGAATTTTATCTATTTCAACTGGTTGTGGCTTTATGTATTTCTATTCTAGGGATGCTAGAATTTGGGGAGGATGTTCTTTAAGAGGTGAAGAGGCCGGGCATGGTGGCTCACGCCTGTGATCCCAGCACTTTGGGAGACCGAGGCGGGCAGATCACGAGGTCAGGAGATCGAGACCATCCTGGCTAACACGGTGAAACCCCGTCTCTACTAAAAATACAAAAAATTAGCCGGGCGTGGTGGCAGGCACCTGTAGTCTCAGCTACTCGGGAGGCTGAGGCAG
This sequence comes from Gorilla gorilla gorilla, assembly GCF_029281585.2. Lineage (NCBI taxonomy): Eukaryota > Metazoa > Chordata > Mammalia > Primates > Hominidae > Gorilla > Gorilla gorilla. Next base: position 13,249,682 of record NC_073224.2, read on the forward strand.
GAGAATGGCGTGAACCCCGCGGGGCAGAGCTTGCAGTGAGCCAAGATCGCGCCACTGCACTCCAGCCTAGGCGACAGAGCAAGACTCTGTCTTAAAAAAAAAAAAAAAAAAAAAAAAAAAAGTGAAGAGAGGCTGAGTGTGGTGATTCACACTTGTAATGCCAGCACTTTGGGAGGCTGAGGTGGGAGGATCATTTGAGCTCAGGAGTTCCACCCTGCAGTGAGCTGTGATCGGTGAGCTATGATCCACCACTGTACTCCAGCCAGGCGATAGAGTGAGACCCTGCCTCAAAAAAAAAAAAAAAAAAAAAAAAAGGGCCATACACAGTGGCTCACACCTGTAATCCCAGCACTTTGGGAGGCCAAGGCAAGCGGATCATGAGGTCAGGAGTTTGAGACCAGCCTGAGCAACATGGTAAAACCGCGTCTCTACTAAAAATACAAAAATTAGCCGGGCTTGGTGGTGTGCACCTGTAATCCCAGCTACTCGGGAGGCTGAGGCAGGAGAACTGTTTGAACTCAGGAGGCAGAAGTTGCAGTGAGCTGAGATCACACCACTGCACTCCAGCCTGAGTGACAGAGTGAGAGTCCATCTCAAAAAAAAAAAAAAGGCACTGAAGAGGAATAAAGATATAAATAAATGAATAAATGGCAATCTTTCAGAAAGCCCTTATAACTCCGAGGGATCCAATGGTCAGCATTTTTAGCCAGTAGCTTTTCTCTTTTTTTCAGTCCCAAACAGAAAAGCTAGTTGCTAAAAATACTGATCATGGGATCCCCAGAATCATAAGGGCTTTCAGAAGCCCTCGTCTCCACATCTATGTTCACATATCCACGTGTATGTTCTGAAGGGTACTAGAGACTTTTTTTTCTTTGTTGTAGAGATAGTTTTGTTATGTTGCCCAGGCTGGTCTCGAACTCCTGGGCTCAAGCCATCCTCCCACCTTGGCCTCCCCAATTGCTGGGATTACAGGTGTGGGCCACCATGACTGGCTAGAGACATATTGTCTTCTGACAGAGCAGTTCCTGTCTTGCCTGGAGTAGCCAGACAGAGAATATTCATTATCCTCATTAGTGAGCAAGATCCCTTACTTCTGTGACTCCGTGGACATCCCAATTGCACCTGCTTTTTAAATCAATGTCACGAGAACTGGTGTGAGTTAAGATGCAAAGCTCTATTTCTGTTCTTTCTAGCAGGCTATTCAACATGAACCTTGGCCATGACCTATTATTTCTGTGCCCACCTTCTTCCTATAGTATATTTTATCTATTTTTTTAGCTCATTTCCTTCCATCCCTTTCTCATGCTTGGTAATTCTACTAACTTCCTCCTGTGTCATACACAGGAAAAGGTATTCCAAATACTCACAGCTATACTCACACTCTATGTCTCCTAACCAACATCTTTCCTCTCCATAAGATCGTGTCTCTTACTTACTGAACATAACAAACAAACAAAACTAGAGGCTATCAGCCTGGGACTCTCCCATCACAATGCTCCATCCCGGTACATTTTCCGTATCTACATGCATCTCCGTCTCCTTTCCTTCAACCTCAGGAGGGTATCTCTGATTCTCTTCCAAGGCTAACTCTTCCACCTGAGACATCTGGTCCCACTTTCTCAGGAATTTCAGTCAAGTTTTTTTCTCTCTTACCTTTACATTTACCCTTTGCCTTTTAAATGGCTCTCTCCCCTTAATGTATAAACACACTCAAGTCAATGAGGGGAAAGGAAAAAGAACTTGGCACTATCCATCCTAGATCCCCTCTGGCAGGTGTTCCCCACCCAATGCCTGCCCTTTTCTCCATGTTCAGGTTTATGCACCACTGGTCCTACCCCTGTGCAGTCCTCCAACCGCGGCAGCCCGGCTCTGCCCTGACTCCACTGAAACTACCTTGTCAAAGTCCCAGAGGACTTCCAGGTATGGAACTCGGTGGGAATATCTTAGACCTTGTATCACATGACCTTTCTTCAGCTTTGAACACTGTGTACTGCGTTTTTGTTTTCCTTGGAACTGTCTAGTCCCTTGGTTTCACTCTGTATTTCCCTTCTGTCTCTGGCCACGCTTTCTCAGTCTCTTTTGCCGATTTGGAATGCACTATCATTCCCTTAAACATTGGCTTCTTCTCTTCTTTCTCTTCCTCTTCCCTTCTCTTCACTTTCTTTACTCTTGCTGCATTGATTGCTTCTGCTTCTGTGGCTTCATTCATCACCGATATGCAGATGGCCCACACATTGTTTTTCCTGAGTTCCAGGCACAAATATTCAACTGCAAACTTCACATTTCCTCTTGGATATTCATGGAATACCTCAAAATCAATGTATCCAAAATGAAATGGATGCACCACCCTCACCTGGCCCTCCATGTTCTTCTTCCATTAAGTTTTATCTCAGTAAATGACCTGACTATCCTTATGTTTGCCCCCCAAAGAAACCTAGAGCTAACCTTGATTTCCTTCTCCTCCTCCAACCTTCAAAATCAAATCAGTCTGCACTTCTACATGTGCAGTCTTAACATTTCTGGAAATAGTTCTCCTTTTCCCTCCCTCCCTCTACTACTCTAACTTAGGCCTTTATCATTTCTCTGGAATGACTGCAAATGACATCCTAACAGTTTTTCCTGACTCCAATGTTAACTATGTTCTATTCTCCACACTGAATGAGGCTCCTAAAAGTCAGTAAATTCTTCCTGTCCCTTCCTTGCTTTACCATTTTTTGGCGGCTTGCTGAATGTTTTATTTGAATGTATTATTTTATTATGTATTAGGGTAAAGTAGTACATAACTAGTACATCAAACACATTATTTTATGATTAGTAATACTTGGAGCAAAGCTAAGAATGTATCAATTTAAATTTGATTTAAGTGTAATTAAGTAAATAATAGCACTGGTCTAGAAATAGGATTGGTTAAAAAAAATAATATGGAACTCAAATGGCAGCAGAGACATTCCAAAGTTCTCATCAAGGTTTCCCCAGGAGGCCTCTCCCACCTCCCTCGAAGCTGAGCCGTCTGCCCTTCCCCATTCCCCTTCACCTTCCAGGGCTTCCCTCTCTCTGAGCATCACTGCACTGTAATGCGTGTTTCTACCTCTAGACTTTAACCTCAATGAGGGCAAGATGGAGACTTGATGCCTGACATGTGTGTAGGCAATAAATAAATGTTAGTTGAATAAACAGTGCAAGCTTTGGGTGTATAAAGCACTACATAGAGTACACTTCAAATTTCCCGGATTTCGGGTTGAGCCTTGATTTTTATAACACTGAGTATACTGTTTTTCTCTGGGAGAGACTAAGCAATGTGGCAAGTGACTGAATTTAAAATCAGGAGATTTAGAAGGGTTTAACAACTTTGTTCCGACATGGTTGGGACCTAGAAGGTGGTGAAGGAATAACTTTCTTCATATGAAGGGAACCATGCTAGAAAGGAATTTCTTTATAATTAAAGCTTAGGATGGTTCTGAAATGTTATGCTAATTAGTAATTGATGGTACGAGCATTTTGAAAGTATAGAATGCTATATCAATGCTAATTTTCATGGAAATTTACATAGTATCTGTCTCCTAATAGAAAATAGCACTTGAAAGTGACATTGAAAATGGCATTTGAAGGGTTGATATAATTCAGACTACTTTGGTTAATGTTTCTGTTCCTTTAATAAGCTCCAGTGGAGATCAGAAATAAGAACATTTTGAATGTTTTTTTCTACATTATTTTTTCTGGTCATTTGCCCAGTTAGATGATGGAGTATGGATCATACTTAGGAGAATATGTGCAGTTTGCTGAGGTGTTCTAAGTTCTTCACTCATCCATATGGCTAATTAACCCAAACTTGGGCAGAGGTATTAAGTGATTTCCTTCTCAAGAAAAAGTCAAGGGTATTAATGTTTCACTACCCCCTGGTTGTTTTTTGCTCCCTCCCTTTTAACTTTCTTTGAAAGATGATTTGAAGGTGTTTTCGTCCATTTTGTGTTGCTGTAACAGAATATCTGAGACTGGGTAGTTTATAAAGAACAGAAACTTATTTGAGACTGGATAATTTATAAAGAACAGAAATTTATTTCTCACAATTCTGAAGGCTAGGATGTACAAGATCAAGGTGCTGGCATCTGGTGAGGACCTTCTTGCTGTACCATTTCATGGCAGAAGGTGGAAGGGCAAAAGAGGACCAGTCCTGTCTGTGAAATCCCTTTATAAGGCCATTTAATATGATTCAAAAGGGAGGAGCCCAAAGGTTTAAATACCTCTTAAAGGCCCCACCAACAGTGGGGCCAACAATACTATCACATTGGCCATTTAGTTATGTTTAGTTTTGTTTTGAGACAGAGTCTCACTCTGTCGCCCAAGCTGGGGTGCAGTGGTGCCATCTTGGCTCATTGCAACCTCTGCCTCCCGAGTAGCTGGGATTACAGGCCTGCACCACCACACCCGGCTAATTTTTGTATTTTTATTAGAGGTGAGGTTTCACCATGTTGGCCATTTCACCATGTTGGCCAGGCTGGTCTCAAACTCCTGACCTTAGGTGATCCGCCTGCCTTGGCCTCCTAAAGTACTGGGATTACAGTCATGACCCACCAAGCCCTGCTGGCCATTTAGTTTTAACACCTGAATTTTGGAGGGAACATCTTCAAACTATAGCAGAGGGAGTGTGGAGATACACAATTTTGTAGGCTTATTAAGGAAACTGATAAATTATGGTTCCTCTTGAGGAAAGAGTGCATGCTACCAACCTAAAAGGAAGAGGCTGAGGCACAAAATATAATTTGAAGAGTTTACTTGAGCCAAAGTGAGGGCAGCTGCCCAGAAGACTTAACTAACCTTGGATATGAGCTCCCTTCAGCCTTTGTTACAAACAGGCTTTTAAAGGCAAAAAGGGTGACAGAGTAGGCTGATACAAAGTTGTTTGTCAGGAATTCTCTTTGGTTTGCAGAAATAACATTGATCAGTGATTGGCTATTTTTTTTTTTTTTGGTGTGGTATTTTAAATGTCATTTTCTTTTTTTTTAAAATATACTTTAAATTCTGGGATACATGTGCAGAACATGCAGGTTTGTTACATAGATATACACATGATTGGCTGTATGTTTTTAAGCTATAGGATGTGGGTTATAGTGTCCAGTGTGACATTATTAGGTTAATGTACAGCTGTTTATGGCAATAGTAAGTGGTTTCAAGAGATGAATACATAGCTTAAAGTGGGGAGTTACAACATGATTGCTGTCTCGTTTTCATGCCCTCCCCAGCCTGATAATTTAAAAGGACTTGCCTTCCTCAGATAAAAGAACTTCGCTTTCTTCAGTGCAAAGTAACTATGTAACAAAATATAAAATAACTGCATAATAACCATATAACCATGAGGAACAAAAGATAACAGTAGTTCAACAAAAGCTTTAATCATAGTTATACCAACTTGATAAAAAGCAGCAAGACCAGAGGTGCTACGAGTCACGGTGTGATTTGTGCCATTGGATGGTCATGGCCTCAGTGGAGACAAGACTCAGTTGGGAAGAGATTCTGCTTCAGCCAGTCCTTTATTCTGCAGGCCTATTGCCTTCAGGTTGCCACAGCAGCTGCTCAGAGTTAGGTTCACAAAGATTATGTACAAAGATGTACACTGCAGCACGGTTTTTAGAATTAAACAGTGGATCATCCACATGTTGGAATACCAATCATCCAAAAATCACATTGAAGGAGAATAGCCACTGTAAACTAGAAGTAAAATCCCAAGACCCCCAGCCTGCTGAACAGAGCCCCTCTTAACCAAGGGGACCCCCAAAAAACCTGAAAAACTGAGTTATTGGCTGTGATGAGAACGGAGGTCAGACACAACTCATGTCCTCCTAGAAGTTAGGCACAAGTGACCAGCATTAAGGTTAAAATAGAGATCATAAGACTGACAAAATAGACTCTTTGTGACCATAAGTTACAGAATTATAAACAAGACCTAAGGCTATGCAAGGCAAGGGTTAAGTCACATCCTGTGAACCATAAAATCTCATTAAATGGGTTTTTTGTAATGACCCGGTATAATGTGGCTTACTTTCCAACCTGACTCTGGTACAGCCTCACATGACAGCAGACTCCCTTCTCTTAAGCATTTCTTTCTACTGACGTCAAGATTTCAGACAAAGCTTAACTCTTTCAACCAATTGCCAACTAAAGAATCCCTAAAATCTACCTATGACTCATAAGCTTCCACTTCAAGCGTCTCAGTTTTTCAGACTGAGACAATGTATACCTTCCATGTATTGATCTGTGATTTCACCCACAATTCCTGTCTCCCTAAAATGTATAAAACCGAAGCGTAACCTGACCACTGCAAGCACGCTTTCTCAGGACGTCTTGAGACTGTGTTCCCCAGGCTATGGTCACTCAGATTGGCTCAGAATAAACCTCTGTAAAATACTTTACAGAGTTTGATTTTTTCCTGCGAACACCACCAACAAGGGGAAAATCTTTAGATTATGTTGCTAAGTGAAGAGCAGCAGTCTACAAAACAGAAGCTATTGTGTTATTTCATTTTTATTCAAAGATAATCTAGTTTTACATATGTGAAAACATCTGTAAAGTGTTAATAAGGGTTACCTTTGAGTGATGAGATTATAGCTGATTTTGCTTTTGCTTGTGTGTGTGTGTGTGTGTGTGTGTGTTGTCTTTTCTATGCAAGTATAGGGTGGGGGCTGAAAACTCAGATTCTGGAGTGGGAATATGTACTTGGCTTTGTCACTTGTGTGACCTCTGTGAGTTATTTATTTATTTATTGGAGACAGGGTCTGGCTCTGTTGCCCCGGCTGCAGTGCAGTTATACAGTCCTAGCCCACTGCAGCCGTGAATTCCTGGGTTAAACAGATCCTCCTGCCTTAGCCTCCTGAGTAGCTGGGACTACAGGCACATGCCATCATGCTTGGCTAAGTATTTTTTTTGGTAGAGATAGGGGTCTCACTGTGTTGCCAGGCTGGTCTTGAACTCCTGGCCCCAAGTGATCCTCCTGACTCAGTCTCCCAAAGCACTGGAATTACATTTCTGTGAGTTATTTAGCCTCTTGAAACTTCAGTCTCCTGATTTCTACAATGGACTAATAATAGTAGCTACTGCCTAGGGTTATTCTGAAGATAAATGAGATAATAAAGTATTTAACATAGTACCTGGCACGTGATAGGTACTTTAAAACATTTTTCAAAGAAACTTGAGCATATGGTATAAGGAGGGAAATGCTGTGAAGGAAGGAAGAAGGGGGGCGGTGAGTTCACTTTGTAAGTGCTGCCTTAAGATGCAAACCAGTGGTGGGTCTACCTGGTGAGAAGCCACAGTACTGGGCCCCACTAACACCAGAACAGTCTTTCTTGCTCAGCAAATCTGTGCTCGGAATATGCAGCCTAAAGAACAAATTCCCATTCCCACCCCCGATTCTCCCAGGGAAATTTCCTCATTTATATCCTAAAGGGCTTCTCAGCTGAAAATGCCAACTTATAAATGTTGAATGTGAATGACTTAAAACTACCAATGGATACTAAATCTTTCATGTAGTTTTGAGGAGGAGGTGTGCAGAGATAGGACCTAACTCACTCTGACAGGCTTGAGAATGGGTCTGTGCTTCCTCCTGAAGCCAAACTTCTGCTTTCTCCAAGGAGCCTACGCCACTGCATCCCCACACGCTGTGCAGAACAGGCAAGTGCTTGATTTGAGGCTGTTACAGTGAACAAAGAGGCTGATGAATGAATCTAATTATTCACGAAGCAAAGCTGATGAGAAGGCAAATGCCAGCTCTTGAAAATGAAGTCTATGCTTCTGTGTTCCCTTAAGCAAATTTCCTATAATTATGCCTTAGTCAAGATTGTTCATGCTTCAGTTTGGGAAGGCATTATTGAAAGAGTAGCACCTTTACTCTGGTTTGATGTTTCCTTACATGCAAATTGTCCTTATCTTTTAAATTAACCTTCTCTAAAAGGCTCCTTTTTTTTTCTTTTCCTAACCCACAGAAGTCAGTATTACAGTGGTTCAAGTCTGAAAAACTTGAAGGTTTTATATAATACTGGAAAAACAATAGCATGGTAATGTACTTGGCACATGCCTGAGGCTCCCAGCATAATCAGTATTGACAAAACTTACTCATAAGCTGAGTGGAGTTTTATATGATTCAGTTTAAGACTGTAAAATAACTCAATAACATTTTGGAAGTCATAAGTGGCTAATTAGGTCTCTGAGTTCTATTTGAGTTTCTGAGTTTGGCATCCATCTTATTCTAATTTCGAAACTTAGGTAGAACTTTATTTTCTGATTGGTTGTTACTGAGTCTTGCTTAGAAAAAGATATCTTTGTCCAAGTCGGCTCATGATTCAGAAATTTATACACATTCAACAGACAGTTGTTGACCACCTACGAAGGCATCATGAGAAGTTGAGGTCTTGACCCCTGAAATCTCAGAACAATGGTGAGCTATGCTGAATTTTTTGCAGTGCATTCTCCATAAGGAAGCAACACTCTCTTCCAACGCCTTACTTCCTAGTAGCTGTTGGAAATGACACCCTGGTTACACATATCCATCCTCTCCATTGTCTCTAAACCCATGCCTCTGCAGGAGGCGTATTTGTATCCACACTCATTTAAAGCCAATACTTGGCCAGGTGAATGTGAATCTGTTTTCCTCAGCTCAAGTACCCAGTGAGGTTTTCCCAAGGATAAATTCCTTTCAGTATCTAATCGGCCTTACGTATCTATTACTCAGTTAGATACTACTTTGTGTTGTCTCCTCTTTGTCCCCATGGGTATCTCCTATTTGTCCCATGAACAGGGACCAAGTCTTCCTGGATCACCTCTTCCACATCATGAGTACTTTGGAGCAGCTTATGTGCCTGCTGGTGAGGCTCCTCTGCAAGAATACATCATCGTATTTAACTGCAGGTTAGGCGGAGGCAAATGAAATGAATCCTCTGATTTCCCATGCTATCACAAAGAATGACTTTTGTGAATATTTTCTGTATCCCAAGATATTCCCTGCCCAACCATAGGCCAACACACTCTATCAGGTAATATGTGCATATATTTCATTAAATGGAAGGCATATTTATTCTGAATTTGTTATGAGACTTGAAAAAGGTCCAGACAATTTGGGAGCTTTCAGGAACAGAGAAAAATTGCTCTTATGCCTTCTAAATCATTTTGATCTGGAAATGGGAATACCAGCTGCTATTCAAAACTACCGTGTTTTTGAGGAACTGATATATTAGTTTTACAATCTAAAAAGTACATGGAATGTGAAAAGACCTGATATTACCATGTTTCCAATTAAAAAGCAGAAGCTCTACTGAATTTTCAGCAGAATAGTGTTAAATCACTCTGCTAGCTAGAGATGCCTCACACAGAGAGAGGAGCCCTGAGAGCTTTCACTTTTGATTTCATGGGCAGCAGAGAGGCTTCTGTCTATAGTAGAGCCAAGCTGGACAGGATCTGGCCTAGGAAGAGTTTCCCAAACTCCTTGTTCCTCTTCTATTGTCCCTTCCAAAGGGCCCTAAACTAGAAGGCACTGTGTTGACTGAATTGAATTCCTGCCATGTACATAGAACTACCAGTGCTCAATAAATATTTCCTGGCTTGAGTTTCCAGACAAGATGGGATTCCATCTCTCCTAAGCTGAGAATGGTCTCCTCTGGTAGTAAATATCTCTTCCTGAATTACGTACAGATCTTTCTTTGCCCTCTGGTTCAGTTCTAAGCTCTTCCCAGGATATACCCTATGTCTCCATAGCTGCAGTTATAACCCTCCTCATTTAATTTGTTCTTCAGAAGAAACTGAGAATGTCATATTCACCTCTGAGTTCCAAGAAGGAGTTGTACACACTCTAGATCTCTTCTTCAGAAACCAGTTTGGCCGGACTCTCTTTAAACTGCCTTTTTCCACTCAAACCTACCCCTCCTCCCCTCGTCAGCTCAGCCTTTATGCTCGCGTAAGACACAGCAGGCCCTGGCATATGTGTTAAGTGTGTGCCAATCCCCCATTTGTGGCACAGCAAGCTGTCTGTTTGGCAGCCCCAGATGCCTCCTTTCCTCATTTTTACTGTTTTAGGACTCTGTTTAGTTCCTCAGATGAAATTGCCTGAGAAGCCATTTTGTCACATTTATGTCGATTCCTTACTGGAAGGGAAGATATGGGGAATGAGTTTTTCAGAGGCTAAGGAGAGAGAGGTGAGGCACAGACTCTCTAGTAATAAAAACCTGCCTGTAATCACCGGGAGGTGGAATACACATTCAACTGTCAACTTGCTATAACATTTCCAAATTAGAGGATAATAATATGATTTACCAAAAGTTCTTTCGCTTTCTAAAACACTCACCAAAAAACCCCACAAATCTTTGGTATATGTGCAATATGATTATAGTTAGTGATAGTTCCAACTAATAGGTGTTATTCTATGTGCTTTACCTATATTCTTATTTAACCCTCAGGCATCCCAGAAAGGAAGATGCTATTATTTTCACTTCACAGATCAGAAAACTGAGACACAGAAAAGTGGAATTATGTGTCTACGATCCATGGTTAATGGGTGGTGAAAGATACCTGTTGTGTTAATTCTTGACAGAGTGCCCCATGCGTGTGATTTTAGCCAATGTTATTGGATCTTTAGCAAAAACCTTAGAAAAATGACAAAAACATCCACCCTCTTCTGCTTAGCAACCTTCAAATTACATTTAAAAATGCCTAAGAAATCTGTTCATGGCTTTACTATGTGTACAGTGAAGCCATTTTATGCTACATATTTTGAAATTTGGTAAAGCGTGGCTGTTTGTTCTCAGCAAGACAGGCTGGAGAATAGGGGGACAGGCTGGAGAATCCAGGGCACTGCCCCTGGATTGCAGGCGCAGGTGTATATCGTGATGAAATGAGACAGACTCAGATTACAATTCTAGCTCTAGGACCTCGCGCAAGTTACTCATTCATCAACTAACTCGTTCACTCTTTTAACAAATGTTTATTGCATTCTTACAATGTGCCAGACGCTGATGAGGTACTGACGGAAATGACTTGATCTGATTTGGATTTTTTAATGATCATTTTGTCAATTCTCCACATCCTTCTCTCTATCAACCATATGTGTGTGTGTGTGTGTGTGTGTGTGTGTGTGTCTATATATAATATATATATATATAGTAAGTATATATAGTATATATATAAGTAAGCTTATATATAAGTAGTATATATATATAAGTGTATATATAGTATATATATATACAGTAAGTATATATATAGTATATATATATATATATAGTAAGTAAAGCAAGTTCTTTCTTCTTCAAAGCCTTCTTCAATATTTTTAATGCTGGTAGAGGTCCTAGAGGCAAATAGTAAGAAATAAGTAAATTTTGTGGCCTATAGGAATATACATGTGAATAAATTAGTGGGCTGGCTTCTCCACAGTGCAGGTGGAGAAGCCTGTACCTAACCAACCTGCGCACATTTATAACCAAGTGGCCTGTAGAAGTTTCCAGGCCTCTGAATTATTTTTCTCAGAAAGCTTGATTCCAGACAGTTTGCTTACCATGGTCAACACAGTGGCAGATTTTAGCATACCACCTTATTTGTCATTTTTCAGCACTACCCAGAGCTACTAACCATGCTGTCGAGTCTAGGAAGTTAGCTAATAAGCTTCCCTTTAATGAGATTTGAAAAGGACTGTCAGTTGGAAATGACAGTTGGTATAAGAAAAGAACATAGTGTTCAGAGGTTTTGCTAGGGCTCCTTAATTTTTAGGTATTTGAAGTGAATAGAAATTAGGGGGCTTTTTAAGATCTCATAACTTCTGGGACCATGAAAAGATAATCAGCAGGGCTTTTTCAATATGATAAAAACTCATGTAACCTCAGGGTTTTCTACCCTACACAGTCTTTGTCCAGGGGGTTGTGTTTTCATGGGGAGCTTTCCTGACATCATATCAGTACTACAGGCAGTGCTGGTGGGTCTGACCAACAACTTCAGAAGAAAACCCAGACCTTTGTGTAGAACGGTTTAGTACAATTTTACATTTTGTGAGTCTCCTCTCTGATTCTTGGCTCGTCCAACGTAGTGTTCCCCAAACGCTATTTTCTTTTTTAATGAGGCCAACTGCAAATTAATTATTAAAATAATATCTCTGCCAATCATGTTTATCTAAATTTGTGTTCTGCCCAGCATTTACCTTGTTGTAATTACACCTTTTACAGCCACCCAGTTCTCTTCCCAGAATGATTCATGTTCTTTTATTAAGCTGAGCTAGAACTTTATAGAGTCCATGAGGTGCTCCAGGAAGAGAGAGTCAACATACAGGATGAAGAAAGAGGGTAGAGCCATATTAACTGATTTTCTTCCTTTGTCACATACGACTATTTTTCATCCCTGAATTCTCCACATCCTTGTCTCCATCAACCAGCTCTGTACGTCCTGCTGCCTCCACCCTCACCTTGAAAATACTTTTTGTTTTTTTGCATTACATTTTCCCTCTGTCCTGAAGCCTGATAATTTTCGCTTTCTCTGCCTTTGGCCTAAAACTCCCTGACCTTTCTTACATATTTACCTTCAATTTTTGCAGAACCATGTATCTTCAAAGGGAAAAAAACTTCCTCAGGCCCACCTCACCAAACCTAGAAAGAAGACCATCAAAATTACTTATAAAGCATCAATTCAATTCTGAGGTCATTACATTCACTATTAAATAATTCACAGGTCATTAACTGCCCAGACTGTGTCTTTCAAGCACAGCTGTTGAAGGAACTAAATACTATAAATCATTAACCATATTAAAGGAAAAAAATGTTGGGGGAGAGAAGTGGAGATGGATAATTAAATCAAACAGTAGTGACACTGAGCAGGATGAAGTAATGGGATTTGGAGGCTGACTCTATGCCAACAGAAGATCAATATTCCAAGATAATGCATGTCTGGGGAGTAAATGGAGCTGCCAAGCCAGTGGAGGCCATGGAAAGACCTGTGAGTTAGGGAAGAAACATTTCTATAGATGTAAGAGTGCTGGCCACTTGCCATGTGCAGTGTAAAATAAAGTCTTGACAGCCAACTCGGGAGGTCTTGAAGAGGTTGACAGTTAAGAACAGTGAAGTAGATGTTTGTTCCTGGTGGAAAATCTAAGGACCACTCAGAAAAAAATTTTCTTTTCTGCATCCCTTTCTGTAGCCACGAACAAAACACCAGGAGAAGCTGCATGCAGCTAACTTTTGGCAGCCCTTCGTTAAACAAATTTGCCCAAGTACAGTTTTCAATTCCCCAACTCTGACACAAATAGTAATAATAGTAATAACAAATATTTATTGAGTATTAGATGCCCATGGTTACCTCTTTTAATTTTCTCAGCAGCTTTAAGAAAGCTGTTCTATTATTGTTTCCTTTTTTAGATGGGGCTCTGAGAGATTAAACGACTTGCCCGAGGGGACAAGTTAATTAAGCAGTGGATGTGCAGACTGTCTGGTTTTAAAAACCCTCCATTTCATCAGAACCTGCTGTGCAGTCAGGCACCTCCCGCTGCTTGTTGGTAGATCTAGTTTCTAGGAGAGACAGGAAGAAGGACTTCTTTACACACTCGTATTTGGTCTTGTGTAATCATGTTAATCAGAGTACATATAAGTAAATACAATACATTTCCTCAGCCACACACATAAAGGAAAGATCTTCAAAGACCTCCTCAGCTGTCTTTGATAATTCCGATGGTTATAAAATAAAGCACTTAGTCTTAACAGGCTTTAAAACAATTGAATTATGCAAGGTAACTCAAAAAGTGAACCAAGTACCAGTCAATACAACATAAGCTTTCTCTTTTTAGAATTATAGGCTTCCAATCATTCATTCCACCAAGGACTGTGTTTCTTCCTGAGCACATGCAGAGACTATGGGACAAAGATGTGATACTGTGCCCACTCCTATTGTTTCTCTGAGGAGCACAGAGATTCTACAGCATGTGTCAGACAATGGGGGATTTCAAATGAATAAAATACAAGTTCCAATTTTCTAGTTTATAACCCAACGGGAGAAATGCAAGACCCCTGAGTGACTACAGTACAAACAAGGATGAGATTGTTGTTTCTCAAAATGTTATAAATTTTGAATGATCACCTTTTACTTCATGACATAATATAGAACCCAAACAGATTAGGCAAGCAGATCTCTGGCCTGAGGCAGCTCCAGGTATCCCACTTGAACTGGGATATGCTACAAGCCTTCCAGTGAGTTAAGTACCCAGACAGAGGATACCAGGGCAGAACCTTCACAATCCTTCTGTGAGCTTTAACGAAAGCCTGCTATGGCTCCCACCACTCTCCCTGAGGTCCCTGCTAGGCCCCAGAGTCATCCAAAGGCTCTGCTCACTCAGATGGCCCCATAACCTCAAATAGCCATATCATTGAACTTCTACACTTGCTCATGTCTCAGAAATTGATTTTTTTAGTATAAGCGTTCTATGACTTCACAAAGTTTCATTTCCCCCAGAGAACTCTCAAAGAGAATTCCTCAGATGTTAGTTTCTTACACACAAAATACTTCTAATAATTAAGTTTCCCTGCAAAGTTCATCTCTTTTTTCAAAACTTCTCATTCTTTTACTTAGACCGTGGAAACTCCTCAGCTCAATAGTAGCATGTCTTGAATGACTCTCCATTGCACCTTATAGGTGTATTTGTCACTCTCTAAGGAGTACTGCTAGACCGCCTGCTAGCAAGGGGCATCATCAGCCCCCAGTCTATCTGCAAGATGCTCCTGCAGCCAACAATAGGGCAGCTGGGCTGATGGGGCAATGGATGCAGAGTATCCATGAAGTGCAGGAAGAGGGTAGCAGGTGTTTCATGCCACAGATCCCGAAACCCTAAATTCAAATGGCTTCTGGCATTAGGTGTTTTATTGTTTTCAGGACTCTGCATTGTCTTGATCAGAATTTCTTTTATAAGCATACCTGGACATGCCTAGTATTTTCTCACTTGCAAATTACCTCACAAAGTTCTTCACCACCCTCTTCTCTGTTTCTTTCTGAATATGAAGTATATCAGTCTGTGTCCAATCAGAAGACAGAAACCACATAGTAACTTAAACTAAGGGAAATGTAATATAAAGAATTACTTATCTCTGGTTCAAAACTGTTAAGAAAAGTATTTATGTTACAGGAGGGATGAGGGGTGTATGCAAAGCTAGGTAGGGTTCAGACACGTCGGAGAATGTGTGATTGCAGCCCTCTGGATACCAAAGTTGGCTGGTCTGCCTGTAGTCTAAGTGTGGCCCAAATGTTTTATGGGATATACTTATGTTAAGGAATTATGGTTATTTATCTGAAATTCAAATTTAACGAGAATCTTGTTTTGTTTTAATAAATCTGGCAATCCTGCCTCTAGGATGCAAGTAAGGCACAGGTGAGCCATAGCAGGTGGCCAGGCATGCAAGGAAGCAGAGGGAATAGGGGGTCTGGCCTACATGGCATCCATGTGGAGAGAGCCATAAGAATGTTACCACCAGCCCAGGCCAGGGCTGCAAGGGCACTGAGGGACTATATCTTTTAGGCACGTGGCTGTCACTGAGCATCACCAGATCTCTTCACACCCACACCAGTGGCCCACCATGCACCAGTTGAAAACAGCAGGAGAGCCCCCTTGCTCCTGCACTGTCCCTCTAGCACCCCTACTAAGAAAGCTCTACCTCATGCTGTCTGTGCAGGAGAAAAGCTGAAAGGAAACCCCTCCCTTATCACAAAGCAGGTATTGAAGGACAGATTTGGAACTGAGATGCAATATGTTGAGAACTGGCACCTGAAGCCTTATTCTTTCCTCTACCAACTGCACAAAGTGGTTTTTTTTTCTTAACTCATTTTATAAGGTCATCTTCCTTTCATATAAAATATTAACTCATGTTAATCTTACACAATCTCTGCAGAGTAAATGACACATGATACCAGCTCTGATATTTATATAGAATCCTGGAATTTGATAACTTATCTACCAAAGCTGTTTGTTTTTTCTTTTGGTGATTTTTAAAGAAAAAAAAAAGGGAGAAAGAAATTTAAGAGAATTCCCCTGAGCTGCAGTCTCATAAAACACAATCACACATGCTTTCTGTTCCATGGTTAATGGTGGGAAGACAGTCAGTGACACATTGCTTGTCTGTGTGAAAAGAACAATTTTTCAGTATCCTGGATTCTTTTTTATTTTTAATTGGGGTATTAAAGCTGTCAAGTTCTAATTTCCATCCGTTGTGAGCCCAATTCTTCCTTGGCAGGCTTCAATCTGGAAGATAGTTCAAACAGTGATTACATTTTCCTAAGGAAAGGTTTAGAAATGGAGGAATTCTGAAGTTGAAAAAGGAATGGCTACCGGAACACGTGTATGGGTTAGCTTAGCCGGGCTTTCTTCCTCTCCCTACCAATGGTGAACCCACATTTTTAGAAGCAGGTGATTCTCCCCCAGGGTATTGTATCTTTGTGATAGAACAGTTTATGAAAACTCTATTCAGAAATTCTGTTTTGTTGTAGAACAAAAGATTTCCCATGGTGCAAACCTCCCTTTAAATCTCTTAATAGTATTTAAATTTTATTGGCTTCTAATTATGATGCTTGTGAGGTTTTTGTTGTTGTTGTTTTTATTGTTATTTTTTTCAAAAGCAAAAGTAATTCTTTCTGGAGATGGGAGAAATTGCTTATATTCTTGACTCACTAGACCCTAGACAGAGCTTGATATAAAAAAAGCTATGTAAAACTTTAGGCTAAATGAGAAACTTGTGAAAATAGATATAAAATTCTGTCTGTTTTTCAGGATAGGTCATAGTTTCTGGGAGTTCTTGCATTAGATTGGGAGCCCTTGGAAGCATTTCTTTTAACCCACTGTCAGTCTGTTCAGGCTGCTATAGCAAAATACCATAGACTGGGTAGCTTATAAGCAATAGAAATATATATCTCACAGTTCAGGAGGCTGGAAAGTCCAGGGTCAAGGTGCTGGCAGATTCCGTGTCTGGTGAAGACCCACTTCCTTGTTCGTAGACAGCCATCTTCTCACTGTGTCCTTGTGTGATGGAAGGAATTGGGGGTCTCTCTGGGGCCTCTTCTGTAAGAGTGCTAATCCCATCCATGAAGGCTCTGCCCCCTTCACGAATCACATGTTCAGACCGTGGCACCTAATATCACAGTCACTTGTGCATGTGCTTGAGAAATGTGCCACTGAAAGTCATGATTATAGAAAATCGAAGCTTGATTTAATACTTTCTTCCAGGCAAATGAATTAACAGGGATGCAGGAGGCTTTTTCTGAAGGACTTTTCCCCACTCTCTGCACTGGGAGACACGAGAACTACACTAAAATAATGTTCCAGGCAAAGCCTCTGTTAACAACATGCCTCTCTGTGAGGTGTGTGATGAGGATCTCTGGGCCAGCATAGCCCTTTCTTGAAAGGAAGTTGGACACCAACAGCTTCAAGAACGGCAAGGAACACAGCAGGTTCCTACTCCAGCTTGCGGTGTGATCCTTGCCTGAAGCTTCTTCTCTTGTTAATTAGAGAACCTGATTCTTCTAAAGTGTCTCCACTCTCCTTTATAACATACAGACACATGCTTTCCCTCCTTCTCCCCCAAATCCTGATACTCTCATATTCTTCTTACCATTCCCTTCCTTTCCGTGGCCCAGGAGCATTTCCCATTTGAAATTTCTGAGTTTCTCAGACTGAATGAAGACTTAGGGACCTTTTTAGGATATACACTGAGCTTTCTGCTGGGTACAGTGAACCAACGTTAATCAGGACGAATTTAATTTTAAAAGTTGAACATTCATCCCTAGTTCTATCACCTAATTGAATGGCCACAGGCCTATTAAATGAATTGTGTTATTTCTTGGTGACTTATGAAGGGAATACTAAAGGTGATCTAAAGGTGGTTCATCCATTCATTCAGCAGATATCTATTGAATGCCTCTGGATGTGGCCAAATCAGAACCCTGTTATTACCCTCATGAGGCTTATAACCCAGCAAAGAAAACAAATGCTAAATAAGAAATGACTCTTGTGATGAGCGGTTACAAAAGGGAACTGCACAGAGATTCACGTTTCAGAGCACTTTCGTCACGCAGGTGCTTCAATCTATGAACTCATTTAGAGCTCACGAAACTCTGTAACATACTTCCTCTCTTATTTCATCCCCATTTTATAGAGAAGAAAACCAAGGCACAGGTTTGTACAGGGACACTTAGCTGCTAAGTGGCATAAGCAACATTCAAACCAGGAAGTCTGATGTCAGGGCCCTCAAGTCTACACCAGGAACTAACTAGAGATGCCATCCACAGGATTTTTCTTCAGAGCCTTTCTGTCACCTCCCTCCCTCCTACTGCACTCTCCCTTCCCATCCCATCCCCAGTTAGGCTTATTGGCAGAATCAGGGACTGAGAAAGGAAGAAATGAGAGGAAAGATCAGAGCGTGTCTGGTGCCCACACATCCAGGGAGGTGAGCATGTGCCACTCTTGTACCACCAAGAAGCAAGAAAACCGAAGTGGGCCAATAAATTCCCAGCAGGTGGCAACTCCAGGTGTTAAGTTGGACCACCCAAACCCTCTCCCTATGTCCCCATTTTCTGCTCCATCGTCTGCCTCCCCAGTCCCTGGAGTTCACTCTACTGTTCCACCAGCTCCATGATTCCTGCTGACACCTGGCATTGCCTCTTCACCTTGTCCTGGTTTCATATATGGTTTAACTCTTACCCATTTCTTTTTCTGAAAAAAAAGTTCAATGCCACTGTCTTTGTCCTGCAGCAGGGGTTTGGCAAGAGTGTTGAGATCTGACGGCCATTGAGTTCATAAGATGTGGGGCTCCTTAAGACTGGAGCAGTGCTAAGGAGAACTTAGAAGTCTTAGAGGCATTCAATGCACGGTTGGCTGGAATGAATGTTACGAAGAAACCCTCCCTCCTTCACCTCCTTTGAGTTCTGTGATAACTTGAGAAGTAAAGAAATGAATTTGTATCTCATTTGGAATGGAAGACACATTGTAATTTTTTTTTCTGGAAGAAGAATAAATATTGAAACTATTGGTTCTCAAAGGAAGGAACAAATGCGTTAACATTTGGGAGTTTTGTTTAAGTCATGTTAGTCCTGTCTTGCTGCCTAATTTTTCCTTTTGTTATTAATTTGGCTTGGAATGGAACCATCTTTACAGTTGAATTTAACCACACCTCCCACGTAGAAAGGATTGTTCTTCTAGCGTATTTCCTTCACAATGCTGGCTCCTTTTCTGCCCCAGTACGTTGAGTCTGACTTTGTTGGAGGCCACGACTGATTTCTTTCAGTCAGTTATTCCGAGACAGAGAGTGTAGGAGGAGACAGAGAGGGACACACAGAGCTAGAGGAAGGCTGTTTGCAAACATTGATTCATTCCCTCATTCACTTGTTCAGTCTTATTTTTCATGTTTATTGGACCCAAAAACATGGCCAGCACTATGCTACTTGCCGGAGATAATGAACAAAGCCAAACCTCTGAAGGACCACTTAGCTAGCTTGCTTGCTTCCTTGCTCGCTTCCTTTCTGCCTGCCTGCCTGCCGCCAGCCCTCCCTCCCTCCCTCCCTCCCTCCCTGCTGCTCTCACTACCTCCAACTCCTCTCTCTCTCTTCCTTTAGCCTTTCTTAAGGAACAATATTGAATAGGGGACTCATTAGAAATCAGTCTTTTCTAATAGTGATTTATTTTAAGCGTTCCCACTTGTAAGAGGAACATCTCTCTAGGGCATCAGAGTCATTCAGATTGTTGTGTGATTCTGAGCCAGAGGCCAGGAGAATCCTGAATTTGAACTTAAAACCCTGGGTCTCAGCTTACTTGGTAGCTGTGGGCAACAGGCAAGTCATTCCCTTCCCCTGAGACTCAGTCCCTTATACCTGTCACAGATACCTAACCAAAGAATGACCTAATTTTCTTTCAGTGACTAAGCTCAAATTAACATGAATAAGCCTTTTATTTCATGCATTCATTCATTCATTTGAGTCAGAGTCTTGCTCTGTCACCCAGACTGGAGTGCAGTGGCACAATCTCAGCTCACTGCAACCTTGGCCTCCTGGGTTCAAGCGATTCTTCTGCCTCAGCCTCCCGAGTAGCTGGGATTACAGGCTCCTGCCACCACGCCTGGCTAATTTTTTATTTTTTGTAGAGATGGGGTTTTGCCATATTGGCCAGGCTGGTCTCGAACTTCTGACCTCAGGTGATCCATCTGTCTGGACCTCTCAAAGTGCTGGGATTACAGGTGTGAGCCACCGCACCCAGCCAAACCTTTTATTTCTTAGTTTATTTTATTTTAGATGGAGTCTCACTCTGTCATGCAGGCTGGAGTGCAGTGGCATGATCTTAGCTCACTGCAGCCTCCACCTCTTGGGTTCAAGTAATTCTCCTACCTCAGCTTCCTGGATAGCTGGGATTGCAGGCACCCACCACCTTGCCCATCTCATTTTTGTATTTCTAGTAGAGATGGGGTTTCATCATGTTGGCCAGGCTAGTCTCGAACTCCTGACCTCAAGTGATCTGCCCATCTGAGCACCACACCTGGCTTATGAATAAGCCTTTTAAAGTACTAAGACTTGATGATTTTTTCCCTTCAATTATGTATACTCAAAGAGAAAAAAAATGCAGCACATATTTTATATTCTAAATTAATACTTTCCTAAATAAGGTACATATCCCCCCAAATTACATAAATATATACTCTCCCTTATTTGTGAATACTATTTAAAAATTTGACTTGTTCATTTCCTCTCTGAAAGTGTTTAAAATCTCTTTTCATTTCCAGTATTCTGAAATTGTATTATGATATGTGTGTGGGCCTTTTTAAACTTTTGCCGGGGATTGGTGGGCTTTAAAATTTTAAAACTTAGGTCTTTCAGTCCTTGGGAATTTTACTATTATTTATAATTTCTTCTCCTCTGATTTTGAGTATTTCTAGAACTACCGCAATTAGATTTTGAATATCTTAGTTAAGCTCTCTCGTCATTTTTGCTTACATTGGTCATCTTTTTTTCTTTTTCTTTCTTTTTTTTTTTCCTTATTTTTAAAGAGATCACTTTTACTCCCTCTGAGACTTTGAGATATTAGTGCCTGGATACATCCTTCTTGTATTAGTTTTTTAGTCGTTTCAATTTCTTTGTTTCACTCTGTCTTACAAGTAAATTATTCCTTTTAGACATCCAGGTTATTATTTCAGCATTCAGTGCTGCCAATCCTATATTAGATTTCCTCTATTGAATTATTGTTTTGGATTTTTAAAAATTTCTAAGCTCATTGCCTTATCCTTAGATTATTCTCTTGAAACATCTTTGTAAATGTCCCGAAGAATTCTTGTCTCTTCCATTTTACCTAACTCAATGGTAGCCATATGTTTTCTCTAGTTGGTGAGCCTCCTCTAAGCTGTTGATGTATTAGATGAGGTGTCATGTAACAATATAAGTAGGTTTGTCATCTCAGAATCACAGCAGATTGGGCTGTGGAATCTTCTGGCATTATTGGACAGCAAATGGTAAGGTAAAGAGAAACGATGTTGGCTTTTCCAAGAAAGCAAAGCTCCTCCAAAGCTACTGGATCTCCATCCTCCCTGGCACTGCAACTGTGCTGGGCTCTAAGAGGCTGCCTTCTCTCCGTGAGCACTGGCACCAACACGGATGCCTCGGAAGTACTCGTCATTCCCCACTGTCCTCCTTCGTGGCCATAGAGATAGCTGTGTGACCTCAACAGGGAGGAGGAAGAGGGAGGAAGCCGTAGCACGTGCCCCGGCAGCTACCAACCTCCTAGACCCCATTATTTTTTAATAGAACTAATGAGCCACTGTAGACAATGTTCTTGCTGATCCGTTTTAAGTGTAGAATGTTTAAATTTTATGCATAATTGAGGCAACATTACTCAAGTAAATGTTATTTTTAAGTAAGTTTATTATTTTTGAGCACAGTCTTTATTTTTAAGCCTAATTGTTTCTGAAAGCAAACATTCCTATAGATAGCTTAACTGTTGGACTAGAAGGTTATATATAATCAAAGCACAGTATTTCCCGAGAAGCAGAATATCCTAGTCATAAGACAAGTATATGACAGGGAAGAGACAACTCTTAGAAACCACCCTTGTAGGTCCAAACCTGTAGACTAAAAATGAAGCATCAAAGCAACCTGTGAGAGATTCTACAACATAGTTTTCACAGTATTTGAATAGATATGTTAAAATTAAAAATGCATTGTGCTGTTAAGATTCTTTTTATTTTTACAGCTGAAATACATAATTGATTATCTTAAAAGTTTCCTTACTCTCATTTACTGAATTATTTGAAAGCAACGATGTGTCGTGACAGATGATTTTCACCCTTTCATGTTTCCCCTTTAGCCTTCTAGCCAATGAATTCTAAAATGTTGGTAATTAAATTGATTGAACTGTACTGGTTAATAAGAATTAAAGCCCCCAAGAACAGGCGAACTATGATTTTTTTCATTGTTCACACAAATTAATATATTCAGAAGAAGAGATTGATGGATAAGATAAATTTCTGCTGCAAACCTTGCTTTCAGGAAATAGGTGAAAACCTTTCCAGAAATCTATAATTATTCATAATGTCATGTTTCCCTTTGATATATGCTTGAGGCTCATTAGTATTCTTTTCAAAAGCTAGTGATTAATTTTATAATGCTATTAGGGATGCATATGTATGGGATAAATTATATTTTAGAAATAAGATAATGTTAAATACTGAATTAAAATAGTGGTTGCATTACAGGAAAGTGGTAGACATATGGGATTAGGCATAAACACACAGCTTTAATGCAGGGCTTCTCACCCTTGAAGCTGTCAACATTGTGAGCTGAATAATTCTTTGCTGTTTGGGGCCTATCCTGTGCAATGTAGGATGTTTAGCAGCATCTCTGGCCTCTACCCACTAAATACTAATAGCATCCCCCTGACAGTTGTGACAACCAGAAATGTCTCCAGGCATTGCTGCACGTCCCCTGGGGATGGGGCAGTGGGTAGCTTGGAGAACTGAATGGACCCTAATTGAGAAACACAGCTTTTTTTTTTTTTTATCAATATTTTTTTAGAGGTCTTACCAGTGACATAGGGCAAGGAAAACAAATACATTTTGGAATAGAAGAAATAAAATTGCTTCAGTTTGTAGAGGCAATGATATTCTAGGAAAAAAAGAATCCCAAGGAATCTAGAAAGCAAATACAAGAAGTAATAGTGGGCTTAGGAAAGTTACAGTGTATGAGACTCCTAAACAAAAGTCAATTATATTTCTCTTCACTCGCAGCAAACAAATGAAAATAAAAATTAAAAAGCTGTTCCATTCGTGATGGTGTCAAAAATCATACAAACAATAACAAAATGCTGAGAGAAAATCAACAAATAAATGAATATATATGCCACATACATATGTCAATTCTTCCCAAATTGATCTATAGATCCAACTCAATTTCAACAGGATATACATATATGTATCTGTATGGAGAAACACAGCTTTAATAGTAGTACATTTTGGTGAGGTTCTAGTTTTTAGGGTGGAAGATTCACAAGTATCCATTTTATTATGCTTTATAATCTACTTATAAGTTACATACATTCTCTTGAAGGTATACGTGTTTTATCATCAAACATATTAAAGCTGCTGAAAATATGCTTTTAAAACGAGGCTTACTGGAAATGAACTTGGAGATAAATTCTGTTTGATTTCATCATGGGGATTCATGGGGAATGTGGAACTTTATTTTCCATTTTTTAACCACAGTGTACTAGCATGTTTTCTTTTGTGCCATTTTGATGAGTATTTTGACAGGATGTTTATTTTGAATCTTCAGCCTTTGAGTCATTTACTCATGCAACCTGTGCAACAGGCTCTTTGCTAAAAATTGCTTGAGTTTTTAGGCCACAACTAAACAATTTTAGTCTAATATTAAAAGCACACATATAAAAGTTGAGGGACTTCAAAAATTATGTATGCAGAAAATAAAGTACAACATTATCTGGTTAATACCATAAGAATAGCTTAGGAAAGAAAGAAAATCCTTCTGAAACAAGCTTAAATGACAAGTAATTTATGCCAAAGATTTAGAGGAACTCACAGAAAGTCATGAAACTGGTTTGAGTGGGACAGTGGTGGACTCCCCCCCATTTTCTCATTCATCATTTCTCTCTGTTGCGAGGACGAGGACAGTGTCTTTTTCACCCTGGTTTGCTCTCTCCTGGTGCTCCTCTTCCTCTTCTCTCATCTTCCTCTCTCTCTCCTTCCTTCCCTCCCTCCCTCCCTTCCTCTCTCTCCTTCTCCCTCTCCCTCCCTCCCTCCCTCCCTCCCTCATTCTCTGAAGCTTGACTTCTCTTATCTTTCTATTATGTGGACTTGGACAGTCATGTCAACCTCTGTATGTGTATGACTCCCCAACACAGCTGCTTTTAAGTAACTTACTTTGTGGCTCAATTTTGAATTCCCAAAAGAAGAAATTAGGATGGCTCAGCTTAGGTTAGTGCCCACATTTGGTCCAATCAGCTGTGACCAAATAGAGACTACATGTTTTCACATGGGACCTAGGCTTTCCCATTCTGTGTCCTGTGGGTGCATCGGGTACTATTAAAAGGACATGTCGTCAGGGAAGAAATGATGCATGTATACGCTACACATAACATCAACTCACAAATACCCTGTGAAGATTTTGTTTCCTCTTTATGAGGGAGACAGAAAGAGAACTGCTAGATATATGGAAGATAGATCTAGTTTATATCAATTCAAGAGTAGGTAGAATTAAACTTTCCTTATCTTCACTGGAATTAAATTCTTCAACTAGTTGTCTCCTTAAAGTTGCTCGTTTCCTCCCATCTTCCTCGTGTGCAAGTGTAATGTGTAAATGTGAACACGCCATTGTTAAACCTCTTCAGAATCTAATATTCCATTTTGATAACACTAGTTATGAAACTAGTTTTAACCTAGAAACTAGTGTTTAACCTAGAGATAACAACAAGCTTCAGGAGAAGATTCGGAACGGAAGTGATAATAAATAATTCTTTAGCAATTTTAGATGGGAATGGGTATCCTGGGATGATGCATTAACTACTCCTACTCAACAAGTATCTAATATTATCTGTGAATTGTTTCTAATCAAAATATGAGTCTGGGAATTTTTAAGTTGATCATAAAGGAGTAGAATCACAAACACAGTCACGTCCTAAAAAGCATGTAACAGACGCACATCAAAGGGTGGTCCCCACAGATCTGTACTGTAGGAAATTGGTGGTGACGTTTAGCCCTACCCATGTAATATCATCCACACATAAAGAACAGTGAAGAGGGCCAGGTACGGCGGCTCACACCTGTAATCCCAGCACTTTGGGAGGCCGAGGCAGGCAGATTGCCTGAGCTGAGGAGTTTGAGACCAGCCTGAGCAACACAGTGAAACCCCGTCTCTACTAAAATATAAAAATCAGCAGGATGTGGCGGTGTGTGCCTGTAGTACCAGCTACTTGGGAGGCTGAGGCATGAGAATTGCTTGAACTCGTGAGGCAGAGGTTGCAATGAACCAAGATCACACCACTGCACCACAGCCTGGGTGACAGAGCGAGACTCTGTCTCCAAAACAAAACAAACAAACAAACAGAACAGTGTTGAGGCCAGGTGTGGTGCTTATGCCTATAGTCCCAGCTACTTATGAGGCTATGGCTGGAGGATTGCTTGAGCCCAGGAGTTCAAGGCCAGCCTGAGCAACATAGTGAGACCCATCTCTTAAAAAAAAATTAAAAATTAAAACAGTGAGGGACTCTGAAATCTGACTATAAGGCAAACATTAGTGTCCTCAAAAAGAATAATCTATAGATGAGATAGTTACTAACTCTACCACATGGGATTTGGAACAGATCTATGATAAACAAGTTTAATGCTAGAAAGTCTTGGTAGAGGAAGGCTCTCAAGAGTATACTCCTTTTAAAATGTGTGTACATGCAATCAACTTGATTCTTCAAAGTAGTAACATTAATTTTCAATTCATCATGGCATTATACTTTTTTCTTTAAAAAATTTTTAATAACCTTTTAGTTAATATTTTCATTTTCTCTCTTAAATTTTAACAACAGAATTATTTCCATTGAAATATGTAAGCACAAAATAAAGTACGATATTTTGGTTAATATCCTAAGAATAGTTTAGTAAAGAAACAGAACCCTTCCAAAACCAGGAACATTCTCTATTAAATTTCAATGAAGCATCTCTGTTAAAGCTCAAAGGAGTTATAATGAGTAATTTGGAGTTTCCTGATTTTTAACATTTGACTTCCCAAGAAGCGTGTAAAACGTGGAGGTTAGCCGCATCACTTTATCTTGATTAGTATGACCAGTTGGGACCTGATTTTCACATCATCAGTTAGCATATTTGTAGCTTAACATTTCTAGTTCTGAACCTTAGCCTTGTTTGTTGTTTAAGATTTAATTAGGACTGCCTGGATAGCATGAAAGTATTTTATAAAGCAACAATAGAAAGAAAGATATACTCTTGATTTATCACTTTTTGGTTTTGGCATCAAAAAACATTATTTTGAGTTACTAATAATGCCTATGAGCCATCAGTTAAACAAGTAGACCGTGGGGCCGAAAGTAGGAGGATCTGCAGAGATCTGGACTCATCACCAGCAGCTGTGCGCAGCCATTAGGCCATGGTCCTGACGCGTCACATTGTGATGTATGCATCTCTCGGTTGACATCCGGAGATCTCTGGGCAATGGGTCAGGGGCTGCACACAGAGAAACTGACACATATTTTTTTTTCCTGTTAGAAAAGAAATCTATAAAAGCAAAAAATGGTTAATCATACTTAATATACTTTCAAAGCTGTCTTAAAAATATATTTAATTAAATGAAGCCAGATTTAAAGATATTTTCTGATCTCAGAAGTCTATAATATTTAAAGGAAAAACTTTATATAAATGTAGTACCAGGTTCTGGCAAGGATACAGAATGACTTAGACTAACAGATATTGCTGGTGGGAATGCAAACTGGTACAGACGCTTTGGGTAAACAGTTTGGCAGTTTCTTATAAAGTTAAACATATATTTACCATATGACTCAGCAATCTCACTCCTAGGTATTTACCCAAGTGAAATGAAAACTACATTCTCGCAAAAATGTATGCATGAGTGTTTGCGGCAGCTTTATTTGTCATCACCAGTAAGTGGAAACTACCCAAATGTTTCTCAACTGGAGAATGGATAAGCAAACTGTGGTGCCTTCCATACAATGAAATATCGCTCAACAGCAAAGAGAAACAAACCACTGTTCCACGCTACAGCACGAATGGGTCTCACATGCATTATGTGTGGTGCATTCCATACCATGAAATATCACTCAACAGCAAAGAGAAACCACTGTTCCACATGACAGCATGAATGGGTCTCACATGCGTTATGTGTGGTGCATTCCATACCATGAAATATCACTCAACAGCAAAGAGAAACAAACCACTGTTCCACACAACAGCATGAATGAGTCTCACATGTGTTATGTGTGGTGCATTCCATACCGTGAAATATCACTGAGCAGCAAAGGGAAACAAACCACTGTTCCACACGACAGCATGAATGGGTCTCACATGCGCTATTTGTGGTGCATTCCATACCATGGAACATCACTCAACAGCAAAGAGAAACCACTGTTCCACATGACAGCATGAATGGGTCTCACGTGCATTATGCTAAGTGAGAGGCAGGATTCAGAGGGCTGCATACTCTATGACTCAATTTGTATGACATTCTTACAAAAGGAAAACTATAGGCACACACACACAAAAAAAATCCTGCTGCGTAGTTGCCAAGGGCTGGGGTTTGAAGAGGAAGTCACTGCAAAAGAAGCCTGGGGACGATGACACTGTTCTGCATTCTGATTGCAGTGATATGCTCAAAAGGGTGAATTTTACTACAAGTAAATTGTACCTTAATATAAATGGAAAATAATTTTCTTAAAACCTGTGGTTTTCTAATGGTAATTGGATTTAAAACCTGTCACTAACCTACATATTAGTTTTGAACATATTAACTATTTGGTAATGCGAAGCCTTTGTTGGCTCTGAATAGTCTAGCACAGAATTTTAGAAAAGGCTTCCTGTGAGCTGGTGATTCCCATGGAGAAAAGGAAACCAGTAACAGGACAAACGGGCTGGTTTTCAGCATTCTTTTGCATGTGGATACTAAGCTTGAATAACCCCCGTGAATATTGATGAGCGGCTCTCATAAATTACTCCATGTTTCTTATGCATAGCTCTTGCTGTCATTTTAACATAATAACTCTTTAATATATAGGATCCCTGTTTTCTGGGTCATAAAAATAACTATAGAAAAAAAATCTGAAGTGTTTCTGTTAGTGCTCATAAAATTGTGGCATTCTATATATACATTTTTAAAAAATATGTGACATTGTAAAAAAAAAGCCTAAAATTATTTTAGAAGTAGAAATTAAAGTCATCTTTTCTATAAAAATTTTTCAAATTTTTAATGTAAATGGAAAGAATTTGATTTATTTATTATATATTGTGTGTATTTGCATAAATGTAATGCATGAAAAATTACTCTGCCCTTTTATCTAAATGTTCAGGCCTGTATTGCATGTCTTTGCTAATTGCAATTCTAACACAACAATATGAAATAAACTCAAATTTAGGTTATGCACATAAATGCAGTAAGTGGCATATTATATACTTTTTAATCATTAAATATGTTTTGTAGTCAGACAACATTATATTTTAACCATCGCTTCCTAATACGTATTACATAAAGACCCAATAGGATGAAAATTATTTCTATAACCAACGAACAAATATATTCTAAAAGTGCATGTAAATATAAATTCTCTTAAGTAAAATATTGAATAAACTGAGGGACATGTTAGACATGACTCTCTCTCTCTCTCTCTCTCTCTCTCTCTATTTATATATATATATATATATACAGCTGTTAATAAAGATAAAAGCATATGTCTTCAGAGATAGATGGAGCATCAATATTTAGATAGAAAAACAGATAATTTGTAATGGGGAAGTGATAGTCCATGAACCATATACAAAAATATATATTTTTTCAGATGTATCATAAATATTTTCAGTGGATTTTCTTATACCACATACAGGAATTTATCGTGTCCTAAATAGAGAAAATGAAGCATGCCATGTGAGACTGTTGTAACATAGCTATCTTGTCACTGGGCACACAGGTATTCAATAAATGGGAATTACTAGCATTACATATTGCTTGATCTCTACACACAGCTCTGCTGGGGCCCTGGGCAGACTGTGAAGCCATTTACTGTCTTTCCTGCTCTCGGCCTTCACTTGGGGTTCCCTGATACAGCAGTAAGGACTCCACTTTCTGATCTCTCAGCTCCTTGGTGCCCCTCCTATCTGAGCAGCAGGACTGGAGCAGATCCTGATCATTTTAAAGATGACACTACTGTGCCCCAAATGTTTGTGTACCCCCAAATTTATGTGTTGAAATCCTAACCCCCAGGGTGATGGTATTAGGAGGTGAGAGATTTGGCAGTGACTAGGTTAGGAAAGCAGCAAAACCCTCATGAATGGGATTAGTCCCCTTAGAAGAAGAAGTCAGAGAGAGACCCTCATGTTTTCCACCACATGAGGACACAGTGAGGAGGCACCCTCTGTGAACCAGAAAGTTGACCTTCACTAGACACTGAATCTGCCAATGCCTTGATCTTGGACTTCACAGCCTCCAGAACTCTGAGGGATACATTTCTGTTGTGTATGGTGTTTTGTGATAGCAGCCCAAATGGACTAAGACAGTATTTTAGTATGTCTGAATTTGAATCAGTCACTTGAGGTCTTTTATCCCTAATTTTACATAGCACAGCATCTGGTATATATTAGATATTCAGTAAAGCTTTGTCAAAGGAATGATACTTTTCCTTTGTAAAATAATTTTAGGCATCATTAAGTAGCTGCAGAGGCTCTGGCTGGAGGGTTACACACGACCATCATCTCTGAAGTCAAACTTTCTAAGCTAAATTGCAAAATAACATGGTACTTTTAGAGCAGTGTAGATGGGGTGTGGGATGGAGAGGTACAAAGAGGTCGTCCCCAGTGGACTCTTCAGATTGACTCAGTGCTGCCTTGGGGCTGGGGCTGCAGGGGACCTGTGTGACAACAGATGAGGACTCCAAGAACTCATAAACAGTCTGATGCAAATGGCAACTGGCCATGGGGCCGAGTTTCAGACACAGTGTCCCACGCCAGGAGATGAGGGCCAGTCAGTGTCACAGAGGGTTCGAGGAGTTTCTAGGCAGAATAAGAAAGCAGGGGAAGGCCTGACAAGGTGCATGCTGATGTGGAATCTGAGGCCAGCACCAGGGTCACCTTCATTCTGTTCCTCCCAGAGACAAGAGAAGGTGCTTCCCTCAGTGCTGACCAGTTGATTGCTATTGGAAAGCATGGCCAGGTAAAGTGACCTGGGTCTCTGTTATGGGTTGAATTGCGTCCCCCAGAAAGATATGTAGAAGATGTAATCCCCAGAACTGCAGACTGTGACCTTACTTGAAAATGGGGATTTTACAGATGTAATTAGTTAAGATCGTACTGTAGTGGGGGGCGGGATCTTCATCCAACTTGAGTAGTGTCCTGATAAGAAGAGAAAATAGAGGTGTAGGGAGAAGATGCCATGGGACAACAGAGGCAGAGATGAGAGTGCTGCAGTTACAAGCCGAGAAACCCCAGAGATGAATGGGCACCACCAGAAGAGGCAAGGAAGGATGCTTCCCTGCATGTCCCAGAGGAAGTTTGGCCCTGCTGACACCTTGGTTTTGGACTTCTAACCTCCAGAACGGAGGATAAGTTTCTGCTGTTTTAAGTCATCCAGATTAGGGTACTTTGTTATGGCAGACCTAGGGAACTAATCCTGTATCTAAGGACAAATGCTCTGTTTATCTACTGAGGAACACTGGCAGCTGTGTCTGTGGGGCCGGCCACACCTCCATGCAGATTTGGGTCTCTCCATACCTGCCAGGGTAACTACCCATTTTAGATATTCAGATTCTGCCATACCCAAGTTCCTCCTCTGGGATCTGCAACTCTTTTTTGGATGTTACTATTCCAGGATGGCTGGAGGCAGAGAAACATGTGCCCGCCACTTGTAGGACAAAGAAACTGCTCTACCCTCAGAGAAAATCTGTGTGGGTGCTGTCTTCCCCTCAGAGATTCTCTCCCAACCTCATAACATCTCTTTTCATCCTCCTGCCACAAGGAAGCTAGATGCATTGTTTACATTTTCCTAAGAGTTAAGCATTAAGTTCATAGTGTAAATTACTCTCCTTCCTTTCTGATATGCTGAAATGTATCCTTCTGCATACAGTCTTATGTGTGCCTGTGGTAATGAAGACTCTGACAACGAAGTGTGCCCCTGGAATACATCGTCTTCGTTAATAATAAATACCTGAAGACACAATAGCTTAGTTCATTAAATATATGCATATAGGTCTGTTATTTTAAAGGGAATAGACCTTTAGCAGAAATTTATTTAAATACCCTTGCATTGAATGGACAGTATGCTCCTTTTGAGAGGTTTGTAAATGCATTTGAAGCAGTAATGCATAAAGGCTTGACACTGGATCCTACCACATGAAGCCTAAAACAATTGGTCACATTCAGCTCTTCAAATATACTTTTGGCATTAACAATAGTCTGAGTGATTTAGTTAACCATTCAAGGTTGCATTTCAGTAAAGCTTGAATAATCATTGCTTAAATTAAGAACTATCAGATACCTGTAATCCCAGCACTTTGGAAGGCCGAGGCAAGTGGATCACTTGAGGTCAGGAGCTCGAGACCAGCCTGGCCAACATGGTAAAAACCCCTCTCTACTAAAAGTACAAAAATTAGCCGGGCATGGTGGCACACGCCTGTAATCCCAGCTACTCAGGAGGCTGAGGCAAGGGAATCACTTAAACCTGGGAGGTGGAGGTTGCTGTGAGCCGAGATTACACCACTGTACTCTAGCCTGGGCAACAGAGTGAGACTCTGTCTCAAAAATAAAATAAAATATAAATTAAAAAAAAACACTATCAGATAAAGATGAAGAAGAGACCAAACCCAGATTAAATAATAAAGGGAAGGAATGAAGAAGTAAAAGCAAGTGAAAGGTTCACAGGATGAAAAATGTATAGAAAGCATAAAGAGGCCAACGTCTTATTGAGGAGAGCTGTGATACTGAACAAGACTGACCCTTATATTGATTGCAAACTGTATTAAAATTACTCAGAAAAGAAAACTGCATATGGTGTACCTATCTCACCGCCCAGATGGTAAGTGGTACAGCCGGGATTTCAGTACAGATCTGAGTTGAGAAGCCGTGGTCTTGTCACTATATGCAAAACCTCTTCTGCCATATGCATAGGAAAAGGCATTTCCCCCGGCTTTTTCTTTTCTTTTCTTTTTTTTAGTTTTCTTTGTTTTAGGGAACAAAATAATACCTTGGGGACCTTCTCTCCACCAAACTAACATAAATATTTAGCTTTCCTAAATGTCAATTGGGAGAAATGGTGAACCATGAGTATTTCCACTGGTAGGTGACTGACAGCCCGGGCAGGGCCTTGACGCAGAGGCTGACCAGACTGTCCTTGAACTCCTAGGAGCCGAGGTGACGTACATGAACATGACCGCTTACAACAAGGGCCGGCTGCAGTCCTCCTTCTGGATCGTGGACAAACAGCACGTGTATATCGGCAGTGCCGGTTTGGACTGGCAATCCCTGGGACAGGTAATCTTTCTACGTTATGTAAACTCAATGTTCTGTCACCCTCAAAGCGACCACCTTCATAAAGCACGCTACTGCAGATAAGGATCCTAAAACCTGCAGCATTTATTATTAACTGTGTAGTTTTAAGAGGCTCATCTTCCTTTTATGTGAAAGGATAAACCTTTCCTTGTCAGGATCATCTTACAAAAAAAGTAAAAACTGTTATTGCTTCAATGCTTTTGTAATTCATAGGCTGCTCCCAGATTCCTGAGAGCAGGTTGCTATGTAATTTACATCACCCAGACCTATATTTTCAGGATGATATTACATCATCTATGAGACAGGGGGAAACATAAAAATTCAGTAGAGAGTAATATGTCTTAGGATAGTAATCATTTGGGTTATTTCTTTAATCTCAAGATGAAGATGTTATCTTTCTCTTAACAAATGATTAACTTCAAATATGTTGAAAATACATTTTCACACACTTAGGATTTTTATGCATTGATTTGTGTCAGAGGCAATCCACAGAGGATTACAAAATCACCATCTTTCCATTAGTCATCCAGTGACAGGAGGTTCCTAGTCATTGGATACTTAGGAAGACTAGCCAACCTTCTCAGAACATCTTTTTAAATCAACACTCCAACATACTCCCCTCCTCTTCCTCTCCACACCTACACACAGATATTGTCTCCTCCCTGGCCCGTTATTTCCCCACAGCTCTCAAAATTTGGGATCACGCTATTATACTTAATCATCTGTCTTAAATTAGTGTTCCTTTCTATTATGCTCAACTATGTGGAATTTTTCTTGGTCTACCTCAGTGTGACATAAAGCATTACTTAGCAGGACCTATGCATTAGAACAGATTTTAATTTACCAAAGTTGAGGCTAACAATTACAAGGAGAATTATACATTTTCCAAGAGTTAAACCTATGTTATCAGCTTTATAGTTTGTGAAGTTTTCCAGTGAAATCAATGATTATTGTTATCAATTATTACCTTACATCTATGGTAAGTGGAAGAAATAACAACAATAACGGTTTCAATGAATTGAGGCTTTCTCTATGCTGGGCATTTTTCTAAGCATGTAAAGAGTATAACCTCATTCCATTTTCACAGTAATTCTTTCTTGGAAATACTCCTCTTATAACTTTATCTTGCAAAGGAAGAAGCTGAGACATAGGTAAGTAACTTACCCAAGGACACTTTTCAGGAAGTGGCAAAGCTGGAACTCAAACCCAAGCCATATAGCTCTAAACGCCTCACTCTTATTTCACTAATCTTTTAAAATAAATACATTTAGGAAAAAATTATTTTCTTTATCTTTCTGGAGTGCTAAGTTACAGATTTTCTCTCTCACCCTTTTCTTTAACAAAATCTAACAATGCAATTAATCAAGAAACTTTTTACTCACTGGAATCTTTCCAATTGCAAATCCATAATGATATGGTGGTCATAGGATGCCAACTACTCTTGCTCAATACTTGAGCTCTGCAAACTCACTAATCTCTGGGTTGAACTAGGAAAACTAGGAAGTCAGTATGTGTTTGCTTCTATAGACATACATCAAAGATATTTCATCTTTAGTTCCAGACCACTGCAATAAAGCAAGTCACACAAATTTTTTTGGATTCCCAGTGCATATAAAAGTTACCTTTACACTATACTGTAGTCTAAGTGTGCAGTAGCACTATGTAAAAACAAATGTGCATACCTTAATTTAAGAATACTTTATTGCTAGAAAATAACAATCATCTGAGGCTTCAGATGTAGATGTAAGATTTTTGCTGGTGGAGGGTTTTGCCTCAATGTTGATGGCTGCTTACTGATCAGGGTGGTGATTGCTAAAGGCTAGGGTGGCTATAGCAATCTCTTAAAATAAGACAGCAATGGAGTTGGCCACATCAATTGACTTCCTTTCATGAAAGATGTCTCTGTAGCACGTGGTGCTGTTTAAAAGCATTTTATCCACAATAAAACTTCTTTCAAAATTGGAGTCAATCCTCTCAATCCCTTCCACTGCTTTATCAACTAAGTTTATGTAATATTCTAAATCCTTTTTATTTCAACAATGTTCACAGCATATTCACTAGGAATAGATTTCATCTCAACCACTTTCCCTTGCTCATTCATAAGAAGCAACTCCTCATACATTCAAGTTTTATCCTGAGATTGCAGCAATTCAGCCACATCTTTAGGCTCCCCTTCTAATTCTAGTTCTCTTGTTATTTCCATCACATCTGCAGTGACTTCCTGCACTGAAGTCTTAAACCCCTCAGAGTCATCCATGAGGGTTAGAATCCACTCCTTCCAAACTCCCGTTAATGTTGATATGTTGACCTTCTCCCGTGAATCCCAAATGTTCTTTTTTTGAGATGGAGTTTTGGAGTTCTGCTCTTGTCGCCCAGGCTAGAGTGCAGTGGCAGCTCACTGCAACCTCCACCTCCCAGGTTCAAGTGATTCTCCTGCCTCAGCCTCCCAAGTAGCTGGGATTACAGGCATGTACCACCACGCCCAGCTAATTTTTGTATTTTTTAGTAGAGATGGGGTTTCACCATGTTGTCCAGGCTGGTCTCAAACTCCTGACTTTAGGTGATTCACCCACTTTGGCCTCCCAAAGTGCTGGGATTACAAGTGTGAGCCACTGTGCCTGGCCAACAAATGTTCTTAATGGTACCTAGAATGGTGAAGCCTTCCCAGAAGATTTTCAATTTAATTTGCCCAGATCTATCAGAGGAATAACTGTCTATGGTAGCTATATAGCCTTCCAAAAGACTTGAAAGTAGAAATTACTCCTTGATCCCTGGGCTGTAGAATGAATGTTGTGTTATCAGACATGTAGACAACATTCATCTCCTTGCCCATCTTCGTCAGAGCTATTGGGTGACCAGGTACATTGTCAATCAGCAGTAATATTTTGAAAGAAATCTTTCTTTCTGAGCAGTAGGTCTCAACAGCAGGCTTAAAATATTCAGTAAGCCATGCTGTATTCAGCAGTACTATCATCCCAGCTTTGTTCCATTTATAGAGCACAGGCAGAGTTGATTTAGCATAATTCTTAAGGGTCCCACAATTTTTATGACAGTAGATGTGTATTGGCTTCAACTTAAAATCACCAGCCTCATCAGCACCTAACAGAGTCAGCATGTCCTATGAAACTTTGAAGCTAAGCATTGAATTCTCTCCTTTCTAGCTATGAAAGTGTGTGGGGGTCTGACCCACAGACCCTAACCCAGCGATGGATGAGAGACATACGCTGACATAGATATTTTGCCTGTCGGTTTGGCTGAGGGTCCAGGCCACTCACAGACACTGAGGAAGGTGCTGTAAAGAAGGTGCTGTAAAGAGTCGTGGCCCTGAACAGCCAGTGAAGTTCGCATTTATTCAGTATAGATTAAATGACAAAGGTCTTGAGTAAACACCACTAGAGGGTAATTGACATTGCTGATTTCCCAAGTAGAGAGCAATTATGCACCTGAGGTTGATCAAAGGTTGGTCTTAGGACCACATGAGTAAACAAGCTATTTAGATAAAATACTCTACATTCCTTTGTATCTGTGCCCCAAGCTATTAACTCAAGTTAAGGATTAGGCTGCTTTTAGCCATAACCCTATCCTGAAACTTTTGCAAAACCTTCCAGCCTTCCAAGGTTTGTGTCTCTATCCTGTAACTTCATCTTAAAATTTTTCCCAGCAGCCTGACTGAACTCCCACATCTCCCCCTTTTCTGTTTTTTGCATTGGGTTCTGTTGACTGAAGCATACAGCTGTGTGCAGTAACAGGTCTGTCAGGCAAGGTGGTCATTGCTGTTATTCTGACTTTGCATCCTAGAATTAGCAAATAACATGAGACAATCATGAGTATAATTAGCAACATTCTTTTCCAATCAAGGAGTGACCTGCAGCATTACTTGGCACTTCAGTTTGATGTGTGCTGTTACTAAGGAACCCCGCTGGGGGTTATGTTAACCCCTTCTAGCCAAGCAGTCATGTTGTTAGAAGCTGGGAAGGGAGTGTCTGCCCAGATAACAGGGCAGATTTTCAGATAAATCTGAAAAAAGGCAGATTTAGAAGATAAGCTTAATAGAGTGTAGCAGGTACAGGTAGCAGGTAAAGTGAGAGAATTTAAAAAGATTAATAAAACATAGTAAGGAACAATTGTCTGGAGTGAATGGTGTCTGTGTCCAGAGCAGGATTCGCTCAGTCTTCTGACTTGTCTTCTTCAGCATTCTGTCCAGGGCCTGTGTTGTCCAAGGAAGGTGCATTGTCTGGGGCTGTGGGTCCTGTAGGGTTATTTTCTTCATTTCTCGTACCGGGTTAGGTCCTAGCCATGCCATGCTATGGTTTGATGTGTCGTGCTAGAATCCAAAGAGGACCCGAGGGGGTGTGGAGACAAGCATACCTTCTTCCCCATGTTAATAATTCATTTGGATCACACCATACATTACTGTTCACATCTTTCCATAAAACTGCAGGTTTTATGTCTTGAGAGGTTTTAGCAAAGTGCATATCTACAGCTGATTGAAATGTGTCATCTAAATTTTAAAAATTAAGGGTAAATAAGGCTTGTGCCAATAGTGTTGCAGGGTCTTTACCCATATTCCCCCCTTTTTCTTTTTTGAGCATATTTTTAAGAGTTGAATGGGCATGTTTTACTATGGCTTGTCCTTGGGGGTTATACGGGATGCCTGTGGAATGTTGGATATTCCACATGTGACAAAATTGTTGGAATTGTGAGTTGGCATAAGCTGAACCATTATCAGTTTTAATTTTTGTGGGCCATCATATAAATGCAAAAGTTAAAAGAAGATCTATAGGCTGGGCACGGTGGCTCACACCTGTAATCCCAGCACTTTGAGAGGCTGAGGTGGGCAGATCACGAGGTCAGGAGATCAAGACCATTCTGGTTAACACGGTGAAACCCCGTCTCTACTAAAAATAAAAAAATAAAAAATAAAAAAAAAATTGGCCAGGCATGGTGGCAGGCACATGTAGTCCCAGCTACTCTGGAGGCTGAGTCAGGAGAATGGCGTGAACCCAGGAGGCAGAGCTTGTAGTGAGCCAGGGTCTCGCCACTGCACTCCAGCCCGGGCAACAGAGCAAGACTCCATCTCAAAAAAAAAAAAAAAAAAAAGGGTGTTTAATGACATATCGAGTGGACTCTCAAGGAAGAGCATGTGCACTAATTAGATGAGTGTTGGTATCAATGGCTAAATGTACACATCTTAGTTTTCCAAATTCAGGGATGTAACATCTGTTTGCCATAACTAATTAGGTTCTAATCCTCTAGGGTTAACACCTGTTGAAGGAGGGGATGTGCCTGTGAGCTGACAATCTGGGCATTGTAGGATAATTTGTTTAGCCAGTCTCTGGGTAACTTGAAATTGTTTAGATAAGTTTCTCCAGTGTTGGTGGAAAAATTGATGCGATTGCATGGCTTAGTCAAGCAGTGATATCATAACCTGAAGGTCTGCTTGATTATTGCCATAAGCCAATGGGCCAGGCAGTGAGCTGTGGGCTCGAATGTGTGTAATAAAAATAGGATGTGTACGTTGATCTAGCAATTGCTGAAGTTGAAGAAAAAGAGCGCACAGGGTGGGCTCCAGAGTGGACTTAATTAGGGCTCTCTCAAGTTTCTGAAATAAATAAACAGAGTAAGCAGAATCACTAACTATATTGATGGGCTAAGTGGAAAAATTCTCCAGAGCCAGTATCAGGGCCCCAGTCTCAGTTCTCTGAGTGCTAGTAAGCCCAGATAGAGTGATGGAATTATGTGGTCTCCACCAAACTGCTGCTTTTCCATATTTACCTGAACCATCAGTAAACAGTGTTAAAGCATTAGGTATGGGAGAGTGAACTATTATTGTAGGCAAGATCCCAGGAGTATGAGATAAGAAATGAAGGAGTTTATCAGCAGGAAGGACATGCTCTATTTGTCCTGTATAATCAGAGAGAGCTATTTGCAGATCAATAGATGCTGGCAATACTGCTTTGAATTGCTTTTTACTTAAAGGAATCCTGAAAATATCAGGATCATAACCTAGCAACTGACAACATTGTCTGCGACCTGAATGGATGACTTTACTAAGTAACTGGATATAGGGAGAGAGTGTTTTAGTCCCGGTATGTGAGCAAAAAAAACCCATTCTAGAAAGCACAGTGCTGGGGGGGTCATCTGTCCTACTAACCCTCCAGGGGAGTGTTTGGTGGGAAAAATAAATAACTGGATGGAATAATGGGTGTCTATGCAATCTAGTTGCCTCTGAGAGATGGCTTGTTCTATTTTCTCAATTTCCCTTTTTGCAGCGGGGGTTAACTCTCTGGGAGAATCCAGGACTGTATTGCCCTTTAAGATAGAAAACAGGTTTTGCAGCTTATAAGTCGGAATGCCTAAAGTGGAGCAGAGCCAGTTGATATTGCCTGGTAATTTCTGATAATCATTTAAAGTGTGTAAGTTGCTAGTATTTAACCTTTTGAGGTCTTACTGACCGGGAAGTTAGTATGTACCCAAGATATTTCCAAAGAGAGGACATTTGTGCTTTTTCAGGTGCAATAATTAAACCTTTTAGCTGTATTCTTTATGACAGAGGTATGTAAATTTAAAAGCATTAGTTCCGTTGGGGCTGCTAGTAAAATATCATCCATAAAATGAATAACCTTACAATCAGGAAATTCTTTTCTACTGGGGAGCAAAGCTTGATTTACATGATAGTGACACATGGTAGGACTGTTTAGCATTCCTTGAGGAAGCACTTTCCAATGAAATCGACAAGCTGGCCTTTCATTATTGTAAACGCAAATTTTTTTCTGTCCTGTTCTGCTAGGGGAATCATATAAAAACAGTCTTTTAAGTCAATAACAATTATAGGCCAATTGTGAGGAATCGCCATGGCGGAAGGGAGCCCCTGCTGAAGGGGTTTCATAGGTTGCAAATTGGCATTAATAGCACGTAAGTCATATAAAAGTCTCCATTTACCAGACTGTTTGGGAATGACAAAAATGGGCGAATTCCAAGGATTATTTGATGGTTCTACATGTCCAGCTTTTAATTGCCCTTTATCTAATTCATGGGCTTTCTGTAATTTCTCTCCCTTCAAAGGCAACTGTTCTACCCAAATCAGATCTTGAAAGAGCCACGTCAGGGGTAGGAGACAGGTAACAGTGGCCATTATCAGAAAGAGGTTTTTTAAATTTTTAAATTTTACTCAAATCTTAGCATAGAATTACAATCTGGGATGTCGCTTGTACATACGGAGCACACGAAATTTTGCCACAGGCTGGAGAGCTGGAGAGCTGAGCAGGCAGGCCCCAGGGCGGCAGCCACTTTGCACCTGCTTAGGCGCTGTGCTTTGTCTGTGCTGCTTCTTTCTGTACTGCTGCTTCCACCACCCCGCTGCCTGGCGGCTGCTGCCTGCTGCACAAACCTTCCTGCATGTGCCTCCTGCCCATCCCCAGCAGGCTAGCTTCTGCATGCTGGGCCTGGCTCCTCATTGCGTTGCTGCTATGCAGGTCGAGTTCCTGGGAGCATTTGTTGGCTCCAGGTCTGCAAGCCTCCCTGCTGCTGAGCCTTGCCTTCTGCCCACTGCTCGCATGGTCGCGCAGCTCTGGTCTTTAATGTTTTTTCGTATTTTTAAATAAGCGTTAAAAGAAATGGGTTTATACATCTGATTGCCTTGTTGATCTTGCATTACTGGGCAGGCAAACAGCTCCCCTTTTAATGCTGCTTGCCTAAGACAGGGTCTCATCACTGTAGCATATCCCCTGTCCTTTTTCCTATCTACTGGAGGAGGGGGCTTAGGCAAAACCTCCGTTTCCCCTTTTTTATTTTGGCCTGGTGATATCGGGGCTGAGGGAAGAGGAGGTGGTAAAGCAGGTGATGGTTCTTCTTCCTTCTCCTTTTTAGGCTCTTCTGTGTATAATGGAGCCAGGGCTGCCCTAACTAAGGCCCATAGCATGAAAGATGATACTGGGACCTTGCCCTTGCACGCGATGTTTAAGATTTCTCCCCACTTGTTCCAGAGCTTTACATCTAGCGTGCCTTCTTCAGGGAACCATGGGTTTTGGGATACAACAGTTTGAGTTACGTCCCTTAATTGAGCCTGCCAAACTGAGGCTCCACTAGCTTTAAGCAGCTGTTTCAATACGTCTATATACTGTTTCTGTTGAGCTGATAACTGTTGTCCTGTGATGAAACCCTAGCCTGAATAATCCCCTGTGAACTTGGAAATCCTGAGCAGGCACCAATGACTTACTGACTGTGCAGTTCCTTTTTCACCTTCATTTTCGGGGGGTCCATCGTGATCCTTTTGTAGCGTTCCTCATGCAGGGCGTCACTTGTGGGGGTCTGTCCTACAGAGCTCAGCTGCATGACGGATGAGACAGGTACTCAGACACTGATATTCAGTGAAAGAGCAGGCCAGGGGGCGGCCGGCACCAGCAGCCGAAGAGAGTTTTGCAGCCCCTCCAAGCTGGCAATGCTTGTATTTAGTTAGTACAGATGTAATTGACAAAGGCTTTGAGTCAACCCCTGTGGGTAATTAACTTGGCTGCCCCCACCCTGGAGAGGGCCATCCTGCCCACAAATGATCAAAGGTTGGTCTTAGGATCACATGAGTACACAAGCTATTTAGATAAAATACTTTACATTCCTTTGTATCTGCGTCCCAAGCTACTAACTCAAGGTAAGGATTAGGCTGCTTTTAGCCATAACCCTATCCTGAAACTTTTGCAAAACCTTCCAGCCTTCCAAGAAGGTTTGTGTGTATATCCTATAACTTCATCTTAAAATTTTTCCCACGAGCCTGACTGAACTCCCACAAAAGTCCTAGATGGCATCTTCTTCTAATAGAAGGTTGTTTTGTCTACATTGAAAATCTGTTGTTTAGTGTATCCAGCTTCATCGATGATCCCAGCTAGGTCTCCTGGATAACTACTGCAGATTCTCTATCACCACTTTCTGCTTCACCTGCACTTCTATGTTACAGAACGGTTTCGTACCTTAAACTTCATGAACCAACCTCAGCTAGCTTCCAACGTCTCTTTTGCAACTTTTTCACCTCTCTCAGCCTTCACAGAGTATAAGAGGGTAAGGGCCTCGCTCTGAGTTAGACTTTGGCTTACGGGAATATTGTGGTTTTCACGCGCATCCGTATGAAAAGACCACCAAACAGGCTTTGTGTGAGCAATAAAAGCTTTTAATCACCTGGATGCAGGCAGGCTGAGTCCAAAAAGAGAGTCAGCAAAGTGAGATAGGGGTGGGGCCATTTTATAAGATTTGGGTAGGTAAAGGAAAATTACAGTCAAAGGGGGATTGTTCCCTGGCGGGCAGGAGTGGGGGTCACAAGGTGCTCAGTGGGGGAGCTTTTTGAGCCAGAATGAGCCAGGAAAAGGACTTTCACAAGGTAATGTCATCACTTAAGGCAAGGACCGGCCATTTTCACTTCTTTTGTGGTGTAATTGTCATCAGTTAAGGCAAGGACCAGCCATTTACACTTCCTTTGTGGTGGAATGTCATCAGTTAAGGCGGGGCAGGGCATTTTCACTTCTTTTGTGATTCTTCAGTTACTTCAGGCCATCTGGGCATATACCTGCAAGTCACAGGGGATGCGATGGCTTGGCTTGGGCTCAGAGGCCTGACAGTGGTTAGATCTATCTAGACCGCTCAAACTTTCTCATGTCAGCAAGAAGGCTGTTTTGCTTTTTTAACATTTGTGTATTCACTGGAGTGGCACTTTTAATTTTCTTCAAGAACTTTTCCTTTGTATTCACAACTTGGCAAACTGTTTGGCTTATCTTGGCTTTCTACATGCCTTTCTCACTGAGGTTCATCATTAAGAGCTTTTGATTTAAACTGAGAGATGCAGTGGGGCATGGTAGCTCATGCCAGTAATCCCAGGACTTTGGGAGGCCGAGGCGGGCAGATCACCTGAGGTCAGGAGTTCAAAACCAGCCTGTCCAACATGGTAAAACCCCATCTCTACTAAAAATACAAAAATTAGCTGGACGTAGTGTTGGGTGCCTGTAATCCCAGCTACTCAGGAGATTGAGGCAGGAGACTTGCTTGAACCTG
This sequence comes from Gorilla gorilla gorilla, assembly GCF_029281585.2. Lineage (NCBI taxonomy): Eukaryota > Metazoa > Chordata > Mammalia > Primates > Hominidae > Gorilla > Gorilla gorilla. Next base: position 13,292,458 of record NC_073224.2, read on the forward strand.
GGAGGCAGAGGTTGCAGTGAGCCAAGATTGCACCACTGCAGTCCAGCCTGGGCGACAGAGTGAGACTCCATCTCAAAGACGAACAACAAACAACCCACAAAACTGAGAGATGTACCACTCTTCCTTTCACTTGAAACTTAGAGACCAATTGTAGGTTTATCAACTGTCCTGATTTCAATATTGTTGTCTTAGGAAATAGGCGGCCCAAGGAGAGAGAGAGAGACAGGGGAACAGCTGGTCTATGGAGCAGTCAGAACACATGCAACATTTATGGATTAAGTTCTCCAACTTAGACGGGTGCAGTTTGTGCTGTTGCCATAGTAACATCAAAGATAACTGATCACAGATCACCATAACAGATATAGTACTAATGAAAATGTTTGAAATATTGTGAGAATTACCAAAATGTGGCATGGAAACATGAAGTGAGCACATGCTGTTGGATTAATGGAGCCAATAGACTTGTTTGAGGCAGAGTTGCCACAGACCTTCAATTTGTAAAAAATGCAATAAGGCACAGTGCATGAACACAAGGTATGCCTCTATGTTCCTCACCTCACATCAGGTGCTCCCCTAGAATTCCTGGCTGCAGGGAGTCCTGTGGGAAGAAAGAGAACACCACCGCAGGCTTTCCACACAGGGGTCTGGATTTGTCTGTGAAATTCAGGAGCTCCTAAAAACACCACGAAGGAAATGAAAAGTACCGTGCTGACAAAGCAAACAGAAGACTAACCAGCGTGTGAAGCCGAAAGAAAAGAGCACAGCGGTCTTCAACCCACAGGGCTCTGGAGGCGGGATGCTGAAATAGGAGAAGCCAGGAAGGAAAATGTGAAAACCATGTTTTTAGAAAAAGTCACATTTATACTTTTCGAACAAATCCTCTTAAATGAACTATTAGCCTGAAGTTGAAGGTGGGGTTCAATAGGTTTATTGGTCCCAAGAATCTGGCATCTCTGGGGAGGACTGATGTTCAAATTGTGCATTTTAGCATAATTAGAACAAACAGGAATAGCCCTATTTAAACTTCATCAGTGTGTATTTTAATCTTGGTCTGTCTTTATTGTGAAAGAATTAAAAGGTTTATATGAAAACAGGCCATCTCTTGGGGTACAGGTTTATATATGAAAACGGGCCATCTCTTGGGGCACAGGTTGATAGGGTTAGATGAAAACAGGTCATCTCTTGGGGTACAGGAGCACAGGGGTGGTATGATGCTGGTGATCAAGTCAGATAGTGACCCTGTAGCTTAGCAACCTCCCCAGACCTTCTCCTGTAACTTGGACAGGGAGAACAAACTGACCAGCCAGCCCAAGATCTGCTTGTTATCTGGAATCACTGATGCATCTAATCTTGGAACTAGAAATTATATCAGAGAATAACTAGCATAGTATTTTCCAAGGTGTGTGTTATGAAATGCTGTTTCAGTGAGATCGTTATGGTCATTACCTGAGAAAGGGAGGCTGCACTGCCTAAGACAGAGACCCTATGGGTTTAATTTAAATGGGTTTCTTCGTCATGGAATTTCTCAGAGCCTGTGTATGCTAACGTGAAGCCAGCCCTGGTGCTAAATGAGTGGTGTCAGCTATAAGTATTCTGGGACTTGGGAGGAGGAAAATCTCTGCAGACCAAAGAGTGAGGGTCACAGAGAGAAGACGGAATTTGAGCTGCACCTTAAATGATGAGCGAGCGGGGTGAGCTCACCTGTGCAGGCATGCTGAAGAAAGAAAGAGATCCTGCTTATTAGCTGGGTGTGGTGGTGTGTGCCTATAATCTTAGCTACTTGAGAAGTTGAGGCAGGAGGATCTCTTGAGCCCAGGAGGTCAAGGCTTCAGGAAGCCATGATTACACCACTGCACACCAGCCTGGGTGACAGAGCAAGACTCTGTCTCAAATACATATATGTATGTATGTGTGTGTGTGTGTGTGTGTATATATATAAATGTATATATATAAATAAATATATATATAAATATATATAAATATATATAAATATATATAAATATATAAATATATATAAATATATAAATATATATAAATATATAAATATATATATATATATAAAAATATATAAATATATAAATATATATAAATATATATATAAAAATATATAAATATAAATATATATAAATATATATAAAACGTCGATTTCCATAAAAGATGAAGAAATTGTGGCATGTCCATACAATTGCAAACTACTTACCAATGAAAAAAGACAAGGTGTTGATGGATGAATCTCAAATAAGTTATGTTGAATAGAGTGGGAAAAAAAGAAAAGTATTCTAAGTAGAAGGAACAGAGTGAACAAAGATACAGAGTCAGAAAGAAGCATGGGGGGTTGGAAGATCTGTGAGCAACTTCTTGCAGGAGCAAAGCATCCCAGTTGTAAAGCCTTAGAACATAGAACTGGAAAAGGCAAGAATAAGCTTGGGACCAATGCAGATGCCCAGGGTAGGATGTGGAGTCAGACCTATAGGCCAAGGGGGAACTACCGAAGACCTGTAATCAGAGCCAGGACCTGACAGCACTGGAACAAAGCTAGAGAAAGAGCCCAGGTGAGCAGTGGGGAAAGCAGGGAGCGGGCTGATGGCCATGATTAAGGAGGGAGTGGCAGGGCTGAATTATGAGGGTGTGAAGGTTAATTTAATGAGTCAACTTGGCTGGGCTCTGGTGCCCAGTTGTTTGGTCAATCATGAGTCTAGATGTTGTTGGGGAGGTATTTTCTAGATGTGATTCACATTGACATCAGTAGGTTTTGAGTAAAGTAGGCTCTGCTCGATATTGTGTGTAGGCTTCATCCAATCATTTGAAGTGGAGTTTCCCAAACAAGAGTGGGGTTTCCCAAAGAAGAAGGAATTCTCCTCAAGACTGCAACATATAGAAACCCTGCCTTAGTTTCCACCCTGCCTGCTCTGCCCTGCAGATTTTGAACTTGCAGCCCCCACAATCATATGTGCCAATTCCTTAAGATAAATCTCATAAATCTCTCTTTCTCTGCATGGATCTGCTTATATGCACTTTTTTTCAATAAAAATTACACTGAATATGCCTGCTTCTCCTTCCTCCACCTCTTCTACCTCTGCCATTCCTGAGGCAGGAATGCCAACCCATCCTCTTCCTCCTCCTCCTGAGCTTATTCAATGTGAAGACAATGAGGATGAAGATCTTTATGATGATCCACTTCCACTTAATGAATAGTAAATATATTTTCCCTTATGATTTTCTTAATAACATTCTCTTTTCTCTAGCTTACTTTATTATAAGCTAGAGAAATATCTAATACACAGTACATGCAAAATATGTGTTAATTGACTATTCTGGTCAACAGTAGGCTATTAGTAGTTAAGTTTCTGGGGAGCCCAAAGCTATACACAGATTTTTGACTGTATAAGGATCAGTGCCTCTAACCCTCACATCGTTCAAGGATCCACTGTATGTATGTATTCATATCCTGTTGGTTCTGCTTCTCTGGAGAACCCTAACTAATACAGATGACGACTATGAGATCTGGAAGTAACATGACATGGAAAAGACCTGGCAGAGCTGCATCATAGTGACTGATGGGCTGTGAGAACTCAGCCAGAGGGAGTAGGTGGCAGCATTTTCAGCCTCTGGTGCTGGGCCAACTGAGAGAAGAGCCATATTGTCAACAGAAACAAAGGATGTCAGGAAGCAGGGGTAGTTCTGAGGTTCAGTGGACAGCTGGAGAAACAGCAAAGAGATTGACTGATATGGATACTTTTAATCTAATAGCTCAAGCACTTGAGTAGTGATAGTTCTTTGCTGAACCTAAAGCTACTGATTTCATCATAGCTGCTATTTCTGACAATAACTATTTCATGGGACGCCGATGAGAGTCACACTCCCTCTGCCTCGCCAAGCCCAGTCATTTCTTTCAGGTCTTCCTGCAGTTGAGGTCATAGCCTGACATTAACAAGGAGAAAGGGTGCTAATGCTTAAAGCACCTTTGATTTTCTCCTCTTGTCCCTTTTTCTTTCAGTTAAAAGAACAAAGGACTGAGGAAGTTTCAAAGACCCAGTGTATGTGGCAGTGGGCAGGAGGAGGTCACTGTTGTATAGTCCATCTGCCATCCCTGCTCAGTGCTGGTACTGAGCTGATACTTTTCTCAGGATTTACGAGTTTTGAAAGATATGCTTTACCTCCTAGGAAAGTATTTCATTGGTAATGCAGGTAACTGGATACCAGAACCAAAATGAAAATGAAGCAAAGTAAAAAGCAATTCAACTTCAAATACAACAGAGAATAATTAATATTCCTTAGGAAACATGAAATGAGGGAAAACAAATGATTAATTCTCTCTGTGTTGATATAGAAGGTTACCTGGGCTGTTTAGAAAGGTCATTTTTGTTTGCATGTGCATCTTAAAACAAATGAGGGGTGGAAGTCTCTATCTTTTACAAAATATATGGATTAGCAGACTGCATTTTGAATAACAAAATCATGCATATTTTCTACAATTTTTAAAGGGACAATTTGGCAAGTGTTATTCAAAAGAAGCATAAATAAAAAATCCTCTTTTTTACTCTCCCAAAACCATTTTATTGTCTGTGGCAGTCTCAAATTATATAATTACTTGAAGAAATAAGAGCATCACTTAACCTCTCCTATTTGTGTTTCCTAACATGAGGTTTTCATCAGGAGGTCATTCCCAAGTGAAACTTATTTACTTCTGAAGTTTTCCTGGATTTGTCCCTCCAACCCCTGCTTCCTGAATGTGTTCTAAACGGCATGATAGTCTGAGACTTGCTTATATGACATGTCTCAAAATCTCTATCCCGGTCACATCTTTTTTCGTAGATTAGTCCATTCCATTAAAGTTCCTCTTAAAGCCCCCCAAATTCAAATATGACACTTTATAAGCAGCCTGCCCATTGTGGACTTTGGCTTTCAGTAACATACGCACTATACATCTGAAAACAGAAGCTAAATCTAGATTTGCTGTTTTGCCAGCCTTATTCTTTTTTTTGGCTGTTACTAAGCTTTTTGTTTGACAGTATAACATAATGGTTGCAGTCAGATGCTAGAACCGAAATTGATTTTTTCCCTACTCCTTAATCGTTATATGACCCAGGCAAGTTATTTCACATCCCTAAATTCCATTCGCTCAACTCTACAACTGAGCTAATAATACTGACCCCCTGCAATTGTTAGGGGGGCCAAATGGGAGGCTAAAACAGACCTAGTGCCATCACTGCAGCATGGTTACTGCTCAGTAAATTATAGCCATTTGAGTTGATGACTAGGAAACCTTCTTCCTTTCTTAGTGAGTTGTTTAGGTCACTAGATCAGGGGAATGCCAGAGGCACTACTGCTTATTTATTGTCCATGGCAAAGATTTCATAAATCTCCCTAAGTTTGTCCACAAACATATGACCTGGTCAGCAGTACAGCAAGGTGGGCAGCAATGCCTTGGTTACTGTCCCGGTCAAGGGGCATGGACTAGTGGCCGTATCCCTTGAAGGAAGGTCTTTAATGCTATAAAGCTTTATTCTACATCCAAACCTTGCTGATCAAGGTTATTATCAATGGTAATACCTGGAAGGCAATTGACTAAATGTATAAATGGAATAAATCTGGAAGATAGTGCCTAAAATTTTTTTTTTTTTTTTTTTGAGACAAGAGTCTCGCTCTGTCGCCCAGACTGGAGTGCAGTGGCATGATCTCAGCTCACTGCAAGCTTCACCTCACGGGTTCACGCCATTCACCTGCCTCAGCCTCCTGAGTAGCTGGGACTACAGATGCCCGCCACCACACCTGGCTAAGTTTTCTTTTTTTTTGTATTTTTAGTAGAGATGGGGTTTCACCATGTTGGCCAGGATGTCCTTGATCTCCTGACCTCGTGACCCACCTGCCTCAGCCTCCCAAAGTGCTGGGATTATAGGCATGAGCCACCGCAACCGGCCTAAAACTTTGTATTTTAGAAACAAGACTTAAAGAGATTTCATGAGTTAAACAGACCTATGATTGCGAAAAGAAATTGAATGGAAGTGTGAAAATAAATGAAGACCACTTACGGGAGAATAAGTAAAGGCAATTGTGTTAGTCAATTTGTGCGTTGCTTTAAAGGACCCAAGACTGGGTAATTTATAAAGAAAAGAGGTTTAATTGGCTCACATTTTGGCAGGCTGTATAGGAGGCGTGGTGCTGGCATCTGCCTCTGGTGAGGGCCTCAGGGAGCTTACAATCCAGGCAGAAGGTGAAGGGGAAGCAGGCACATCAGTGGCAAGAGAGGGAGCAAGGTGGAGGAAGTGCTGCACTCTTTTAAACAATCAGATCTCACATGAACTGAAAACTCAGTCTTCACCAAGGGGATGGTGCTAAGCTGCTCATGAGGGATCCACCTCCATGACCCTAACACCTCCCACAAGGCCCCTCCTCCAACACTGGGGATTACATTTCAACATGAGATCTGGAGGGAACAGACATCCAGATTACATCAGCTATATATTCAGAGCTTGCTCTAGCAAGGCAGTCAGCTGCTGTTGCTTGAGTTTGGCAGAGACTCACAGGCAGGGACAGGAATGGGAAAGCTTCATGGCGGAAAAAAGGGAAGGAAGGTTTCAGGTGTGCCCTCATTGGAGGCTGTGGGATGGGGAAGCTGTAGGTGGGCTAACCAGAAGTGAGGAATCCTATGTGATTGGTTATGGGAGCATATTTGGCTTTCTCTAATTAGTCCTAAATTGGAAGCGGGTCATAGGTGGCGGGGGCGGGTAGGCAAAAATGAAGCAAGCTGGCCATTGTTAATCAAGTCCTGCTCATTTGGGACCAATTGCTGTAAGGGTGGTTGGCTTTCTGGAATCACTGCTGCAGATAGTTGGTTGGCTTTCTGAGCTAGTTGCTGCAAGTTGTGGGTCAAAGTTCTATTTTTATATATGATCCAGCTAATTTTCCATTTGTATATTCGGTCTCTCAGGGGTAAACAAAGACCCCCTGTCACACCTGGCATCCCCACCTGCATCCCCACAGGCTGGTTTCAGAATCTCAGCTCGGTGTCGGAGGCCTGTATTAAGAGCCAGGATGGGGTGTTACCTGACTGTGGGTTAATTACATGAAATCCCCACAGCTAATTCAGTGCCTCACATTTACTAGATGTTTTAAAAATTTTTATTAAATGAATGCATGAATGCACAAAGTAGAGTGTGTTCAGTAGCCATATAAATCTTAAAGATGTATCATAAAACTGGAATCAAATAATGGAAACTACAGGAGAAAGGATTTACATCAGTGTAAGCAAGAATTTTCCGACCCTAAAGCTGTCCAGTGATGGACAGCCATCCAGTCTCTCTCGAGTTAGCTCCCTGTCACAGGCATGGGCTGGATGGTCCCCTCCCAGGGATTCAGTGGAGGAACAGTTTTAGGGCTGAAAGTGGTCCAGCATGACAAGGCTGTATGTTTGAGGGCAGGAAAGATGGCAAGAGTTAAAGTAGCTGTGGTTTCTTCATCAAAGCTTACACATTGTAAGCTCAATAAATGTGAGCTAACATCATCATCACCATGATTATTATTATTAGTAACCCTCAGCACACGTCAGGGAGGAATGAGGACCCCTCTACTTCCCCACTTAGGGACCACACACCCAAGGACCTGGCAACACACCATATTTTTTTGTTTTTGTTTTTGTTTTTTGGATACAGAGTCTTACTCTGTCACCCAGGCTGGAGTGCAATGGCACCATCTCAGCTCACTGAAACCTCCACCTGCTGGGTTCGAGTGATTCTCCTGCCTCAGCCTCCTGAGTAGCTGGGATTACAGGTGTGTGCTACATGCCTGGCTAATTTTTGTATTTTTAGTAGAGATGGGGTTTCACCATGTTGGTCAGGCTGGTCTTGAACTCCTGACATCAAATAATCCACCTGCCTTGGCCTCCCAAAGTGCTGGGATTACAGGCGTGAGCCACTGCGCCTGGCCACACACCCACTTTTTGTGTTGGGCATAGTGATAGACCAGTGAGCTCCCACAAAATCTGGCCTCCATCAGTTTGGTACCATTTCTGACATTGTCCTCAAAATGGTGGAGAATATACTACTTATGAAAATAATGTAACAAAATACCACTTTAAACCATGGAAGTTTTCAAAATAATATTGAGGTAAAATTCTAATTGGCAAAACTTGTTGCATACATATACAGATTTTATTAAAATTATTAAAAATTATTAAATTTTTATTATTAAAAATGTTTCACTGCTATTCAGGAGGCTGAGGTAAGAGGATCACTTGAACCCGGAAGTTTGAGGCCGCAGTGGGTTTTGATGGCACCATGGCACTCTAGCCTGGGTGACAGAGTGAGACCCCATCTAAATAAATTAATAAATGATACACAAATAAATAAAATGTTTCACCGGATCTCTCTGAGTCTCCATCAGACCTAGGAAATGCATTTATTTTAACAACTATGTTAACAAAGATTCACTTAGCTGATTTTATTGCCCTGTTTTTGTTACTTCTTGGCTTTCGTATTTTAATTGGAAAAAATTGGAATGTATGTCTTACAGTGACTTGCAGGAATATTACTCTTATGCCCATAAGTCATTCTGCATACGTCAAGTGTTGCAGCTCAAGCATCTATTATTGTAATTAGCTGTCACTTCAGTCCTTTATTGTTGAATTCACCAACACCAATTCTGTCACATTTTTGAAAACCTCTTCTGGAGCTTTAATTCCCTCAGCAAACTGTATATGGAAATTTAGCCCCATTGCTTGCCCCGTTTTAACATGGCCTTCTTAACCCCCACCCGCCAACTGCTAAATTATTTCTGTGTTGTTTAGTCAAAGTTAAATGTACCACATTTGGACTGCAAGAACTGCCTGAAAATACTCATCCACTTCTGAATTGCCTGAGGTGTTAGATATATTTTTTCTAGAACTGGTGGCTCTGAATTCATCCTCAGAAGCCTGTGGGAGAAATCATATTTCATAATAAAGCAAGATTAAGATAACCAAACACACGCACAACATGTTAATAAACTCATAATTTTTAGTAAGAGCTTTGTATTTTTTAGAAATTTTCCACGAAGCCTGATTCATTTAATCTTCACTGCAGCCCTGCGTGAGATGCAGGACAGGCTTCAGAAGCCTCATTTCACAGATCAGGAGACTGTCTCCAAGAGGCTAATTGAAGAATGTCCTGGAATTATTCCATCAGTTAACACCACAGTTAGGACTTGTACTCAAACTTCGGGTTTATGCAACACTTTTTTTTTTTTTTTTTTTTTTTTTTGCCTGTGCCACACTGTTTCTCTTACTTAATAATTGGCTGAATCAGTGATACAGATGTATAGTAACATCCCACATATACAGCAGTACCCCAGAAATCTAGAGCTTCCATAGCTGAGAGCCTTCTTTAACTGGAATTCAACCAAGAACCAAAAACTATGCAGAAAGACCTAGCACAGCCAAGACGTCTCAAAGCTACTGCCTTTTACTCATCGGAGCAGACTCCTAGGGCCTTATTCAAGATCTTTTTAGTCTTAGACTCACCACAGGTTGAATTAATTTCCAAGCTCATGGCTGATAGGAAGTCACAAGTCGGAGAGAAAAACATGCCCAGACAAGTGAGAGCTGTCCACAAGGCAGGAGTAAACACACTGACCATTGAAATCAACGCAGGCGTTTTGGAATTCAGGTATTCCTGTACCAACAAGTATAAGCCAGCCCCTCGTGCCTCGCAGCAAGCTCCAGAGGCCCCCGGCCTTCAGCATGACTATGGCTTTCCCTTTAGGAAAAAGGAAAAGTCCATTTACTCACTGCTTCCAATTCAGGACGAAAGAAATGTGCTTAAACATTTTAGAGAATGGTTCATCAAAACGGCCTAAAGGTTTCCTCTGCAGAGCAGTAAACTCTTAGCTCTGGGCAATTTGCATCTCTAAGGCAGCACTCAAGCAGTATTCATAATAGCCAGGCTATGGAATCTGCTTAAGTGTCCATCAGTGAAGGACTGGATAAAGAAAATGTGGTGTATTTATATGTGATGAAATACTATTCATCTGTGAAAAAAAAGAATGAAATCATGTCTTTCGCAGCAACATGGATGGAGCCAGAAGCCATTATCTTAAGTGAAACAACTCAGACACGGATAGACAAACACCGCATGTTCTCACTCATAAGTGGGAGGCAAATAATGTGTACACATGGAGGCAGACTGTGGAATGATGGACAGTGGGGACTTCGAGGGGTGGGAGGTGGATAGTGGGTAGTTGTTTGGTGGGTACATTGCATGTTCCTTCAGTGGATACACTGAAGGCCGTGATTTCACCACAGTGCAATAAATCAGTGTAGCAAAATTGTACTTGTACTGGCTGGGCACCATGGCTCACCCCTGTAATCCCAGACCTTTGGGAGGCCGAGGCAGGCAGATCACTTAAGGCCAGGAGTTCAAGAACAGCCTGGCCAACATTGTGAAACACCATCTCTTCTAAAAATACAAAAATTAGCTGGGCGTGGTGGCACATGCCTGTAATCCCAGCTACTCAGGAGGCTGAGGCAGGAGAATCGCTTGAACCTGGGAGGCGGAGGTTGCGGTGAGCTGAGACTGCGCCACTGCACTCCAGCCTGGGCAACAAGTGAAACTCCATCTCAAAATAATAATAATAATGAGATATTTTACTTTTTTTTTTTTTTTTTTTTTGCTAAGGACTTTTCAGAACCCATTGGTAACTTGACACCCACAGCACATCTCAGTTTAGACATGCCAACATTTCAAGGACTCAATAGTGACCTGTGACTAGTGGCAATCTTGTTAACACAGGTCTGGGGAGAGTCCCTCTCTCTCTAATTAGAAAGCAGAATATTTTTTGTTTTGTTCTAATTTAATACACAAACCCAAAGAGCTAAAGTTTTTACTCTGATCAGCAATTTTTATAGCAAATAAACAAACCAATTTCAGTTGGAAGGACTGGTCACTGGGGAGTTACTTCTACTGCAGAAGTCACGTTGTCTCTGGTTCTGCAAGAGTTTCAGGACTTTGAAAGCTGCAAAAGCATTTCGTGCCATTTAACACACACTACTGATGTAAATTGCTTATTTTTACTTCCAAATTTAAAGACTAGACTCTGCCTTCTTATAAAATGATCCTGATGTTATTCTCAGAAGTCAAACACTTATAATCTTTATCTGCCAAGAGATTTCCGCAGGGAACATCTCTAAAATACACTTGGCCTGCCGCAAACTAGTGTCATTTCCCTGCTACAAGTATCATTTCCCTATTATTTCCATTGGTTCATTCATTCATTCATTCATTCATTCATTCAGCAAGGATTTGTTTAGTCTCTGCTCTGTACCAGGCTCCACTGGCAGCAGTAGGGCTACAGTGAGGCCGAGGGTGTTTTCCTTCAAGAGCTCACATTATACTAAGAACATAAGCAGGTAAAGAGTATATATAGAATACAATTTAATAAGTGTGTAATTACCTGTAATCCCAGCACTTTGGGAGACCGAGGTGGGCAGATCACATGAGGTCAGGAGTTCGAGACCAGCCTGGCCAACATGGCGAAACCCCGTCTTTGCAAAAATACAAAAATTAGCCGGGCATAATGGCAGGTACCTGTAATCCCAGATACTTGGGAGGCTGAGGCGGGAGAATTGCTTGAACCCGAGAGGCGGAGGTTGCAGTGAGCTGAGAACGCACCATTGCATTCCAGCCTGGGGGACAGAGCAAGGCTCCGTCTCAGAAAAAAAAAAAAAAAAAAGTGTAATTAATTCAGATCAGGGGAAAGTCACAGGTGGTCTCTTAGAGGAGGTGATATCTGAGCTGAAGCTGGAAGGATTCATGGAGAGGAACTGGTTGGAGAAAGGGGAGAAAGGTTTTCCTTTGCACAGAGGTGAAGTGGTTTGTGGTTCAGAGAAAAGGCAGTCAGTCACCTGTGTGGCTGGAACATACAATGCCAACTATGAGTGGAGACAGAAGACAGAGACATTGTGGGGCTTGGGTGTCATGCAGAGAAGCATGGACTTAGCCTTCAAGTTCATGGAAAACCTTTGAAAGGTTTTAGTCAGAAAGGAGACAGCTGTCAGGAAATGGATTGGAAAAGGCTGAGACTGGAATAAGGGAACCATTTAGGAAGTCCTGCAGAAATAGGTCAGGGTGAGGGTGAGTTCTTGAACTAAGTCCAGTGGCAGTAAGGAAGGGGAGGAAGGCAGGGTCCCTCCTGGGCTGGCTGAGCTGCCCCAGGCTGGCTCATTACCTGGCCTCGGCCTGGGTTCCTCGTTGTCCCATATCCTCTGAAAGAAGCCCAAGACTTAGTCAAGGGGTGAGCATCAGCCCGCATGCCTCCTACTTGAGAGGGGGCATTTATTCAGGAGGCTGAGGTGGGAGGGTCACTTGATCCCAGGAGTTCAAGTCCAGCCTGGGAAAAGTGTGAGTCCCTGTCTCTAAAAAATAATAATAATACTTGAAGGGGTATACATCATCCCATTTCTGTAAACAAAGAAAGTCCCCAAATATGTGGGAGCACACAGATGTGCGTGTATACAGATGTGGGTGGAAAAAAGTCTGGAAAGATACACACCAAACACAGTGTGTTCACAGTGATCACCTGTGGAAGAGGGAGCAGAGTTAGGGCAAAGGAGGGCTTCCTATTTCTACTCTAGAGACATCACATTGCTTAAATGTATGTCTTTGTAAGTGTACAGTGTGCACATATATTTAAATATAGCTATATTTGAAGAGTCACTTAATTGTAATTCAATATATTGTGAATAGCAGAAGCATTTAGTATATATGTGTGTGTACATGTATATGTACATGTGTATGCATTTATATATGTGTGTATATACATTTTGTGTGTGTGTGTAAGACACCATGATAGAACTATACTTGCAATGAGAAATATTTAGGGCCTGATCATGTAGATAGAGGGCCCATCATCAAATACCTTTCTGAGGTCTTGAGCCCCTAAATAGTAAGTGCCACAGTAATGCCAATCCGAGCCTGCACCTGCAGGGTATCGGTTGTAAAATGGAGTTGGGATGATTCCACCTTCCCCACAGGGCACTACTCCCGACCCACCATAATGTACCGACAGCGCGTGAGGGCAAGATTCCACAGGAATTCCTGCATACTTTCACCACGTGTAAACACAGACACTACATTTTCAGTTTTGTTAATGAAAATTCAAAGGTTTTATTTACCTTCTAGCTGTTGTTTTTAAATATGAAAGTCAAATTCACTTTAATTCACTTGCATCTGTCTAGGTAACATTTTTGCCTTTTACCAATCCTCACCCCAAACCAAACCAATATCGACAAAAATAGTTCAGATCTTTTTCACAACCTATAGTATCTTATTCTCCACCTCAAAGCCTGCCTGGTTCTCATTTAATTTATTTCTGTCCATCCTCCTTACATAAGACAAATGTTCATGACCCCTCTTCTCTTCAGCCCCTCACCTCGGTCACTTGGATTTCAATCATCTTTGAGTTTACATGAGTTAACTCTTACCTTTGAATCCTTATTTATCCATTTCTAAACTTAAATCCTTGAACAAAGGGTAGGATTTACAAGATGATGACTCTTCCTCCCTTTATTTCACATTCATGATCTCAGAGGCATTTTTCTTGGAGAGAGAGATGAAGGCAGATTTTCCTGAATTCCTGTTACTGCCCTATGGGGTAGAGGTCCCCAGATGCAAGCCTCCCTGAAATGTAGAGAGACACACAGCCATGGCAGTGGTCGAGGAGCTGGCCTTTGATCCTGCTCTCACTCTGAAATTGCCTGCCAGACACTGCATCCAAAACAGATGGAAAATGCCATGTTTAAGGCAGCCTTAAGTGTTTTTATTTTCAAGTTATTTTTAGTCAGTATTGTCAGGCTCTCTGTGTCACTTGGCATTTACATCTAGCCCTAAGAGAAAAAGCGAGATTGTTAAGGAGAAGAATGTTTCATCAGTTAAAATATAAGCATCAAAGTAGAAGAAACAAAAGAACAGGTAGGTAAGGTCTTGGGACATTTTCTGAGGGAAAGAAATGCATTTTGGGGAGCTCTGCTCTCTTTACCCTCTGAGACAAGAAACCCCACATAGACTTCTCAGAGGTGGTAAAGGACAGAAGCAAAAGTGCTCCAGATGCGGAACTCTCCAGGACAGTGTCCTGTACCACAGCCAGCCCCTGCAGGACATTTAGGTGACGGCGGCTCGCTTCTGCCTAAAAAGTTTATTGCTGAGTTTCTCTTTTTGTTAGAAAAGTCTTTCTCAACATTGATCCCAAATCTGCCTCCAACCCTTCCATTGTTGATCCAAGTTCTAGAACACAGATACTTTTTTTCCTTGTTATCTCTGTTTTTTATTTTTATTTTTAATTTCCATAGGTTTTTGGGGAACAGGTGGTGTTTGGTTACATGAGTAAATTCTTTAGTGATGATTCGTGAGATTTTGGTGCACCCATCTCCCGAGCAGTATACACTGAACCCAATTTGTAGTCTCTTATCCCTTACCCGCTTCCCTCCCTTTCCTCCTGAGTCCCCAAATTCTATTGTCATTGTTATGCCTTTGCATCCTCATAGTTTGGCTCCCACTTATGAGTGAGAATGCCTGATGTTTGGTTTTCCATTCCTGAGTTACTTCACTTAGAATAATAATCTCCAGTCCCATCCAGTTTGCTGTGAATGGCATTAATTCATTCCTTTTTATGGCTGAGTAGTATTCTATCATAGATAGATAGATAGATAGATAGATAGATAGATAGATAGATAGATAGATAGATAGATAGATAGATAGATAGATAAATAGATAGAGATAGCTCACAGTTTATCCACTTGTTGATTGATGGGCATTTGGGTTGGTTCCACGATTTTTCAATTGTGAATGGTGCTGCTGTAAACATGTATGTGCAAGTATCTTTTTCGTACAGTGACTTCTTTTCCTCTGGGTAGATACCCAGCAGTGCGGTTGCTGGATCAAATGGCAGTTCTACTTTTAGTTCTTTAAGGAATCTCCACACTGTTTTCCATAGTGGTTGTACTAGTTTACATTCCCACCAGCAATGTAGAGGTATTCTCTAGAACACACATACTTATAGGCCCTAGCAAAATAATGGCAATAGATACCTAAAAACTTGTGAGTATCTGATGCCCATCACATCAGAAAACAGAAATATGAGAAGCCTGATGTCTGGGACGAGGCATTCCCAGGGCAACCCCTTGGGTTGGTGACACCAGGCAGGTAGGGGAGCTTGCGTTTCCCCCTGTTCCTGCCATACCTAGATTGCCCATGGGGACAGTGGCCTTATATCTCCAAGGCCAGAACTCACTGTGGATGGGTCAAGGAGCTATTTTTGGTTAAATATTCAAGAGATGTATTTTGTTTTTTCCAAGTAGCTCCACAGCTTGTTAGCCCCTTGGAAGATAAAATGTAGGTGAAATAGTTTTACAGCATGTATTCTGACAGTGAAGACTTTGGAAGGGTAATCATCCCTGTCAATTGTCTCCACTTAGTTTATAAAACATTTACTTTTGCACTAATTTATCTGATCCTCCCATAGCCCTTGAAGGAAACAGGGGCCATTATGACTCCTGGGGTCACAGATTTGGGGCTGAGATCCAGGAACACTGAATGGCCAGCCCAAGGACATGTGCTAAGATGTGGCTAAACCAAGGCAACTGCTCCAGTCTATGGAGAATGAACATGATATTCCTCACACAGATGACACCCTAATGAATGGCCCTGAGAATAATGACCTGTTGTTCTGATGATCAAACATGGTCTACAAGGAGTGAACAACAAGACAAATGCCTCCTTTTGTCTCAATACCAGAAGTAGTCAAACTGTGAAGTAGCAGCCCCCAGCTGTGTGCCCTTGGCAAGGGGAATCCCTCCGTGGAGAGGTCTCTCTGTGCATGGCCACCCTCCTCCACGGGACTTTATTGCACTCTCTGAAGCCACCCTAAATCTTCACCTTTTCTCTCACCACTCCAAGAACCCAGCCAAAGAAAATCCTCCCTGAATTCTCAGTCTCTCCCTAAACAATGTGATATTTTATGAGAATTTCCAGAAAAGAGAAGCGGTGAAAAATTTTTACTTTTCTCTACGTTATCTTCAGTGACTTACTCATTTTATCTATAGCATGCCAGACATTGGAGAGCAAACTAGACCAATAATAAAATATAGCTCCTGCCTTGAGTGAACTTACAGTATTAAGGGAGAGTCAGGCTACAAGAAAAACAAGGAAATAAAATAAGTCCAGTGATAGATGGACTAAATAGAATAGAATAAACAGGGTGTTGTGATTAAGGAGGTAGGGATCAATTTCAACTGCAGGGGTTGGAGATCTCTCTGAGGATGTGGTACTGAGACCTAAAACATGACAAGGCTCAGTTATGAGAGAAGAGGGGTATTGAGGCGGGGGCAGAGAGAGAATTCCAAGAAGAATACGTGGCTTGCAGAAGGCCCAGAGAGCTTTTCCAGCATGGCTTACCCCAGAAAACACCAATGTTACTAAGACCAATACAGTAGGCCGAAGGGGCAGGAAGAGACCCCAAGCGTTCCCTCTTCTAAATTATTTTACGTCGTTGCAATTGTGTGGTCTGCATCCCACCCCCTTCTTCCTGCCCAAGAACTTCAACATCTTCAGTACTTCAGGAAACCCACCTAATCATGTTTTCTCTTCCGCTAACTCTTCTGTCCGTGTTACATGGTCTAGAGTTAAAACTACCATCCTTTCTCATTTGTCTAGTTTCTTAGGAACCTTTTCCTACTTTTTTGAGGAAAAGTGTTTTGGAGGAAAATGTTTTGTTTTCCCCAAACATGCTGTGATAAGACACAGCAGGGATTTATTTTATTTTTCTCCCTGAAGCCATCCTTCTTGGAGCTTTTATTGGAAGTGCAATGAAGGGTTTAAATTAGAGTTAAGAAATATCTAAGCACAGAGGTAAGGTCACTCTGGCCTCTATATGCAGAAGGGGACAAGAAGGGGAATGAGGGGTGACCAGAAAGGAGACTCTCGCCAGCATGGTGACAAGTGGATGTGAGAAAAGAGGAGGGGTTTGCAACGTACCTTTCAGGCAGCCTCTGAAGGACCTACTGAAACTGCATGCTTGGGCTGGAGAAATAGAAACACGGGCAGCCGTGCAGGATGGTTGGTGGTGTCCCAAATGAGGAAAGTGGCTGATGGGGACATGGTCAGATATTTTAATTAGAAGGATACCTACAAGAAATTTAAGAGGCAATGTCAACTAGACAGTTATATACACAGGCTTGAAGCTCAGAGGTGAGACCTCTGTTAGCTTATAAATCTGAGACTTATTCAGGGAGGTAGACAGCTGCCTAACCCTAGCACAGCCATACTGGTTACGCATCTGCTGTCTGCCTGTTTGGCAGTACCCAAGCCAGTCAGTTGTTTCTGGGAAGGTGCTGGAGAGAGTGAGTCTTTCTTTTCTGTCTCACTCTTTCTTCTTTCTTTCACCACTGGCTCTATCACCCAAGACCCCACAACCACCCTCCTCCTATTTTGCCCCAGTCTGTACCCCCTCCTTCCCTCCTCATTCTCTCTGTACCTCTGTTTCCCTCTCAGTTACTCTTTCTCCCTCTTCTTTCTTGAAGTCCTGTCTGCATTTTCTCCTGTCTGTTGATTTTGGTTACATGCTTACGTCTAGCATTCTGTCTGTCCTAATCTGCCTTCCACCTTTTCTCACTTCTTTTCCTTCTACTCATATCTGGGTTTGTTCCTTTTTCTGCAGAGTTTTTTCCTCTTTCCTTCGTTTTTCTTTCTTTTTTCTTGAGACAGCTTCTTGCTCCATTGCCCAGGCTGGAGTGCAGTGGCGCAATCTTGGCTCACTGCAACTTCCCCCTCCTGGGTTCAAGCGATTTTCCTGCCTCAGCCTCCCGAGTAGCTGGGATTACAGGCATGCACCACCACACCTGGCTAACTTTTGTGTTTATAGTAGAGATGGGGTTTCACCGTGTTGGCCAGGCTAGTCTCAAACTCCTGACCTCAAGTGATCCACCTGCCATGGCCTTCTAAAATGCTGGGATTATAGGCATGAGCCGCCATGCCCGGCCCTCTTTCCTTCTTTTAAATACCTTCTTTTAAATAAACTCTCTTAACTTTCTCAAAACTATAGTTTCTAAATAACACAATGTAGTTTCTAAAACTATATTTTATTTTCCTACTCCTAACTGAAAAAAGCAGGTATGTGGAATGTTTACAGATCCTCAAAGGAAAAAAAAAAAAAAAAAAACTCCATAGTTTATTTGGGCTTGGGGATTTTCCAGGGATCCATGACTGATTAAAGCCTCTCAGAAGGAGCCTCCTCTTGCATTTGGGTGTTAATTTCATTATTGCTGGTACATTCTATACCAACGTGTTGTCCCTGTATTTCCCCATTGGTTATGTCACTTGTCCCCTTTTCATCTCCTCTGGCATATCACAGATTACAAGTGAAACCAGATCCAAAGCATTTCTCAGAGCTGCCTCTGATTAACCTCAGAAAATCCAACAGTGCACGATTGTCTTGTTTCTAAGCTACTAACACAATTGACGTTTAACTTCCTTGGACTAAAGCTTCCTCTGGATTCTGTAACAATAGACATAAATAGCCATCTTGTATGGGATTTTTCTATTTTTTGTTTGTTTGTTTTAATTTTTTTAAGAGACGAGGTTTTGCCATGTTGCCCAGCCTGATCTCCAACTCCTGGGCTCAAGCGATCCCCCTACCTCGGCCCCCCAAAGTGCTGATGTTACAGCTGTGAGCCACTGCACCTGGCCTTAATTTTTTAAATAGGTAACTGGAAGTTTCCATTGAGGGCCCATATGTTGAATGAGTGTTTGTGACGTGGAGGACTCTGCTTTGTGCTAGCACGAAGAATACACGATAGTCACATCCTTGAGGAGCACCTCGTCCATAAAGAGTCCTGCAGTGGGCCAGGCGCGGTGGCTCAAGCCTGTAATCCCAGCACTTTGGGAGGCTGAGGCGGGCGGATCACGAGGTCAGGAGATCGAGACCATCCTGGCTAACATGGTGAAAACCCGTCTCTACTAAAAGTACAAAAAAATTAGCCAGGCGTGGTGGCAGGTGCCTGTAGTCCCGGCTACTTGGGAGGCTGAGATAGGAGAATGGCGTGAACCCAGGAGGCGGAGCTTGCAGTGAGCAGAGATCGTGCCACTGCACTCCAGCCTGGGCGACAGAGCAAGACTCTATCTCAAAAAAAAAAAAAAAAAAAAAAAGTCCTGTCAGGAAAATACAGATAAGGTCCGAGGGAGTGAAGGACCTTAGTGAAGGTCCTTCACTAAGTAAAGGAGGAGATGCCGAGGCTGCCTGGGGAGACCACGGAGAGCTCTGCAGAGGGGTGACATTTGAGTTTCAGTTGAATCTTCACAATATACTCCATTCCTGCAGCTCTGCTCCCGAGCTGTCTCTTTGACCTCAGCCTCCTCCACATTCCCCCTCATTCATGGTGTTCCTGAGGCACTGACCTTCCTTCTGGTCCTTGAACATGCCAAGCTTGCCCCCCTTCTTGGGGCCTGGCATTGGCCATTCCTCCTGCTGGCATAATTCTTCTCCCATATGTTCCATCATTTAGCCTGTGCTCAGTGCTGCCCCCTCAGAGCAGCCTGCACTGACCTCCCCAGCTTGTCCACCCAGTCACTCTCTGCCATATCACCTAGTTTTATCTTCTCAGCATGTGTCTGTGCCTGAAGTTGACTGATGCAGTTGTTTATCACTTGTCTTTCTCTTCCAGAATTAAATTCCTTGAAGAGAGTGATTTTCTCTTTCTTGTTCAATAGTATAGCCCTATGTGTCTAGAACAGTGATGCATGGAAGGTTCTCCTCAATAAATACTTGCTGACTGACAGATGAACACCCCAGCCCAGTGTGGACAGAGCTCTAAAATCCTTTTTTTTTTTTTTTTTTTTTTTTTTGAGATGGAGTCTCACTCTGTCACCCAGGCTGGAGTGCAGTGGCATGATCTCAGCTCACTGCAACCTCCGCCTTCTGGGTTCAAGCAATTCTCCTGCCTCAGCCTCCCCAATAACTGGGATTACAGGTGCCCGCCATTACGCCCAGCTAATTTTTTGTATTTTTAGTAGAGACGAGGTTTCACCATGTTGGCCAGGCTGGTCTCAAACTGCTGACCTTGTGATTCACCTGCCTTGGCCTCCCAAAGTGCTGGGATTACAGGCATGAGCCACCACACCTGGCCCAGAGCCCTGACATTCTAAAGCCACATGCTCTGTCCTTTGCTGCCTGCTTACCACAGACTATGTCAAACCAGTGATACTCCCTTCTCTTTTTATTGTTGCAAATTCATGCTTTTGATTTTAAAGGACACTTCTCTTTTCATGTGACAATCTAACCAGTATCTCTTTTGGTTTGTTTGTTTAAAGCATATAATTCTAGGTCCCTAGCCAAGATGTCTGTTTGGAAATACTCTACAACCAGTTTCTGTGTGTCTGTGTGCTTGAGAGTCTCAAAAGTGTAGTTAGTTTGCAACTTTTCATAATTGAAATCGGCAGCTTCAATCTGTGTGAATTACGAAGTACTTGTACAACACCATATCAAGATAGCTAATGTACACTCGATTGAAGAGGACAACCTTCTGCAACGGAGAAGGACTGTTCTTCATTCAAGGGTGTATGAGTAGCTGCACTCCCCTACTAGAAACTCCAAACAAGTTCTCAAAATAGCTAAATACTATTTACACGGTGAACCATAGTTGCCTTTAAGCGATTGCATTCTGCAGGTTTCCATCACTCGTCATCCTCGGAGACCACCCAGCTGTGGCCCACAGTGTACAGGAGTCCTCCTAACTGCAGCTGCTTTCTAGGTTCTGTGTCACAGTCTTCTCTTTCCTTTCGATTTTATGTGGACCATCACACCAGTGCCTCCACTTCAAATCTTATCTCTGTGCCAATGATGTCTTATCCATTATCTCTGTGCCCAAGTTCTTTCCCAACTCGATATTTGATTTGCAAACACAAACTTCTACCTTCTGCACACTCATGGGGGAAACCTTATCTCTGTCTTAAAAATAACATGGCTGCAATTTCTCCCTTTCCCCTATCCTCATAGCTTCTTCCCTAATTTACTATTAATGTTAGTTGACTCTGTTCTTCAGCCACTTCATCTCAAAACTCTTTAACTTCTCTCTCCCGCCCTCCCTCTTCCCGCTCTGTGATCCAGTTGATTTCTAACTGATGAATATTTAGTCTTCACTTTGCATCCCATAATTCTAGTCCTCTTTCCACTTATATGTGTCCTAGGGAGTGCCCCCAGTGCTCTACTCTGGGACTGATTCACCCCTAATGACGTCTGTCTGCTTCTAGTCCCTCCTTGTTAATCATGAACTCCACACACACATTCAGGTTCCTCAATTTCTCATACCCCTCTAGCACTCAGAAACCTCTAGTGGCTCTTCAGCGTGACATTCAAAGCTCTCCTCAGTTTCACTCCTATCTGTATTTCTAACTGTAACTTTTGTGGCCCCGTACACCAGCAAAATAACATTTCTACCTATTTTCTGGGCAAGATTCATATTTCATCTCTTACGTCTTTGCACATACTCCTCTCTTTACATGGAATGCTTTCCCCTCTCATACTGCCTGGTGACATTTCTAACCATTACGTGCTCAGAGATTTAAACAGTGGCGTATGTCTGGAGATTTATTTATAATGGCTAAAAAGGAAAGAAAAGGGAACAGCCTGTGAATCTAACAATAGAATGGTAAAATTATTCTACGTGCACTTAATGAAACATGATGCAGGCATTAAATATGCCTTCCAGAAATATTTAATGAAAAATGCAAGTTCCAAAATTCTATCTGCATATAGATTTTTATTTATATATTTGTATATTAATATATGCATATTCATAGTGCATATATCAGTTATGAATATGCACAAGTGCACACGACAAAAATGAACAATGGCTTAATTATATCAGTTTGGTTGTTTTATGCAACAGGAAGTGGGTAAACAGCTCAGGACTGCTATGATGACTCAAGAAAACGACCAAGGACCCTGGGTCTTTCTGCCTTTATCCTCGTGTTGGTTGCCTCATGGTCAAAAGGGGGCTGAAAACCCATAGGTCTCTCATCTGTGTTCCAGGTAGCAGGCAGTGAGAAGGATAATGATACAAGAGGGAGAAGACACAGCAATTTTTCCTGCTGAGACTTTGACTTTATTGAGGAATAGGGGGGTCCCCCAGGCACTTCTCTTACATCTCACTGGCTGCCACCTGACTGTCTCTGGCTGGAGAGAAGGGGTTGTGGCCAGATGCTGGATCAACCAGTGGGCAGAGTTTGCCATAGTGGATATGCCTGTAAGATTAATTAAAGATCTGATTTTAATCTCCTTTGATGCTAGGATAATATGCATGTATTACTTTTATATCAGTGAAAAACTGAAAATTTAAGAAGCTACCTATCTCACGATGAATGTTACCTCCTCCTTAAAGCCTTCATTTTAATAAGTGGATGAGATGTTTGTTTGCTTATTTACCTCAGGTATAGGTGGACATAGGATAGATTTTAGAGTCAGAAAACCATGAGTTCAAATTCCTTTGTGTCCATGACTAAACTGCATAATCTTTGAAAGCCTAGTTTCTTCATCTGCAAAATGTTGATTATACTATACTATCTTATGCGGCTTTTGTGAAGATTACATTAAATTGAATGAGAAAATATAGAAGAGACTAATAGCTTGTCAATCACTAGTTTTTTTTTTTCTCTTGAAAATTCTTGAAATACAGTATCTCTCATTTACCTCTATTTTGCTCTTTGTTTTAACTGCATAGTTTCTCATTTCTCAACATTTTTTGGGAAGGCCAGTGACTATACCTTTTTTTAAACAAATTTTTTAAAAAAATATTCCTTACAGGCCAGGCCAGGTATGGTGGCTCATGCCTGTAATCCCAGCACTTGGGGAAGCCAAGGTGGGTGGATCACTTGAGGTCAGGAGTTCAAGACCAGCCTGACCAACATGGTGAAACCCCATCTCTACTAAATGTACAAAAATTAACTGGGCATTGTGGCAGACACTTGCAATCCCAGCTACTCGGGAGGCTGAGGCAGGAGAATCGCTTGAACCCGGGAGGTGGAGGTTGCAGTGAGCTGAGATTGTACCACTGCACTCCAGCCTGGGTGACAGAGTGAGACTCCATCTCAAAAAAGAAAAAAAAAGTATATATATATAATCTTCATTCCTTACAGAATTCACAATAGTGCCTATAGCCCGTAGTATATGAGCAACCAATATATTAAAATTGAATTGATATTTTATTAAAAATACTTGAATGATCCGTCATGGGATAATTGCCAAGAAATTGATGGTATCACTTTTCCTCCACACTCTGGGCTGGGACATGGGTAATGAATTGGGATTGTTGCCAAGCACCTATTTCTGGGTAATCACTCTGAGTTTGTGCTGACAGATGCTGGCTCCACAGTAGTCATCAAGAAGCCACAGGGGTGTAGGGTCTTCTAGAATATTGTCAACACCACAAGCTGTGAGGTTTTTTCATCCTGTCCAAGAAAAAACATATAGTAAAAGACTCTCATGTCAAATTTAAAATGCCAACCTTAAAAAAAAAATAGCAGAGAGGTTTATTCTTTTCATTCTATTTCAATGATGTAGCCAATGTAAGATGTTAGAAAATGAAAAGGGAGACCCATTAAAGTTCTAATTAGGGGAATTAATTAAGAGACTCTTAAGGGAATTATGAGTATGATTCTCTAACAAATAAACAGTTTCCCTTGTATAATATCTCTCTACCCCAGGCAAGGCTTGTGGTGCTGTTTTGTCATTTCTCTTGTCTTACCTGAAAGTAATACAGAATTTTGTTTATGGATGTCTAAAACTAGCTACAGTTATTTTTTTGCCCTCTTCCCCAAGTCAGAATTATGAAAAGAACACATACTATTCACAGTTTTGTTAATATTCCTGGTCCTAATGCTCCCAAATAATACATGCATCTAATAATTCCATTCTAGGAGTTTCCAGTCTGATGTATTGATAAGTGCTTATACCCATTCTTTCTCCCTTACTGTCTTTAGTTTCTCTTTTTTTTTTTTTTTTTTTTTGTTGGAAGCACCCTGGCCTGTGGTAGGTTCCCATTGCATTTGGCAAACAAAGCATTATTCATTGGAGTAGCCATATGGGGCTGGGCTGCGTTGATTATATGGGGCCAGTTGGGAGACAGCCTCATTTATTTCGGGAACACACTGTGACAAATGTGTGTGTTCCCGGTGGATTCCAAATGCCATAAACATAGGCAGCTAGCTGTCTTGGTAAGTCACCATTGCTCAAGTCTTCCGGCATTGTTTTATGCAATGTGATGCTGAGCAGGTCAAACTACCTGCTTTAAGAAGCCTGCTACAGGGAGGAGGAGAAACAGCAGGAATTGGGGGAAGAAGTCCTGGGGCTCCATGGGAAAGTTCTGGTGGTCCATTCCAGGGTTCTGACTCTTGGATCTCATCTGTTGGTTGCCCTGCACCTCAGGAATCCATTTGTCTTCCCCTACGGGAAAAACAGCAAAGTACTTCAACTGCTTACTGCTCTTCCATCCACAGTCCCCTGTATTTCTGATACTCTTGCTTTTCTCTGATAGTGCAGTGGGTCCCAAAAGTGGAGAGTAAGGAATTTCAAACTTCAAGTTTAAAAATCAGTTGAATCTTAACTTCTCAGAGTCAGAAGACAACTGAGGCTGGGCACGGTAGCTCACACTGTAATCCCAGCACTTTGGGAGGCGGGTGGATCACTTGAGGACAGGAGTTCAAGACTAGCCTGGCCAACAGGGCAAAACCCAGTCTCTACAAAAAATACAAAAATTAGCCAGGCGTTGTGGTGGGCTTCTGTAACCCCAGCTACTTGGAAGGCTGAGGCACAAGAATTGCTTGAACCTAGCAGGTGGAGATCGCAGTGAGCCGAGATCGCGCCACTGTACTCCAGCCTGGATGACAGAGCAAGACTCCATCTCAAAAAATAAAAATAATTTTTAAAAAAGAAGACAACTGAAAGCTGTGGTTTCCAAACTGTGCAGTGAGGTAGAGCCTGGGGCACCGCAGCAAATTCATGTAGGTGCTGTGGATATTTCAAATTTTCAAGGCAAACCTAGTAAAATTTGTTGCTCTGGTCACCACAGAAGCTATTATTTTGAAATAATTTCAGTGTTCATGGCGAAACTAGGATTTTGGTGTTTGCTGTAACAGAAAGCAGGGGTTAGGCAAAACTCTTTGTAGAACAAGAAATGAAGCACTTTCCAATCGATTCCAAGGTTTGAAAAGCTGTGCAGTGCTGAACAGGTCCATACATCCCATTAGTGAGTAACTGTGGGAATGAAAAATTAATGTGTACAACTTTTTTCAAACAGCTACAAAGTTGTTTGTTAGGATATAAATAAATATGAAGTCATTTGGACCTAACTACATAAAAAATCAAACTTAGGTGTTTCTTTTATTTATTTATTTATTTATATTTATTTATTTATTTTAAGACAGAGTCTCGCTCTGTCGCCCAGGCTGGAGTGCAGTGGCACAATCTCTGCTCACTGCGAGCTCCGCCTCCCAGGTTCACGCCATTCTCCTGCCTCAGCCTCCTGAGTAGCTGAGACTACAGGCGCCCGCCACCACGCCTGCCTAATTTTTTGTGTTTTTAGTAGAGACGGGGTTTCACCATGTTAGCCAAGATGGTCTGGATCTCCTGACCTCATGATCCACCTGCCTTGGCCTCCCAAAGTGCTGGAATTACAGGCGTGAGCCACTGCGCCCGGCCTACGTGTTTGTTTTGGCTTAGGGATGCCATGAAACAATAATTGAGACACGAAGGGTACTGTGATCCAAGAAAATTTGAGAACCTCTGCCTTCGAGTTCAGCTAGTCCAACTAGTCTGATATACTGATAATTGCTTTTCCCCTTACTCTCTTTATTTCCTCTTTTTGGAAGCACCATGACCAGTGGTGGGTTCTCATTGCATTTGACAAATAAAGCATTATACATTATGGTAGCCATGTGGGGCTGGGATGATTTGATTATACAGGGCCAGTTGAGAGACAGCCCACTTGATAATATTTGACAGTCATTTGATAACATTACAAATATTTAACAAGGAATGATGTCTTAATAAGATACTCAAACTATAGTAAAGCAAAGCATGCTACCATTTATCACCAGCAATACTTATTAAAATTTTAAAAGATATATATTTGTTCTAGAACTGGTGGGTCTGAACTCATCCTCAGAAGCCTGTGGAGAAATCATACTTTTAATAAAGCAAGATTAAGATAACCCAAACACACACATAACATGTTACTAGGCTCATAATTTTGAGTAAGAGCTTTGTTGAGATTACAAATGATGTTTTGAAATGAATACTTGAGTTAGGGATGGAGTTAGTGGAAATTATATCAATATTCCACTTTCCTTTTGCTGTTGTTTCTTACCTAAGTTACAGTAACATGAACTCAAACCTCCACCATTCCTTTTCTTTAGATGGTACTATGATTGGCTTTTTTATTTTTATTTTTATTTATTTATTCGTTTTATTTTTTTGAGACAGAGTCTCGCTCTGTTGCCCAGGCTGGAGTGCAGTGGCGCGATCTTGCCTCACTGCAACCTCCATCTCCTGGGTTCAAGAGATTCCTGTGCCTCAGCCTCCCAAGTAGCTGGGATTTCAGGCGTGTGCCACCACGCCCGGCTAATTTTTGTATTTTTAGTAGAGATGGTTTTTCGCCATGTTGGCCAGGCTGATCTTGAACTCCTGATCTCAAGTGATCCACCTGCCTCGGCCTCCCAAAGTGCTGGAATTACAAGCGTGAGCCACTGCGCCCTGCCAGTGCTATAGCTGGCTTTCTATTTGCCCTTGATTGTATTTGAGAATTTGGGAACAAAGACCATCACAAAGTGAAGATGACATGTAATCAAGGGGTGCAAGGAAAGGTAGGGAATAAGCCCTGGAGATGATACAGATAGAGACAGAGATAGAGGTAGGTATAAATAATTTCAGAATAGTTTTTTCAAAAACACTTAAGACTCACACCAATTTGGCGAATGCCTCTGGAGAAACTAAAAAAAAAATTTCTTTGGTGTCTTAGGGATACCCATGGCCAAGTATCAGAAAGTTTTACTCGTTGAGTTTAACCTGAATGACAGAGCAGTTGTGAGTTATTTGCCACTGGGAGAGGATTCACTAGCTCCCAGAGCTGCAGGGCTTCCAGATCTACAGGGAACAACTGCGTGAGAGGAGAGGCAGATGTCAGGCAAGGCCAATTGAGTTCTCCCTTTAAAATATGGACCAGAATCATCATTAATCAAACAGCAAATACTTTTGAGCTCTGTCTTTAGGGAAGCAACTATATGTACATTGGCAAAGAAGATCGTATAGACTGTGGGTGGCCTGGGATGCTAAATTTAAAAGTTTGAGGTTTATCTTTTCTACAGTGGAGGACCATTGAAGATTTTTGATTTAATGAAAGAAGTATTTTCCCAGCACTTTGGGAGGTCAAGGCAGGTGGATCATGAGGTCTAGAGATTGAGACCGTCCTGGCCAACATGGTGAAACCCCATCTCTACTAAAAATACAAAAATTAGCTAGGCATGGTGGTGAGCGCCTGGAGTCCCAGAAGTCACTTGAACCTGGGAGGCGGAGGTGGTTGCAGTGAGCGGAGATCTCGCCACTGCACTACAGCCTGGTGACAGAGTGAGACTCTGTCTGAAAACAAAACAAAAAAAACCATTGAAGAGACATTTTTACAAGCAGTCAGTGGTACTTTAAGGCCCTTCATTGGAGCTGCTTCGAGAATAGTGTTGGGCTCCGGAGGCGGAGGATGTTTAATGTTCTCTACAGCAGTGCTATCCAATAGAAATATAATGAGACCATGTACGTTATGCTAAGTCTTCTGCATGTTAAAAAAAATTTAAAGCCAAAAAATATTTAACCCAACACATCTATATTAAAAATTATCGATATATTTTACATGATTGATACTAAGTCTCCTAAATCCAGTGTATATTTTACACATATAAACATTTGTCCATTGGGTCTAGCCACATTTTAAGTGTTCAATAGCTACCTGTGGCTTTTCACTACTGTATCAGACACAGCAGGCCTATCACCTTGCTACTGCAAGTGTGATCTGCAGACCAGCAGTATTGGCATCATTTGAGAGCTTGTTAGAAATGCAGAATTCTCATGCCCTACCTCCGACCTATTGAATGAGAGGATAGATTTTAATAATTCAAATCACCCCAGGTGATTTGTGTGCATGTTAAAGTCTAGAAGCACTGACTTCTAGCACAGTGGTTCTCAGCATGATCCTTAGACCAGGGACAGCAGCTGCTTTACCACCTGGGAAATTTGTGGGGTTTTTTTTGTGTTTTTTTGTTTGTTTGTTTTTTGAGACCTAGTCTTCCTCTGTCACCCAGGCTGGAGTGCAGTGGCATGATCTCAGCTCACTGCAGCCTTGACCTCCTGGGCTCAGGTGACCCTCGTGCCTCAGCTTCCCAAGTAGCTGGGAACATAGATATGTACCATAACACCTGGTTAATTTTTCAAAATTATTTGTAGAGACAGGGTCTCCCTATGTTGCCCAGGTTGATCTCAAACTCCTGAGCTCAAGCGATCCTCCTGCCTTGGTCTCCCAAAGTACTGGGATTACAGGCATGAGCCACCACGCCCATCCCCACCTGGCAAATCCTTGAGTTCCAACACAGACCTATTAAATAGAAACTCTGGAGCCAGAAATTTAGTTCTAACAAGCCGTCCAGGTGATTCCTATGGACATTCAAGTTCGAGAACCACTATTTTAGAACATCTTTCTCTAGCAAAAATACTGTTATCTTCCTTATGGACCTTATATTTTGATTTTTTTTTCCTAAATCAATTTTTTAAGGAACTAATATAGTTTGGCACTATCATTACTCAACACACCTCTCTTCATTGATACCACAGGGAGGGAAATGGAAACCTACTAGGATATTCTATGATTAAACGTATATTGATATATATGCATATATATACAACTATTGAAATAAGTTTCAATAACAACTTCTGGTCAGTATGTAATAAAAGCTACAATGTATTGAGCATTTCCTGTGTCTTCAGCCCTATATTGGATATTTTACACATATTTTCTCTAGCTCTCTTCTAGCTCTTTGTAAGGTAGGCTGAAATATAGGAATATCCACATCTCACAATGAGTGCCCTAGTTTCCCAGGGCTTACATCTGGTAGGTGACAGAGCCAGGACCCCACCTCGGTCAGCCTGATCCCAACGCCTGTGTGTACCACTCACCACCCTGCATAAGCATTACCCTGCTATGTTTAAATAAACTAAAAGCAAAAGCACTCGAGATTTTAGTGAGTGTGCACTGAAAGTGTGATGATATTTGAAACACTGAAAGTAGCTCACAGGTTAACCATCAACTGTCCTCCCTACACAAACACACACACACACACACACACTCAATTTTGGTTTTGTTTTGAGACAGAGTCTCACTCTGTCATCCAGGCTGGAGTGCAGTGGCAAAATCTCAGCTCACTGCAACCTCCGCCTCCTGGCTTCAAGCAATTCTCCTACCTCAGCCTCCCGAGTAGCTGGGACCACTGCCATGCACCACCATGCCCAGGTAATTTTTGTATTTTTAGTAGAGATGGGGTTTCACCTTGCTGGCCAGGATGGTCTCAAACTTTTGACCTCAAGTGATCTGTCCGCCTCGGCCTCCCAAAATGCTGGGATTACAGACGTGAGCCACTGTGCCTGGCCTATACACACTCAATTCTACCTATACTACCTACAATGATTTCTGGTTAGAAACCACAGCCCAGGGCAGCACAGGCTCAGATAAATCCAAAGAAGACAAGGGTAACACAGCATTGAATATCTTCACAGCAGCACAGCAGTGGCTGACAGTGAGGGACTGAGAGAATAGGGGTGGGAAGAAATCGAGTCCTCTGCCTATCAAAAGAGTCTTTAATCACTGACATTGTTTAGAATTGCTGGTACCAGATAAACCAACAGAGCTTTTGGAATTTATTTTTAAATTCCCTGCAGACAAGGCCTCCTTTGATTGCCCTAGAACAGAATGCTCCCTCTGCTCCCCTTGCCCCCATTATTTCACTGCCTTGTTGAAAATAACGGAACATTTTGCTAAGGGTCTGTCCTGATGCTTCCCTAGGGTTTGGAATGTTTTGATTGGGGGCACAAGAAATCTACACCATAAAAGTCTCCAGGAGAGAAGGTAATTGCCCCACTCATGCCACTCTATCACCTCCCACATTGCTCTGCATGAGTGGCTCACCTGCAAGTGATTGCTCATGCAATTACATAAAACAAGTAGATGAACAACTGGATATAACAATTCAAATATTCTCTTCAGGATTCCCTGAATATTCAGCTCCCCCTTGGCAACCGTCTACGTGTTCCCTGGGTAATTTCTGGATACACTGCAGTGTTGAAGAGGACTCTGATAATTAGCCTCAAATTGTTTTCCGTCCCACAGCAAAGTATCTTTGCACTGGAGTAGAATGTAAAGACACAAAGCCAGCCATTTTCCTGAAATATAACATGTTTATGTCCTTTCTAGACATATGGAGGGATCAGTGGCTTCTTGATAGGGTGAAATGTAGTACTTATTTTCTAAAGTCAATCATCATTTTTGTTTCATTCTATAATAACACAGATTCTGCAACATGGCAGCAGCTTGGGATTCTGTGGAGACTGCATTGTGATTTGAGTGTTAATGAACGCATTTGTAGCTGGCAGCATAATATGAACAACGTTCTCTCTGAACAGAATCATTGCAACAACACCATCTTGTCTTCCTGAAAACCTATGCTTTGAAAATAATCTGGGAAAGTCAGCACCAGAGTAGTCATTGGAAAGCACCTAGGAAGAAAAATATAGCCTTATGATGGATTTGGGAAGAAAAATTCTCATGTTAAAACCTTCATTTCTCTCCAGGACACAGTGAGGGACCCCATAGATGACAGCAATGCAAGTGCATTGTGCTGGGACTTACTGAGTTGTGATAACTGACGAGGTTTCTATTCTGCCCGGCAGAAGTGGACTTGGAACATGGGAAGTCTAGAAGCTGGAACACAAGATAGGTTAGAGCACCAATAATACATGCAGAAAGATGGAATAGCTAAAGGTTTATAATGAACATATAAATGGCAAGTGTATATATGGGCAATCACAATAGCATTTCAGCACATAGAGACTGGGTGAAGATATTATAGTTCTAGATGCTGGATAAGCTTTAACCTGGTGGGTTGTTAGAAATCATTGGTCAGCACAAAGGATAGCTCAGGGAATGCGTACATTTGTTATCAATTAAGCCATTTTATCTAAATGCAGACAGTTGATTAGCACTTATTTCACCTATTTCAAGAAGTGGGTACCAGCCCAATGGTAAAAGACCAGCAATTTGCATCCAGCCTCGGCCCCCAGTGTCAGAGCCTGAATCTTTGCACCGGACTCACGGTGTTGGTCCCTGCCGTGTGTCCCAGATGGGTTTGTAGACCCTGTGGAAGGCGATTTGGTAACTTGCTGCCCGTGCACTTTTGGGCTCAGTAGTGACAAAGGATCAGTGGAAGTCCCCTGTCTGGAGGCCTTGCTAGCTTGTTCCTGGATCCCAGCAGAGGGGGCCCTGTACTCCTTTTGAAAGAGGAATACTTATTTATAGATTTTATGGAAAATTATGAGATTCTCAAGAGTTGCCAGTCTGAAAAGCAAAAAACAATTAGGTTGACCTGCTCTAATTTAAAAGCATTTACCTGGAATTGTTGTGGTTTTTGTTTGCTCTTCAGTGCCATTTTTTTTTTATTTTTATAAGTTCTAGGGTACATGTACAAAACGTGCAGGTTTGTTACACAGGTACACACGTGCCATGGTGGTTTGCTGCACCCTTCAACCCGTCACCTACATTAGGTATTTCTCCTAATGCTATCCCTCCCATAGCCCCCCACCACCCAACAGGCCCCGGTGTGTGTTGTTCCCCTCCCTGTGTCTGTCTGTTCTCATTGTTCAACTCTCACTTATGAGTGAGAACATGTGGTGTTTGGTTTTCTGTTCCTGTGTTAGTTTGATGAGAATGGTGGTTTCCAGCTTCATCCATGTCCCTGCAAAGAACATGAACTCATCATTTTTTATGGCTCCATAGTATTCCATGGTATATATGTGCCACATTTTCTTTATCCAGTCTATCACTGATGGACATTTGGGTTGCTATTGTGAACAGTGCTGCAATAAACATATGTGTACATGTGTCTTTATAGTAGAATGATTTATAATCCTTTGGGTATATATCCAGTAATGGGATTGCTGGGTTAAATGGTATTTCTGGTCCTAGATCCTTGAGGAATTGCCACACTGTCTTCCACAATGATTGAACTAATTTACACTCCCACCAACAGTGTACAAGCTTTCCTATTTGTCCACATCCTCTCCAGCATCTGTTGTTTCCTAACTTTTTAATGATCCCCATACTAACTGGCATGAGATGGTATCTCATTGTGGTTTTGATTTGCATTTATTTGATGACCAGTGATGATAAGCTTTTTTCATATGTTTGTTGGCTGCAGAAATGTCTTATTTTGAGAGGTGTCTGTTCATATCCTTTGGACACTTTTTGATGGTTTTTCTTCTTGTAAATTTAAGTTCTTTGTAGATGCTGGATATTAGCCCTTTGTCAGATGGATACATTGCAAAAATTTTCTCTACTTCTGTAGGTTGCCTGCTCACTGATGATAGTTTCTTTTGCTGTGCAGAAGCTCTTTAGTGTAATTAGGTCCCATTTGTCAAATTTGGCTTTTGTTTCCATTGCTTTTGGTGCTTTAGACATGAAGTCTTTGCCCATGCCTATGTCCTGAATGGTATTGCCTAGGTTTTCTTCTAGGATTTTTATGGTTTTCCGTCTTACATTTAAGTCTTTAATCCATCTTGAGTTAATTTTTGTATAAACTGTAAGGAAGGGGTACAGTGTCAGTTTTCTGCGTATGGCTAGCCAGTTTCCCCAACACCATTTATTAAATAGGGAATCCTTTCCCCATTGCTTCTTTGGGTCAGATTTGTCAAAGATCAGATGGTTGTAGATGTGTGGTGTTATTTCTGAGGGCTCTGTTCTGTTCCATTGTTCTATATGTCTGTTTTGGTACCAGTACCATGCTGTTTTTGTTACCGTAGCTTTGTAGTATAGTTTAAAGTCAGGTAGCATGATGCCTCCAGCTTTATTCTTTTTACTTAGGATTGTCTTGGCTATGTGGGCTCTTTTTTGGTTCCATATGAACTTTAAAGTAGTTTTTTCCAATTCGGTGAAGAAAGTCAAGACTGATGGGGATAGCATTGAATCTATAAATTACTTTGGGCAGTATGGCCATTTTCATGATATTGATTCTTCCTATCCATGAGCATGGGATGTTTTTCCATTTGTTTGTGTCCTCTCTTATTTCCTTGAGCAGTGGTTTGTAGTTCTCCCTGAAGAGGTCCTTTACATCCCTTGGTAAGTTCTATTCCATTAGTAGCAATTGCGAATGGGAGTTCACTCATGATTGGCTCTCTGTTTGTCTATTATTGGTGTATAGGAATGCCTGTGATATTTGCACATTGATTTTGTATCCTGAGACTTTGCTGAAGTTGCTTATCAGCTTAAGGAGATTTTGCACTGAGACAGTGGTATTTTCCAAATATACAATCATGTCATCTGCAAACAGACAATTTGACTTCCTCTCTTCCTATGTGAATACCCTTTATTTCTTTCTCTTGCCTGATTGTCCTGGCCAGAACTTCCAATACTATACTGAATAGGAGTAGTGAGAGAAGGCATCCTTGTCTCATGCTGGTTTTCAAAGGGAATGCTTCCAGTTTTTGCCCATTCCGGATGATATTGGTTGTGGGTTTATCATAAATAGCTCTTATTATTTTGAGATACATTCCATTGATACCTAGTCTATTGAGAGTTTTTAGTATGAAGGGGTGTTGAATTTTGTTGAAGGCCTTTTCTGCATCTATTGAGATAATCATGATTTTTGTCATTGGTTCTGTTTATGTGATGGATTACATTTATTGATTTGCATATGTTGAACCAGCCATGCATCCTAGGGACAAAGCCGACTTGATCGTGGTGGATAAGCTTTTTGATATGCTGCTGGATTTGGTTTGTCAGTATTTTATTGAGGATTTTCGCATCCATGTTCATCAGGGATATTGGCCTGAAATTTTCTTTTTTTGCTGTCTCTCTACCAGGTTTTGGTATCAGGATGATGCTGGCCTCATAAAATGAGTTAGGGAGGATTCCCTCTTTTTCTATTGTTTGGAATAGTTTTTTTTTTATTATTATACTTTAAGTTCTAGGGTACATGTGCACAACATGCAGGTTTGTTACATATGTATACATGTGCCATGTTGGTATGCTGCACCCAATAACTCGTCATTTACATTAGGTATATCTCCTAATGCTATCCCTCCCCCCACCTCATGACAGGCCCCGATGTGTGACGTTCCCCTTCCTATGTCCAGGTGTTCTCATTGTTCAACTCCCACCTATGAGTGAGAACATGCGGTGTTTGGTTTTTTGTCCTTGCAATAGTTTGCTGAGAATGATGGTTTCCAGCTTCATCCATGTCCCTACAAAGGACATGAACTCATCATTTTTTATGGCTGCATAGTATTCCATGGTGTATATGTGCCACGTTTTCTTAATCCAATCTATCATTGATGGACATTTGGGTTGGTTCCAAGTCTTTGCTATTGTGAATGGTGCCACAGTAAACATACATGCGCATGTGTCTTTATAGTAGCATGATTTATAATCCTTTGGGTGTACACCCAATAATGGGATGGCTGGGTCAAATGGTATTTCTAGTTCTAGATCCTTGAGGAATCACCACACTGACTTCCACAATGGTTGAACTAGTTTACAATCCCACCAACAGTGTAAAAGCATTCCTATTTCTCCACATCCTCTCCAGCACCTGTTGTTTCCTGACTTTTTAATGATTGCCATTCTAACTGATGTGAGGTGGTATCTCAATGTGGTTTTGATTTGCAATTCTCTGATGGCCAGTGATGATGAGCATTTTTTCATTTGTCTGTTGGCTGCATAAATGTCTTCTTTTGAGAAGTGTCTGTTCATATCCTTCACCCACTTGTTGATGGGGTTGTTTGTTTTTTTCTTGTAAATTTGTCTGAGTTCTTTGTAGATTCTGGATATTAGTCCTTTGTCAGATGAGTAGATTGCAAAAATGTTCTCCCATTCTGTAGGTTGCCTGTTCACTCTGATGGTAGTTTCTTTTGCTGTGCAGAAGCTCTTTAGTTTAATTAGATCCCATTTGTCCATTTTGGCTTTTGTTGCCATTGCTTTTGGTGTTTTAGACATGAAGTCCTTGCCCATGCCTATGTCCCAAATGGTATTACCTAGGTTTTCTTCTAGGGTTTTTATGGTTTTAGGTCTAACATTTAAGTCTTTAATCCATCTCGAATTAATTTTTGTATAAGGTGTAAGGAAGGGATCCAGTTTCAGCTTTCTACATATGGCTAGCCAGTTTTCCCAGCACCATTTATTAAATAGGGAATCCTTTCCCCATTTCTTGTTTTTGTCAGGTTTGTCAAAGATCAGATGGTTGTAGATCTGTGGTATTATTTCTGAGTGCTCTGTTCTATTCCATTGGTCTATATCTCTGTTTTGGTACCAGTACCATGCTGATTTTTGGTTACTGTAGTCTTGTAGTATAGTTTGAAGTCAGGTAGCATGATGCCTCCAGCTTTGTTCTTTTGGCTTAGGATTGTCTTGGCAATGCAGGCTCTTTTTTGGTTCCATATGAACTTTAATTTTTTCCAATTCTCTGAAGAAAGTCATTGGTAGCTTGATGGGGATGGCATTGAATCTATAAATTACCTTGGGCAGTATGGCCATTTTCACAATATTGATTCTTCCTATCCATGAGCATGGAATGTTCTTCCATTTGTTTGTATCCTCTTTTATTTTGTTGAACAGTGGTTTGTAGTTCTCCTTGAAGAGGTCCTTCACATCCCTTGTAAGTTGGATTCCTAAGTATTTTATTCTCTTTGAAGCAATTATGAATGGGAGTTTACTCATGATTTGGCTCTCTGTCTGTTATTGGTATAGAGGAATGCTTGTGATTTTTGCACATTGATTTTGTATCCTGAGACTTTACTGAAGTTGCTTATCAGCTTAAGGAGATTTTGGGCTGAGACGATGGGGTTTTCTAGATATACAATCATGTCGTCTGCAAACAGGGACAATTTGACTTCCTCTTTTCCTAATTGAATATTCTTTATTTCTTTCTCCTGCCTGATTGCCCTGGCCAGAACTTCCAACACTATGTTGAATAGGAGTGGTGAGAGAGGGCATCCCTGTCTTGTCTGGAATAGTTGCAGAAGGAATGATACCAGCTCCTCTTTGTACCTCTGGTAGAATTTGGCTGTGAATCCCTCTGGTCCTGGACTTTTTTTTTTTGTTTGATAGGCTGTTAATTAGTGCCTCAATTCAGAACTTGTTACTGGTCTATTCAGGGATTTGACTTCTTCCTGGTTTAGACTTGGGAGGGTGTATGTGTCCAGGAATTTATCCATTTCTTCTAGATTTTCTGGTCTATATGCGTAGAGGTGTTTATTGTATTCTCTGATGGTAGTTTGTATTTCTGTGGGATCTGTGGTAATATCCCCTTTATCATTTTTCTTGTGTCTATTTGATTCTTCTCTCTTCTTATTTATTGGTTTTGCTAGAAGTCTATCTATTTTGTTGATCTTTTCAAAAATCCAGCTCCTGGATTCATTGACTTTTTTTTGTGTCTCTATCGCCTTCACTTCTACTCTGATCTTAGTTATTTCTTGTCTTCTGCTAGCTTTTGAATTTGTTTGCTCTTGCTTCTCTAGTTCTTTTAATTGTGATGTTAGGGTGTCGATTTTAGATCTTTCCTGCTTTCTCTTATGGGCATTTAGTGCTATCAGTTTCCCTCTACACACCACTTTCAATGTGTCCCAGAGATTCTGGTACATTGTGTCTTTGTTCTCATTGGTTTCAAAGAACATCTTTATTTCTGCCTTCATTTCGTTATTTACCCAGTAGTCATTCAGGAGCAGGTTGTTCAGTTTCCATGTAGTTGTGCAGTTTTGAGTGAATTTCTTAATTCTGAGTTCTAATTTGATTGCACTGTGGTCTGAGAGACTGTTATGATTTCCATTCTTTTGCATTTGCTGAGGAGTGTTTTCCTTCAATTATGTGGTCAATTTTAGAATAAGTGCAATGAGGTGCTGCAAAGCATGTATATTCTGTTGATTTGGGGTGGAGAGTTCTGTAGATGTCTATTAGGTACACTTGGAGTTAAAGTCCTGAATATCTTTGTTGATTTTCTGTCTCATTGGTCTAATATTGACAGTAGGGTGTTAAAGTCTCCCACTATTATTGTGTGGGAGTCTTTGTCTCTTTGTAGGTCTCTTAGAACTTGCTTTATGAATCTAGGTGCTCCTGTACTGGGTGCATATATATTTATGATGATAAGCTCTTCTTGTTGCACTTGTCCCTTTACCACTATGTAATGCCCTTCTTTGTCTTTTTTGATCTTTGTTGGTTTAAAGTCTGTTTTATTAGAGATTAGGATTGCAACTCCTGCTCTTTTTTTTTTTCTTTCCATTTGCTTGGTAAATATTCCTCCATCTCTTTATTTTGAGCCTATGTGGTTTTTTCCATGTGAGATGGGTCTCCTGAATACAGCACACTGATGGGTCTTGACTCTTTGTCCAATATTCCAGTCTGTATCTTTTAATTGGGGTATTTAGCCTGTTTACATTTAAGGTTAATATTGTTATGCATGAATTTGATCCTGTCATTGTGATGCTAGCTGATTATTTTGCCCATTAGTAGATGCAGTTTCTTCCTAGTGTTGATGGTCTTTACAATTTGGTATGTTTTTGCAAAACACCCAGCTAGTACCAGGTGTTCCTTTCCATGTTTAGTGCTTCCTTCAGGAGCTCCTGTAAGGCAGGCCTGGTGGTGACAAGATCTCTCAGCATTTGCTTGTCTGTAAAGGATTTTATTTCTCCTTCAGTTATGAAGCTCAGTTTGGCTGGATATGAAATTCTGAGTTTAAAATTCTTTTAAGAATGTTGAATATTGGCCCCCACTCTCTTCTGGCTTGTAGGCTTTCTGCAGAGAGATCTACTGTTAGTCTGATGAGCTTCCCTTTGTGGATAACATGACCTTTTTCTGTGGCTGCCCTTAACATTTTTTCCCTCATTTCAACCCTGTTGTATCTGACAATTATGTATCTTGGGGTTGCTCTGTTCGAGGAGTATCTTTCTGGTGTTCTCTGTATTTCCTGAATTTGAATGTTGGCCTGTCTTGCTAGGTTGGGAAGTTCTCCTGGATAATATCCTAAAGAGTTTTCCAGCTTGGTTCCATTCTCCCTGTCACTTTCAGGTACACCAATCAAGTGTAGATTTGGTCTTTTCACATAGTCCTGGATTTCCTGCGGGCTTTTTTCATTCCTTTTCATTCTTTTTTCTCGCTTTATTTCATTAAGTCGGTCTTTAATCTCTGATATCCTTTATTCCCCTTGATCGATTTGGCTACTAATACTCGTGTATGCTTCACGAAGTTCTCACGTTGTGTTTTTCAGCTCCATCAGGTCATTTACATTCTTCCCTAAACTGGTTATTCTAGTTACCAATTTGTCTAACCTTTTTTCAAGATTCTTAGCTTCCTTGCATTGGGTTAGAACATGCTCCTTTAGCTCAGAGGAGTTTGTTATTACCCACCTTCTGAAGCCTACTTATGTCAATTCATCAAACTCATTCTCCATCCAGTTTTGTTCCCTTGCTGTTGAGGAGTTGTGATCCTTTGGAGAAGAGGTGTTCTGGGATTTGGAATACTTAGTCTTTTTGCTCTGGTTCCTCCCCATCTTCATGGATTTATCTACCTTGGTTTTTGTTGGTGGTGATCTTCTGATGGGGTTTTGAGTGGATATGCTATTCCTTTTTGTTAGTTTTCCTTCTAACAGGCCCCTCTGCTGTGGGTCTGCTGGAGTTTGTTAGCGGTCCACTCCAGACCCTGTTTGCCTAGGTTATCACTAGCGGAGGCTGCAGAACAGCAAAGATTGCTGCCTGTTCTTTTTTCTTGAATCTTCATCCCAGAGGGGCACATGCCAGATGCCAGTTGGAGCTCTCCTGCGTGAGGTATCTGTTGGCCCTACCTGGGAGTTGTCTTCCAGTCAGGATACATGAGAGACAGGGACTAACTTGAAGAGGCAGCCTGACCTTTAGCAAAGCTCAAACGCTGTGCTGAGAGGTCTGCTGCTCTCTTCAGAGCCATTGGGCAGGGGCATTTAAGTCTGTTGAGGCTGTGCCCACAGCCACCCCTTCCCCCAGGTGCTCTGTCCCAGGCAGATGAGGGTTTTATCTATGAGTCCCTGACTGGGGCTGCTGCCGTTTTTTCAGAGATGCCCTTCCCAGAGAGGAGATATCTAGAAAGGCAGTCTGGCCATAGCAGCCTAGCTGAGCTGCGGTGGGCTCCACCCAGTTCGAACTTCCTGGCGGCTTTGTTTACACCGTGAGGGTAAAACCACCTACTCAAGCCTCAGCAATGGTGGACTCCCCTCCCACAACCAAGCTCGAGTATCCCAGGTTGATCTCAGACTGCTGCTGTGCTGGCAGCAACAATTTCAAGCCAGTGGATGTTAGTTTGCTGGGCTCCATGGTGTTGGGACCCACTGAACCAGACCACTTGGCTCCCTGGCTTCAGCCTCCTTTCCAGGGGGGTGAATAGTTCTGTCTTGCTGGCATTCCAGGCACCACTGGGGTATGGGAAAAAAAATCTTGCAGCTAGTTCAGTGTCTGCCTGAATGGTCACCCAGAAACCCAGGGCCCTTGTGGGGTAGGCACTGGAGGGTATCTCCTGGTCTACGGGTTTTGAAGACCATGGGAAAAGTGCAGTATCAGGGCTGGAGTGCGTGGTTCCTCAGATTCAGTCCCTCATGGCTTCCCTTGGGTAAGGGAGAAAATTCCCCAACCCCTTGCACTTCCCAGGTGAGGTGACACCCCACCCTACTTCGGCTCACCCTCCATGGGCTGCACCCACTGTCCAACCATTCCCAGTGAGATGAACCTGGTACCTCAGTTGGAAATGCAGAAATCACCTGCCTTCTGTGTTGATCTTGCTGGGAGCTGCAGACTAGAGCTGTTCCTATTTGACCATCTTTCCAGCCATACCCTTTTTTCATGTTTTGGGGGATACTAATGGTTGCCTGAGAAAGGTAGGCTTGATGTGTATTAAGAAAGGCCTTTCAGTGTTAATATACATTGTTTATGGGGGAATTAAAGCACTCCCAGCCCCATGGAGTCATTTGAAATTCTTAATTACTTATGTTGTGGGCATAAATTTATTAGGGCCTTCTCTCTTCTCCCTTTTCTTTGTCTTTATAAGTAGCAGAGGTCCTGAAGTTCATTCTGAACATTCAGTAATGGAATCATGGGGGGGTGGTAAAAAAAAAAAAAAAAAAAAAAAGTCATTAATTAAAAACTGTCATGGATAAGCTGTGTGAATGAGTGAAGTGTGACATACAGAATACCTTTAAACAACTGCTATTTTACTATTTTAAAATGCATACTTCGTATACCACATCAAAGCAGCCTCAGATCCAATTGTCAAACAGATGTTTAGCAGCAGATTGTTGTTTTATTGAGCCAATAACTCATTCCCAACAAGCTTGGTTTGCATATCATCAGTGGTACTCAAAATATATTGGTACCTTTAACTCAGTTAAAGATGAATGCCCCAAAACTTTTAAGAGCCTCTTCCTTCATAAATAGTGGAAATGTATTCTGTAACCCCAAATTACTGTAATCTTAAATTTGTGCTGTTTAATAAGGAATTATTATATATATTCTTACTTATTACTATAAACTTGGACTTAAGAAAAGCTCTCATTGCCAAAACTATTTTGGCCAAATGTTTTTGTCATCTCACCACTGCCTAGGCTGCAGTGGAGTTCTTGTAGCTTCAAAGTGCTTCTTTTCACATCTTTGATATGCTAATAGTTACCAGACTAAATAATCAAAAAAGTATTCATTAAATGAAAACAAAAAATTTCATTGTTGACACGTTCATATTACCCTGGTAGTATAAAGACATACATGTTTGATTTGTTAGTCCAATTAATGTATTATTTGTGTTCAATTAAAGGCTTTCTTTAAAGGCAATTGTTAACCATTATGATGACATGGATAAACAAACATCTATAAGATTATTAAAAGACCAGCTGTTCCTAATCAAGATGCATCATTCTCACTGGGTGTTTGTTTTTGTAAATGCTGGAGATTCTGGTTCCATTGATTTGCAGTGGCACCTCAGCATGTGCATTTTGAAAATACTTGCTCAGTATATTTTGTTGTGCACTCTGGTGAGGAACCACTTCCTCCTCCAGCAAACATTCATCATTTATATGCAGCAATGTGAACACATGTGAATGAGCAAATTGCCCACCTAAATCTCTGCACAAAAGGGTGTCTAATATATGCCAAATTATTTTGTTTTTACATCTGCCATGATGCATGACACACATTGTTTTCACGTAGGCAATCCACATCTATGGATGTATTTACTGGATGTGTGATTTTTGATAAGTTTCTGTACCTCTCTGTGCCTTAGTTGCCTCTTCTGTAAAATGGGGATGAAAGCCTGATACTCAGTGTTTTTGT
Source organism: Gorilla gorilla gorilla (assembly GCF_029281585.2). Taxonomy (NCBI): domain Eukaryota; kingdom Metazoa; phylum Chordata; class Mammalia; order Primates; family Hominidae; genus Gorilla; species Gorilla gorilla. Next base: position 13,334,107 of record NC_073224.2, read on the forward strand.
GAGGACTTAACAATATCCTGTATGTGAAATAGTTAGAATTTTATCAGGTAGTTATTAAAGGTTCCATAAATGTTAGTGATATGGTTTGGCTGTGTCCCAACCCAAATCTCATCTTGAATTGTAGCTCCCATAATCCCCACATGTCATGGAAGGGACCTGGTGGGAGGTAATTGAATCACAGAGATGGGTTTTTCCCATGCTGTTCTCATGATAATGAATAAGTCTTATGAGATCTGATGGTTTCATAAAGGGCAGTTCCCCCACACATGCTCTCTCTCGGCTGCTGCCATGTAAGATGTGCCTTTGCTCCTCCTTCACCCCCTGCCATGATTGTGAGGCCTCCCCAGCCATGTGGAACTGTTAGTTCATTAAACCTCTTTTTCTTTATAAATGACCCAGTCTCGGATATGTCTTTATTAGCAGCATGAGAACAAACTAATATAGTTAGTTATTATAGTTGTCACTGTGAATGCTGCTATCACAGTCACTGTGTCTATCCAGGACCCTGTTATAGCCAACTAGCCAACATGGCTACTATTTTTTATTATTACTGTCTCTCACTCTCAAAAGGCTACCAGAAAGCAAGTGACTATGACTTTATAGTAGGAATAATGGTAAATCTAATTTATAAAGGCAAATTAGGCTTCATTCTTTGTAACTTTCATTTTATCAGTAACAGAATTACATGTACAGCTCAATTCAATGGACATTCAAGCATATTATACCACTAACTACAGTGGCTCATAAAATATATCACTAGTCTGTGAATTTTAAAGAAGGATGAATTTCTCCATTTTCCCTAAGTTAACTTCCTTCCTGAAAAACTATGTTATCAGTCAGCATCTATTTGGTCAGTAACTTCAAGTAAAATGTAGGAGATATCACATATGTGAATTAGTTAGAACTTTGTCAGGCAGTTATTAAAGGTTCCATAACTATTAGTGATATGCGAGGAGAGTATAATGAGTCAGTAACTAAAGAGGTGGAAAATCACTTGCTGAATAAAATCAGTGTCTTCCTTGACATATTCACTTTTAATAATCTTGGGATTTGTTTCGGGTTTCGGAGTCGAATGATGCATCTGTGCCAAAGAGAAAAGCCTGGAGGTATGCAGTGCTCCCATCAGGGTGTATGTGTGTACACGCACGCATGTGCATGAACATGGGTAAATAGAGGCAAGTGTTGTTTTGAGAGGGCCCAGCTAACTTGGGGTTTCAGCACCAGAGTGGCTAGCCACCCTGTCCTAAACAGGAAATGAAGGGGAGCTGAACGTGGATGTTTGCTGTGTGCCTTTTATGGGACGCTTCTTTTGGCTGGAGGACAGCCTAATGCCCAGTTGTCCCACCTGTGACCAGGAGGGTCTGTCTCTCATATAGGGAGCTTGTTTATGCTGGCAGATGCCCTTGTGGCTCTTGTCTGACCCATGTCCAGTTTATGCCTGCCTGACCATAGCTCTGGCACTGGGAGCCCAGCCTTGTGTTCTCCCCAGTGTCCCAGGGAAAACCCAGCCTGGGATAGCCCCTGGTTCTTCAGATGGTGCAAATTCAATACACCACCACAACAGGAAGCAAGTTCAAAGATTTTTACTTACAGATCCTGAGCAAGGACAGCATAATGGGTCAGGGTGTGGTGCGGGGCAGCGTTCGTCCCTAGGTTATGCAAGGAAGGACTGAAAAGTCAGGCAGAGATGGAGAATACATGGCAGCTAGTAGTTTGTACAAGGGAATAGGGTGTGTGTCACTTTAAGTTCCCAGATAAATGCCTGAATGGTCCATTTAAAGGACACACTGGGAAAACGAGGAACCCAGTCACATAGGTGGCAGAGATGCTTCTGAGTTCGTATCATCTCTGGCCACCAGCATGAGCCATTTGGGTGTGGTATAGCACTGGAAATTGCATCAAGGATGACCGAGCCCTGCTTTTGGTATGAGAAAGTTAAACCTACATTTAAAATGGATGCCAAGGCAACATAAAATTATAAGAATTTACTGCAACTGTATTTTAGAATAGTATCAGCTTTTATCTTTTCCTTAATCACAACTATCAGTCAGAATAGAATCTAAGGGTTGTTTATTGGTTTCCAAGTGTTTACCATTGTGAAGGTTTGAGACATGCTTTTTTTCACAGTCTATATTTTACATCCCACTGGTTGCTGGCAGGTTTTTTTTTTTTTTCCTTTAAAGCCACACACAACCTATTTATCAGACTAAGGATGTGAACAGTCTTTTTTAAATTTCCCATAAATAAAAGTTATCAGACTAAGGATGTGAACAGTCTTTTTTAAGTTTCCCATAAATAAAAGTTATAACTTGCACTGGAGAAGATGCTTTCTTGCAAAAGGTCATCGAAATCTCAAGATGGTAAAAGCAGCTTGTTCTAGAAATATGGCTGCATAATGGTAATCACAGTTCAAACCTTGATCACTTGAGTTTTTTTTTTTTTCTTAAGTAAAATATCAAGCCCTGTTCTTGCTCCCTCTCAAAAAAGAACAATTTTCTTCTGTGAAAGGAATGTAAGTGAAAAGGGGAGAGGTGGGAAGCTATTTCATCTGAGAGAGACCTCTCACCCCCACTATATCATCCCCTGTGGAGTTTTTATTCCACCTTAGGGAAAAGCTTTTGTAAGATAATCAATTTTCTGTTAAAGCCAGGTAGATACTGGCAGGTGGGAAAACAGTCATGTGCTCTGTGGAAGGGTGGAAGGTTATAAACAATTTGCATTTTAGGCAGAGCAGCAGGAAACTCATAAAAGAAAAGCACCTTCAGAGATTTACAAGTAACATGTAAATACTTGGAAATTAATCACATACAAATCAAGTATAGAAGTGCTAAGCAACTGTATACTAAGTTGTAGACATAATTGGAGGCTCAAGTGAGATAACTTAGGCAGTGTTTCCCAAAAGTAGTGTAATGAAGGTTGTGAAAGTGAAGACTCCTGGGGTAATGTAGAGGTGGGAGGAGCCTTTCTGTCCACACCTGTCGTCAACCCATTGCATCTGTCAGATTTGTTCGCTCACTGGTTGCTTGCTCTGCTTCTACATGTTAGAACAGATAAATAACATTGCATTTCAAAACCTTTCCTTTTTTGCTTATAGTGTCTTGCTCTTGACCTGAATTCCATTTGCAAATAACATGTCCATGTACTGATGATTAACATGGCCCATCAGTGAATCTGGAGACTGGTCATGCTTCAAGAACAATACTGGAGATTTTTTTTTTTTAATGTTTGTCAATTCACTGGAAAAATTTAATAGAACCTTCCAGGGGTGTACAGTTTCGTTTGGATAAAGCATAGATACTTTTCACATACAAAATTAGTTTTAACAGTCACTTCCCCCACATTCACTTGGGCTTCTGACATCCAGTGGGGTTGAGGAAGATTTTATTTCCAAGAACAGATGGTTTTTCTGCACTTTCCATAATTGCATGCAACTGCATGAATTTTTTTTTTTCTGCTTTCAGATGCATGACCAATGGCTGGGTATTAGGAGTTTGACTTCCTTTACCCAAATGCCTCTTTAAAATAAAAATAACGATAATGACTTTCACAGATAGATAGTCACTTATCCTTTGCACATACATGGTCTTCAAAACTGACTCCCTAAAAAGCATCAAACTAACTTTGCCAAAATTAAGGAATTGAAGGATGAAATCACTTATAGACAGCTGGAGGCTTATTCACATCTGCTGGAATGTATATATATATACACACACACACAACATATTTTATATCTCTCTCTTTAGGAGACCCAAAAGAAATAAAGGATACTATTTCCTTTCTCCAGTGAAGAGACTGACCCTTGTTACCCGTCTCTCCCTGCTCATCGATCATCTTCTACTTTCTTCCTTTCCACTTCTTTTTCCATCTCCTTTCACCTTTTTCTTTCTCTCCTTACTTTGCTGAATGGTAGAGAATTCCTAGTCAACCCAGCCCAAATTCTTGAGACACAAAAAGACAGGGAGAATGCTGGGAGGTAGAATGAATGGACAGCAATGACATCATTGTCCTATTTCACATTTATTAGAAAGAATTTATTTTCTGACATGATGATTAAGCATCCCTTCCACCTCTTTCTCTTTCCTTCCCTCCCTCTCTTGTCCTTTGAATTCTAATTCAATTAAAATAGACTTGAGGGAAGCCGGGCGCAGTGGCTCACACCTGTAATCCCAGCACTTTGGGAGGCCGAGGCAGCTGGATCACAAGGTCAGGAGATCGCGACCATCCTGGCTAACACAGTGAAACCCCGTCTCTACTAAAAATACAAAAAATTAGCCAGGCGTGGTGGCGGGCACCTGTAGTCCCAGCTACTCGGGAAGCTGAGGCAGGAGAATGGCGTGGACCCGGGAGGCGGAGCTTGCAGTGAGCCGAGATCACGCCACTGCACTCCAGCCTGGGCCACAGAGCAAGACTCCGTCGTCTCAAAAAAAAAAAAAAAGACTTGAGGGAAGTATTTTCCCTCTTTTTCTTCACAGACATTTCCATGAATTGATTCTTTACGTAGTCCTGAGATGTTTATAACATTCAGAACCAGAACAAACTAATAAACACCTGTAGATATTAGTATGAACTGGGTATGAAAGCTGCAGGATTTCTGCCTATTTTTGTGAAGAATGGTATTGATTATTGCTAATATTCTTTTTTACATTCGCCATCTTGGTGGGTTAGAGAATATTCTGCTGCCATGCTACCATCTACCCTCCACCCCAAATATTTCTAACCTAAGAATAATGCACATGCTTTGTGATTCTGGCATGGCTTGAGCTGTCTGTCTATTCTAATTTAGCAGAGAACCATTTTGCCAAATTTTTAAAATTATAACTGAGCCAGGGAAAAACTTCTCGTAGCTTTTTAGCATCACGGCTTTGATCGTGAAAGAGAAGCTAGAACTCAATGTTTGTTAGAAATACTCAACCACACGTACAGTAACATTCTGCGTAGACAATCACTAAGATCTCAACCCTGGGCAACTTTTTTTAAATACATTAAGGTTGTATGCAGGACTGAGAAAATAAAATAGCTAAATCTAGGCAATAAATGCAGACACTGGCTTCCTGGGGATTTAGGCTACACAATTTTCTTTGCATTTTAGGTTTCTCGGTTACAGAGTGACTGACAATAATCATATTGACCTGCTTCCTGTAATGGTTGTAGTCATTGCCTAGTGGCTTTTCAACTGATAAATTAGTACCCTGCCAAGGAGAAACGACTGATGGAGTGTAACAATGAAAAAGCACTTTAGCAGTGACAATGCTCAGCAAAGAGCATCCAGTTTATCTGGAGGAGAAAGAAATGTTCCTTCCTATTGAATAAAAACAACAAAGGTTCCTGCTTCCAGTGTTCCTGGTTCTTTCGTTCTGTGATGTCAATCTTTTGACATTTTAATTGGAAGTTTCATTTTGTGTAAGATTTAAAGGAGAATTTAGCTTCCAACCCCAACTTGTTAATTGAATAAATGTCAACTTCTTGACTCAATTCATTTTATACTTTAAAAAAACGTAAGCCAAATATTTATTTTGTTGCCTACCAAATAGGCAATAACTAGCCTTTGAAACATGCAGAGGATTACAGTGTTTGCCCCACCACTGAGGGTGAACAGCTGTGTCTGTTGTTCCGAGATGTCCAGCTTGCAAGGATCCAGTGTCATCAACCGGAGTAGGAATCTCTCCTTCCCCTTTACCGTAGCAGCTCCGATGCTCTATGTGGTTGTACCTCAGTGTTCCCTGTCTTGATTGAGAAATCATCAAGGGCACCAAATATATTTCTAACAGTCCCTGATAGACATTTATAATCTCTTCTTTCTTGATGTATATTACTTCTGGAAGAGATCTTCACCACCAAAATGAGCAAAGGAAAGGAGAGTGAAATGTTCCTAAGTCAGAATCAGCTGCTGTGACTGTGTGTGCATCAATTTATCTGCAGCGTTCACAAGCATCTCACTTCACATATCCAACTCAGGACCTCTGGACAAAACTTAAATATTCACAATGAATATTTTCCTCAAAACATTATGTTCATTTTTATAATATAGGAAACAAAGAGAAACATACATTGCAAATTCAACCACTTTAATACTATTTTTTTTTTCTGTTCCTACAGGTACATATACTTCTATATAGCTGTAAATAGAGGATATGGTTTGTGTCCCCACCCAAATCTCATATTGTAGCTCCCATAATTCGTGGGAGGGCGGGTCTTTGCCATGATGTTCTCATGGTAGTGAATAAGTCTCACAAGATCTGATGGTTTTATAAAGGGGAGTTCCCCTGCACATGCTCTTGCCTGCTGCCATGTAAGACATGCCTTTCTCCTCCTCTGCCTTGTGCCGTGATTGTGTGGAATCCCCAGCCATGTGCAACTATAAGTCCATTAAATGCCTTTTTCTTTATAAATTACCCAGTCTCAGGTATGTCTTTATTAGCAGTGTAAGAACAGACTAATAGATTATACCTAGAATGCACAAAATTATCTATTAAAATATTTTATGATTTACAATGCAGTAAATATTATTGTACCAACTTAAAAATACTGATAAAAAAAGATAATGTAAGTCCCCATATGCTGCCATTGTTTACTTTTGTCTTAAAATAAAAAGCAATCATATTGTATCTAGTATCTTATAATCTCCTGTTTACACTTTAGTCATGAAATAAACATTTTTTTAATTATTATTTTTTGAGATGATGGATTCTCACTCTGTTGCCCAGGCTGGAGTGCAGTGGCTCGATCAAAGCTCACTGCAACCTCCATCTCCCGGATTCAAGCAATTCTCCTGCCTCAGCCTCCAGAGTAGCTGGGACTACAGGCGTGTGCCACCACACCCTGCTAGTTTTTGCATTTTTAGTAGAGATGGTGTTTCACCATGTTGGCCAGGCTGGTCTCAAACTCCCGACCTCATGATCCACCTGCCTCGGGCTCCCAAAGTGCTGGGATTACAGGCGAAAGCCACCACACTTAGCCAAAATACACATTTTCCAGTATCAATAAAGTTATCTATAAAATCATGAAAGGCTCAATAACATATTAACATATTCACTTACATGGACATACTGTCATTTATTTAACCACATCCTAGGGGCCATTTAGTTTGTCTCCAATTTTCTGCCCTTCTAACATGCACCTGTTATCTCAGGAATGTTATGTTGAACAACTCAGTGATGGTTGAGTTAGGGGTGTGATCTCTCTAGGTCTCAACTTCTTCTTTAATATGAGAGATTTCAAATAGTTATTTCTAAATATTAACTTCTGATTCTAAAAGCCTGTGGGCCATCTGCATAGGATAGAGAAAGCTAGAAAGAAAAAAATTCTAACCATCCACAAATTCACAACTTTTCTTGAACCACCATTGAGTTGATGTTGCCAAGTAACAAACTAATCGAAAACCTAAGGATAAAGAGACAGGACATAAACATTTACTCATCTGAGGAAGACACTGCCACACATAGATGAAAAGAATTCAGGTTGAGAACAGTGGCTTATGCCTAGAATCCCAATGCTTTGAGAGGCTGAGGTGGGAAAGTCACTTGAGCCCAGGAGTTTGAGACCAGCCTAGGCAACATAATGAGTCCCCTCTCTCTAAAAAGAAAATAGACAAAAATTAATTAGCCAGATGTGGTGGCACATGCCTGTGGTCCTGGCTACTTGGGAGGCTGAGGCAAGAGTATTTCTTGAGCCCAAGAGGTTGAGGCTGCAGTGAACCATGATTGTGTCACTGCATTTCAGCCTGGGTGACAAAGTAAGACCCTATCTCAAAAAAAAAAAAGGGAAAAAAAAGAATTCAGCTAATATTTTTAATGAATTGCTAGAAGCAAGTGTTGTCTACCAAAAGAATATGCAGCCTCTCTGGAATATAGACACAAGGAGAAATAGCACCCAATCTTAGAGTTTTCTCCATGGACCTCACCAAGTTGTCACAAAAATAATTGGCAAAATTTCTATAAAAGCCGTCTCCATTGCATAAACTTGGGGTTGAAGAATAGCAGCTGCTGCAGAAAAGGCATGAAATCCTACCTGGAGCTTTCTTCATTGTAAACTACTAGAGAAAGAACAAAGTCTGTTGACATTAAGCTACTGGTAGAAACCCATTGAAGCTGGGGGAAGGACACGGAAAGCCCTCCAACCCTGGAGGGTAGGGACAGATATACCCAGTGATTACAGACCTATGGGTGGAGGTCTGGGGCAGGATCACAGAGAAAGCCCCACCTCGGAGAACCATACCCACCCCCCCTTGGAGAACCACAAACACAGTGGCTGCCTAACATTAAAGCTTAATCAGAAAAACAAAGATTTTTCTATAACAAATTCATAGCATTTTCTTGCCAGAAAAGGAGCAAACACATTACTAGACCACCATTGAGGTGCAGTGCAAAGGAGAGACCTCCACCTGAGGGTGGAGCAGACACTGACAACACCCACCTTGCAAACCATGTCTCACCCTAAACACAAGGTCAACACTAGGGTAATTTGAAATCCTTGATTCACTAAAGGTAATCACAGCAGCAACAAATCCCAAACCCAACTGAAATCTTAACTAGATGACCTTTACCTTTCCATATCCAACACCTAGAAGAAAGAAATATATTCTTATTATCAAGCATAAAAAAGATTTACCTTCATCTATACTGTCTTATACAAGATGTCCATCTTTCCTTAAAGTTATGGGGCGTATCAATATATTAAGAAAAACACAAAGCAATTAGCACAACTAGACTCAAATATGAAACAGATATTGAAACTAGCATCCAAGAAACTTAAACTACAATATATTAAAAGATTTTAATAGCAGAGGTGGATAACATGCTAAAACTGATGCTTAATTTTAGTAGAGATGTAAAACATATGAGAAAGGATTAAATGGAAATGCAACAAATGAAAAAGAAAATAAAGATTTTCTCTCAATAGGTTCATCAGTAGAGTGGGCACAGTTGAGGGAAGAATCAAAAAACTTCAAGGTAGGTCAATAGAAATGACTCAAACTGAAAGGACAAAGAAAAAATAGGAGACTGATGGCAAGATGGCTGAATAGGAACAGCTCCAGTCTGCAGCTCCCAGTGAAACTGACACAGAAAGTGGGTGATTTCTGCATTTCCAACTGAGGTACCTGGTTCATCTCACTGGGATTGGTTGGACAGTGGGTGCAGCCCATGGAGGGCGAGCTGAAGCAGGGTGGGGCATTGCCTCACCCAGGAAGTGCAAGAGGTTGGGGAATTTTCTCCCCTATCCAAGGGAAGCTGTGGGGGACTGAGCCTGAGGAACCATGCACTCTGGCCCAGATACTGTGGTTTTCCCATGGTCTTCGCAACCCACAGACCAGGAGATTCCCTCTGGTGCCTACCCCACCAGGGCCCTGGGTTTCAAGCAGAAACCTGGGTAGCCATTCCAGCAGACACTGAACCAGCTGCAGGAGACTTTTTTTCTATACCCCAGTGGCACCTGGGAGGCCAGCGAGACAGAACTCTTCACTCCCCTGGAAAGGAGGCTGAAGCCAGGGAGCCAAGTGGTCTGGTTCAGCGGGTCCCACACCAATAAAACCCAGCAAACTAAGATCTAATGCCTTGAAATTCTCACTGCCAGCATACCAGGAGGCTCAGATCCACCTGGGATGCTTGAGCTTGGTGGGGGAAGGGGCGTCCGCCATTGCTGAGGCTTGAGTAGGTGGTTTTACCCTCATGGTGTAAACAAACAAAGCTGTCCAGAAGTTTGAAATGGGCGGAGCCCACCAGAGCTCAGGAAGGCCACTGTGGCCAGACTGCCAGATTTCTCCTCTGGGAAGGGCATCTCTGAAAAAAAGGCAGCAGTCCCAGTCAGGAACTTATAGATAAAACTCCCCTGGGACAGGGCACCTGGGGGAAGGGATAGCTGTGGGCACAGCTTCAGCAGACTTAAACATCCCTGCCTGACAGCTCTGAAGAGAGCAGCGGATCCCCCAGCACAGCGTTGGAGCTTTGCTAAGGGTCAGACTGCCTCCTCAAGTAGGTCCCTGACCGCCGTGTATCCTGACTGGGAGACACCTCCCAGGAGGGGCTGGCAGACACCTCATCCAGGAGAGCTCCAACTGGCAGGTGGCCTTTAGAGTCGAAGCTTCCAGAGGAAAGAACAGGCAGCAATCTTTGCTGTTCTGCAGCCTCTGCTGGTGATACCCAGGCAAACAGGGTCTGGAGTGGACCTCCAGCAAACTCCAGCAGATCTGCAGCAGAGGGGCCTGTTAGAAGTAAAACTAACCAACAGAAAGGAATGGCATGTCCACTCAGAGACCCCATCCAAAGGTCACCAACATCAAAGACCAAAGTTAGATAAATCCACCAAGTTGGGAAGAAACCAGTCCAAAAAGGCTGAGAATCCCAAAAACCAGAATGCCTCTTCTCCTCCAAAGGAACACAACTCCTAAACAGCAAGGGAGCAAAACTGGACAGAGAATGAGCTTGATGAATTGACATAAGTAGGCTTCAGAAGGTGGGTAATAACAAACTCCTCCGAGCTAAAGGAGCATGTTCTAACCCAATGGAAGGAAGCTAAGAACCTTGAGAAAAGGTTAGACGATTGCTAACTAGAATATCCAGTTTAGAGAAGAACATAAATGACCTGATGGAGCTGAAAAACATAGCACGAGAACTTTGTGAAGCATACACAGTATCAATAGCCGAATTGATCAAGTGGAAGAAAAGATATCAGAGATTGAAGATGAACTTAATGAAATAAAGCTAGAAGACAATATTACAGAAAAAAGAATGAAAAGGAATGAACAAAGCCTCCAAGAAATATGGAACTATGTGAAAAGACCAAATCTACGTTTGATTGGTGTGCCTGAAAGTGATGGGGAGAATGGAACCAAGTTGGAAAACACTCTTCAGGATATCATCCAGGAGAACTTCCCCAGCCTAGCAAGACAGGCCAACATTCAAATTCAGGAAATGCAGAGACCACCACAAAGATACTCCTCAAGCAGAGCAAACACAAGACACATAATTGTCACATTCAACCAAGGTTGAAATGAAGTAAAAAATGTTAAGGGCAGCCAGAGAGAAAAGTTGGGTTACCCACAAAGGGAAGCCCATCAGACTAACAGCATATCTCTCTGCAGAAACCCTACAAGCCAGAAGAGAGTAGGGGCTAATATTCTACATTCTTAAAGAAAATAATTTTCAACCCAGAATTTCATATCCAGCCAAACTAAGCTTCGTAAGCAATGGAGAAATAAAATCCTTTACAGACAAGCAAATGCTGAGAGATTTTGTCACCACCAGGCCTGCCTTACAGGGGCTCCTGCAAGAAGCACTAAACAAGGAAAGGAACAACCAGTACCAGCCACTGCAAAAAGATACCAAATTGTAAAGACCATTGACACTATGAAGACATTGCATCAACTAATGGGCAAACTAACCAGCTAGCATTATAATGACAGGATCAAATTCACGCATAACAATATTACCTTTAAATGTAAATGGGCTAAATGCCCCAATTAAAAGACACAGACTGGCAAATTGGATAAAGAGTCAAGACCCATCAGTCTGCTGTATTCAGGAGACCCATCTCACATACAAAGACACACATAGGCTCAAAATAAAGGGATGGAGGAATATTTACCAAGCAAATGGAAAGCAAAAAAAGAGCAGGAGTTGCAATCCTAATCTCTAATAAAACAGACTTTAAACCAACAAAGATCAAAAGAGACAAAGAAGGGCATTACATAATGGTAAAGGGATCAATGAAACAAGAAGAGCTAACTATCCTAAACGTATATGCACCCAATACAGGAGCACCCAGATTCATAAAGCAAGTTCTTAGAAACCTACAAAGAGACTTAGACTCCCACACAATAATAGTGGAAACTTTAACATCCAACTGTCAAAATTAGACAGATCAACGAGACAGAAAATTAACAAGGATATTCAGGACTTGAACTCAGCTCTGGACCAAGCAGACCTAATTAGACATCTACAGAACTCTCCACCCAAATCAACAGAATATACATGCTTCTCAGCACCTCATCACACTTATTCTAAAATTGACCACATAAATGGAATGAAAACACTCCTCAAATGCAAAAGAATGGAAATCATAATAAACAGTCTCTCAGACAACACTGCAATCAAATTAGGACTCAGGATTAAGAAACTTACTCAAAACCACACAACTACATAGAAACTGAATAACCTGCTCCTGAGTGACTACTGGGTAAATAATGAAATGAAGGCAGAAATAAAGATGGTCTTGGAAACCAATGAGAACAAAGACACAATGTACCAGAATCTCTGGGACACATTGAAAGCAGTGTGGAGAAGGAAACTTATAGCACTAAATGCCCATAAGAGAAAGCAGGAAAGATCTAAAATCGACACCCTAACATCACAATTAAAAGAACTAGAGAAGCAAGAGCAAACAAATTCAAAAGCTAGCAGAAGACAAGAAATAACTATGATCAGAGCAGAACTGAAGGAGATAGAGACACGAAAAACTCTTCAAATAAATCAGTGAATCCAGGATCTGGTTTTTTTGAAAAGATCAACAAAACAGATAAACTACTAGCCAGACTAATAAAGCAGAAAAGAGAAGAATCAAATAGACACACAAAAAAAATTATACAGGGGATATCACCACGGATCTCAAAGAAATACAAGTTACCATCAGAGAATACTACGAACAGCTCTACGCAAATAATAAAGTAGAAAATCTAGAGGAAATGGATAAATTGCTGGACACATACACCCTCCCAGGTCTAAACTAGGAAGAAGTCAAATCCCTGAATAGATCAATAACAAGTTCTGAAACTGAGGCAATAATTAATAGCCTACCAACCAAAAAATGTCCAGGACCAGATGGATTCACAACTGAATTCTACCAGAGGTACAAAGAGGAGCTTGTACCATTCTTTCTGAAACTATTCCAAACAGTAGAAAAAGAGGGAATCCTCCCTAACTCATTTTATGAGGCCAGCATCATCCTTATACCAAAACCTGACAGAGACAAAACAAAAAAATGAAAATTTCAGGCCAATATCCCTGATGAACATCGAGGTGAAAATCCTCAATAGAATACTGGCAAACCGAATCCAGCAGCACATCAAAAAGCTTATCCACCATGATCAAGTGAGCTTCATCCCTGAGATGCAAGACTGGTTCAACATACACAAATCAATAAATGTAATCCATTACATAAACAGAACCAATGACAGAAACCACATGATTATCTCAATAGATGCAGAAAAAGCCTTTGACAAAATTCAACACCCTTCATGCTCTTAATAAACTGGGTATTGACGGAAAGCATCTCAAAATAATAAGAGCTATTTATGACAAACCCACAGCCAATATCATTCTGAATGGGCAAAAACTGGAAGCATTCCCTTTGAAAACTGGCATAATACAAGAATGCCCTCACTCACCACTCCTATTCAACACAGTATTGGAAGTCCTGGCGAGGGCAATCAGGCAAGAAAAGAAATAAGGGTATTCAAATAGAAAAAGAGGAAGTCCAATTGTCTCTGTTTACAGATGACATGATTGTATCTTTGGAAAACCCCATCTTCTCAGCCCAAAATCTCCTTAAGGTGATAAGCAACTTCTGAAAAGTCTCAGGATACAAAATTAATGTGCAAAAATCACAAGAATTCTTATACACCAATAACAGACAAACAGCCAAATCATGAGTGAACTCCCATTCACAATTGTGGCAAAGAGAATTAAATACCTGGGAATACAACTTACAAGGGATGTAAAGGACCTCTTCAAGGAGAACTACAAAACACTGCTCAAGGAAATAAGACAGGACACAAACAAATGGAAAAACATCCCATGCTCATGGATAGGAAGAATCAATATCATGAAAATGGCCATACTGCCCAAAGTAATTTATAGATTCAATGCTATCCCCATCAATCTTGACTTTCTTCACCGAATTGGAAAAAACTACTTTAAACTTTATATGGAACCAAAAAAGAGCCCACATAGCCAAGACAATCCTAAGCAAAAAGAATAAAGCTGGAGGCATCAGGCTACCTGACTTCAAACTATACTACAAGGCTACAGTAACCAAAACAGCATGGTACTGGTACCAAAACAGAGATATAGACCAATGGAACAGAATAGAGGCCTCAGAAATAATACCACACATCTACAACCCTCTGATCTGTGACAAACCTGACACAAACAAGCAATGGGGAAAGGATTCCCTATTTAATAAATGGTGTTGGGAAAACTGGATAGCCATATATGTAGAAAACTGAAACTGGACCCCTTCCTTACACCTTATACAAAGATTAACTCCTGATGGGTTAAAGAGTTAAACATAAGACCTAACACCATAAAAACCCTAGAAGAAAACCTGGGCAATACCATTCAGGACATAGGCACGGGCAAAGACTTCATGTCTAAAACACCAAAAGCAATGGAAACAAAAGCCAAAATTGACAAATGGGATCTAATTAAACTAAAGAGCTCCTGCACAGCAAAAGAAACTATCATCAGAGTGAACAGGCAGCCTACAGAATGGGAGAAAATTTTTGCAATCTATCCATCTGACAAAGGGCTAATATCCAGAATCTACAAAGAACTCAGACAAATTTACAAGAAAAAAAAACCATCAAAAAGTAGACAAAGGATATGAACAGACACTTCTCAAAAGAATACATCTATGCAGACAACAAACATATGAATAAATGCTCATCATCACTGGTCATTAGAGAAATACAAATCAAAACCACAATGAGATACCATCTCACACCAGTTAGAATGGTAATCATTAAAAAGTCAGGAAACAACAGATGCTGGAGAGGATGTGGAGAAATAGGAACACTTTTACACTGTTGGTGGGAGTGTAAATTAGTTCAACCATTGTGGAAGACAGTGTGGCGATTCCTCAAGGATCTAGAACAAGAAATACCATTTGACCCAGCAATCCCATTACTGGATATATACCCAAAGGATTATAAATCATTCCACTATAAAGACACATGCACACGTATGTTTATTGCGGCACTATTTACCATAACAAAGACTTGGAACCAACCCAAATGTCCATCAGTGATAGACTAGATAAAGAAAATGTGACACATATACACCACGGAATACTACGCAGACACAAAAAAAGGATGAGTTCGTGTCCTTTGCAGGCACATGGATGAAGCTGGAAACCGTCATTCTCAACAAACTAACACAAGAAAACCAAACATCACATGTTCTCACTCATAACTGGGAGTTGAACAATGAGAACACATGGACACAAGGAGGGAAACACCACACACTGGGGCCTGTTAGGGGGTGGGGGGCTAGGGGAGGGATAGCATTAGGAGAAATACCTAATGTAGGTGTCAGGTTGATGGGTAGAGCAAATCACCATGGCACATGTATACCTATGTAACAATACTGCACATTCTGTACATGTATCCCAGAACTTAAAGTGTAATAAGAAAAAAAATAGGGATATTATCCTAATTATCCAGATGGGTCCAATGGAATCACAAGGGTTCTTAAAACTGGGAGAGGGAATTAGACAAAAAGGACCAGAGAAATGGCAGCATGAGAACTGAACCCACTACTGCTAACTTTGAAGACGGAGGAAGAGGCCATGAGACAAGGAAGGTGAGCAGCCTCTAGAACACAGAAATGGCAAGAAAACGGATTATCCCCTAGAGCCTCCAGAAATGAGTTCCATTCTGCTGACACCTTGATTTTATCCCAGGGAGATGAGTCGTGAACTTTTGAACCACAAACCGCATGATAATAAATTTTTGTAACTTTGCAGCACTGAAAAAAAAGAATTCTACATACTGAATGTGTGAATGTCAATATTCTAGGTGTGGATTTTATACTATAGATTTTCAAGTTGTTACCACTGGGAGAAACTGGGTAAAAAAGTACAAGGAATCTCTCTTTGCTGTTTCTTACAGCTTTCTGTGAGTCTAAAATTATCTCAAAATAAAATATTTAATTTGAAAAGAAAAAGAAAAAATACAAGAACAGAATTCAAAGCTGAAAGACAATGTAAAAAGGATTAAAATTTATGTACTTGAGTAATTTATGTAACTGAGAAGAAATGTCTGAATAGCCAAGAATGTTCCAAAAATTAATGATGGACAGCAAACCATAGATCCAAGAAGCTCAGAAACCATCAAGCATTAGAATACAAAAAGCAAACAAGTAAGGAAACAAATACTAGGCATATTCAAACTGCAGAAAACCAAAGATCCAAAGACAAACAGGAAAACTGAAAAAATATATTACATATAGGAACATTGACAAGAGTTAGAGGAGCCTACTTTTGGGATGCTCTTCAAACCAATGAAATGATATCTTTAGAGTGCTGGGGGAAAAAACCCCTTGTCCACCCCAAATTTTATAATTGGTGAAAAACTCTTCCAAAATCAGAAAAAAAGTTATGAGGGAGAAACAAAAATTTTCTCTAAGAAAAATTAAGAAACTGTATTACCAACAGAGCTGCACTACATAAGATGTTAAAGGAAGTTCCTTAGGCATAAAGAATATGATCACAGAAACAAGCTTGAATGTTAAAATGAAGAGCACTGGAAACAGAATAAATGAAAGTAAATATTTTTATTTTAATTGTTATAAAAGATAACCGATGTCTATAGGAAAACATAACAATATATTGTATGTTTTAGCATACATAAAAGTAAAATATGACAATAATACCAAGGATGGGAGGGAGTAATTGAAAGTATATTGTTGTGAGGTCCTTATATTATATATAAAGTTGTATGTATTATTTGAAGGGACTCTGATTAATTAAAAATCTATACTGTAAAGTCTAGGGCAACAACTCAAACCACTAAAAATTTTAAATAATGCATAAAGAATGAGCTGAGGATAGAGACAGAAATGGAATAATGAACAATATACTAAATCTAAATGAAGGGAGAAAAACCTTAAAAAGAAACAACAAATAGATGAGGAAAAATGGAAGAGAGTCCTCAAAATAGTACATTTTAATCTAATCATGTCATTAATACATTAAACATAATTGGTGTAAACATACATAAAAGAAAAAGATTGACAGATTGGATAAAAAAGCGAGGCCCAACTATGCATGGTCCACAAAAAAGCCACTTTAAATATAAATATGAAATAGGCTAAAAATGAAAAGATTCTAAAAATTTATTATGCTACCACTTGTCGAAAGAAAGTTGGAATAGCTATAACAGTATCAAAATAGACTTCAGAAAAGTGACTAGACTATTACCAGGAATAAAGAGCAACATTACATGATGATAAAAGGGTCATTTCTCCAAGAATCCATAATAATCCTAAATGTATATGCATCTAAAAAGAGAGCTTTAAAATATATAAAGCAAAAACAAATAATAGTATAAGGAGAAATAAACAAACCCACAATTATAACTGAAGACTTCACCATTCAGTTTACAGTAATTGATAGCAAGTAGAGAGAAAATCAGTAAGGATATAGAAAACTTGAAAACACTGTCAACAACTTGACCTAACCAATGTTTATAGAACACTGTATCCCAAAACAGTACAACAGATATTATATTTAAGTGCATATGGAACATATCTCAAGAGAGCCAATATTGTTGGTCATAAAATGTTATACATTTCAAAAATTGAAATTATAAAAAGTAAGTACTTATAATGAATACAATCTGTGAATATATGAATAAAAAACTAGAAATCAATTTAAAAATCTGGAAAATATCCCATATATTGATTGTGTGAAGAGGAAATTTTAGGGAAATTGAATATTTTGATTTGAGTGAAGATAAAAATAGAGCATATCAAAAATTTTGGTTGCAACTAAAGCAGTGCCTTGAAAGAAGTTTGTAACACAAGATGCTTATGTTAGGATGAAGGTCTCAATAATAAAATAAAAATCTAGTTCTTGAACAAATTAACACTATTGACAAACATATAGCCAGACTGACCAAAGAAAAAGGAGAGAAGACACAAATCATAAATATCAGGAATACAAGAAGGGACATCACTACAGACCCTAAGGACATTATAAAAATAAGAGGAGAAACCATGAATAACTCTATGGCCATAACTTTGATGATTTAGATGAAACAGATAAATTTATTCAAAGACATCAACTACTAAATCTGTGTGTGTGTGTGTGTGTGTATGTGTATAAAACTTAAGTCTTCTGAAGGAACTGAATATGTAGTAAATACTTCCCATTAAAAAATACTCCAGGTTCAGATGGTTTCACTGGTGAGTTCTAAATATTTAAGGAAGAAACAGTAACAATTCTCCACAAACTCTTCCAGAATATTAAAAAAAAAAAAGTAAAACACTTTCCAACTCATCTTATGATGCCAGCATTTCCCAAATACCAAAATGAGACAAACACATTATAAGAAAGAAAGATGAGTATCTGTCATAAACATGGATGGGAAGTTCTCAATAACATACTAGCAAATTAAATGCAACAATGTATAAAAAAAGATCAAGTAGAGTTTATCTCAGGAATGCAAGGCTAGTTCAGTATTGAACAATCAATCAGTGTAAAATACTGTATCAAAAGACTAAAGAAGCAAAACCATAAAATTATCACATTGAGTTCAAATAAAGACTGGCAAAATTCAACATTCATTTCTGGTATTCTCAGAAAACTACAGTTAAAAGGAATCTTTGTTGACCTGATAAAGAGCATCTGCATAAAACCTACAGCTAGCATTTTATTTAATAGGAAAAGACTAAATGGTTTCCCCTTAAAGTCAGCAACAATGTTCTCACTAATCCTATTGCACATTGTACTGGAAGTCATAGCTAGTGCAGTAAGGCAAGAAAAGGAAATAAAAGGCATAGACTTGGAAAGGATGAAATAAAACTGTCTCTATTTGCAGATGACATGATTGTGTAAAAATTCCCAAAGAATCTATTAAAAAGTTACTAAAACTAAGTATGTTTAGAACAGTTTTATAAGATCAGTATACAAAAATTAATGTTTCTGTATGTAGAAATGTTATGTTTTCTATATACAGTGTTTCTATAGACAAAAATCAATGTTCCTATCCAACAGCATGAGCAATTAGAAATTAAAAAGACAGTATTATTTACAATAATATCAAAACTATGAAATATTTAGGTATGAATCTTACAAAGTATGTTAAGAACTACAAAGCACTCATCAAATGAATTTTAAAAAGACTTTAAAATGGAGATATTATATTGTATTTGTCATTTAGAAAATGCTATATTGTTATAATGTTACTTACCCTCAAACTGACCAATAGGTTCAATGCAATTCCAACTAAAATCCCCTCAGGACTTTCACAGAAATTGACAAATGGATTCTAACATTTATTTAGAAAGGCCAAAGAATTAGAACAGCTACAACAATTTTGAAATAGAAGAAGAAAGGCAGAGAACTCATACTACCTGATTTTCTGACCTACTATACTAAGTTTAGACAGTGTCATACTATAGAAAGAATAGGCATATGGACCAATGAAAGCAAATAGAGTCCAGAAATAGACCAACACATATATGGCCAACTGATTTTTAACAAAGGTGCAAAGCCGATTAATTTTCAACAAGTGTTACTAGAACAATTGGATATACATATGCAAGAAAATGATCTAGATTCATACTTTATGCAAAAATCGATTCAAAATGGACCATAGACTTAAATATAAGTACTAAAACTATATAATTTCCAGAAGAAAACAAAGAGAAAAATATTTGTGATCATGGCTTAAGCAAAGATTTCTTAGCTTAAAATTTTCAAAACATGATCTATAAGGGAAAGGATGGATACATTGAATTTTATCAAAATTAAGAACTGTTTGTTGGAATAAATTGCTAAGAAAATGAAAATAAAAGCCAAAGGTTGAGCAGCAATATTTGTAAATCACATCTCTAGTCAAGGGTTTGTATCCAGACTATGTAAGATTCTCCAACTCAATGAAACTCTCAAAATTTAATAGGAAAAGAGACAGTCCAATAAAACTGTGCCAAATATGTGAACAGACACATCCCACATAGACAGCAAGTCAGTATATAAATACCTTCAACAAAATTAGTCATTAAAGAAATGCAAATTAAAACCACAATGTGGCACCAATGCACAGCTATTAGAATAACTAAACTATTCAAAACATAAAAAAATTAAAATACCAAGTTCCAGCAAGTATACAAAGCAACTTAAACTCACATATACCTGCTGGTGGAAATGGAAATGGTGCAGACACACTGGAAAAATTTGGCAAATTCTTAAGAAGTTAAACATATACTTACTGTATGACCCAGCAATCTCACTGCCTCGCATTTACTCAAGTGAAATGAAAACTACATCCTCACGAAAATATGCACATGAATGTTTGCAGCAGCTTTATCTGTCATCACCAGGAACTAAAAACTACCCAAATGTTTCTCAACTGGAGAATGGATAAACAAACTGGTACATTCCATACAATAAAATACTTACTCAACAATAAAAAGAAACAAACTACTGTTTTGCACAACAGCATGAATGGATCTCACATGCATTATGCTAGCTGAAAGAAGCAGGATACCAAGGGCTACCTACTCCATGACTCAGTTTATACGACATTCTTACGAAAGCCAAACTACAGGAAGAAAAACAGATTAGTGGTTGCCAAGGGCTGCGGTTTGAAGAGGGGATGGTTACAAAAGAGGCATGGGGGAATTTTGGGGGCCGATGGCACTGTTGTGTATCTTGATTGTGGTGGTGGTTACATAACTGTATTTCAAAATTCTGAGAACTGTGTGCTTAAAAGGGTGAATTTTACTATATGTCAATTGTACCTCAATACAAATGGAAAATAAAATTTTCTTAAAACCCGTGGTTTTCTAATGGTGTTGGATTTAAAAACTGTCACTCACCTAAACATTAGTTTTGAATACATGAACTGTTTAGCAATGCAAAGCCTCTGTTGGTTCTGAATTATCCAGCACAGAATTTTAGAAAAGGCTTCCTGTGAGTCCGTGATTCCCATGGAGAAAATGAAACCAGTAACAGGACAAAAGGTGGCTGGTTTTTAGCATTCTCTTGCACTAAGCTTGAGTAACCTCAGTGAATATCAACGAGCTGCTCTTATAAATTACTCCATGTTTCTTCCACAGCTCTTGCTGTCATTTTAATATAAGAACTTTTTAATATATAGAATCTTTGTTTTTCTGAGTCATAAAAATAACTCTAGAAAAAGCATCTGAAGTGTTCCTGTTAGTGCTTATAAAATTGTGGCATTCTATAAAAATTTCTTCAAGTGTATGGCATGCTATGAAAAAGACCTAAAATTATTTGAGAAGGGGAAATTGAAGCCATCTCTCTTATAAAAATTAAGGTAGGGTTTTTTTAGGTAAATAGACTTTGATGTATTCACTATTATATTATCTGTATTTGTACTAATATAATGTATCAACAATAGAAAAATCACACTGCCTTTTCATCTAAATGTTCAGGCATAGGCTACTTACTGGTTGTATTATCTTTTTATTAATTTACAAATTAAAAAGGTCATTTGGAATCAGGAAGTGAAGTCTACTGAATTGCTAAAAACTGAGTGAAGAGAAATGTTTAATGCCAGGAAGAAGAAAAGAAAGTGAACTGTGAGCAAAGGGTAGCAACACACAAATAAGAAGTCTTTAAAAACTCACTTTCCCTTCTTGGCTTCACCTTCACTCTTGAGCTTGGTAAGCAACACTGATAATGATGACATCATGATCAATTAGCTTGATTGATGAATTCCTCTGGGACTCCCCACTTTCCATCTCTGACCCCTGCTCAACTTTAAGAACAGCCTCTTAGAAACACAGAAAACTTTCCTATATACTTTTAAGTAAATTGGCAAATGACAGGGTGTGGTGGCTCACACCTGTAATCCCAACACTTTGGAAGGCCAAGGCGAGTGGATCACTTGAGGCCAGGAGTTCGAGACCAGCCTGGCCAATGTGGCAAAACCCTGTCTCTACTAAAAATACAAAAATTAGCTGGGTGTGGTGCTGGTGTGCACCTATAATCCCAGCTACTTGGGAGGCTGAGGCAAGAGAACCACTTAAACCCAGGAGGCGGAGGTTGCAGTGACACGAGATCATGCCACTGTTCTCCAACCTGGGCGACAGGGTGAGACAGAAAAGTGGACTTTTCAATGCTCCTCTTATGAGACTTCCTGTTGGATGGGCCATGTTGCTGTCTTCTTGAAATCGTCTTCCGTTTTTAAAAATTAAAAAAAAGTTCTTATCATTTATGACACTGAATCTTTGCATTCATCTCCTATCCTTTTCATTAGTTCTTCTTTGTCTCTTGTTGTGGGTTCTTAAATACGGAGTTCTTCCCTCAGATAATGGTGTTCCCTGGGATTTCATTCCCTTATTCAACATATATTTATCAAACATCCACGACATACTAGGTACTGGAAATACAGCAGTCCGTAAGACAAACAAGGTCATTGTCCTCAATGAGGGACATATATTAATAGACAAATGTGCTAATAACATCCTGAAGAGCCTACCTATTCTTCCTGAGGAAACCGTCTACTCTTGAAGTGACAGCCTTTATTTCTGTGAGATGGTTCTCACGTTTATGTCACCATCTCTGATCCCTCTCTTGAACTCCTAGATCAGAGTCACCAACCCACCCAGGGGGATACAGAGCATAGTGGTTGAGGGTGTGGATCCTGGAGCTGCTCTGTGTTCACATTCTAGTACCATCCTTTACTAAGCATTTGGTGTTAACTGCTCTGGGCCTCAGTTGCACCATGTGTTAGCTGTGGGCTAATAATAGTTTTAATATCTACCTAACATAGTTGTTCTGAGGGCTAAGTGAGTTAATACATAGAAAAGTTATAAAACAGTAAGAGCCCAAATTCTTGTTTACTCTTTCTACTATCATTAATATTCATATCACTGTTTAGAGTTCCCAAATGTACTACAACTCACCGTGTCTGCATCAGATTCGCTATGTCCATTGTTCACTCAAGCCACCCACTTAAGAAACCCAGGAGTCAGCTTTGTCTCTTTCCATTCTCTTTATTTATTTATTTATTTTTGAGACAGGGTTTCACTCTGTCACCCAGGCTGGAGTACAGTGGCGCAATCTCAGCTCACTTCAACCTCTGCCTCCCAGGTTCAAGTGATCCTCCTGCCCCAGCCTCCTGAATAGCTGGGACCACAGGCATGTGCCACCACACCCAGCTAATTTTTGTATTTTTAGAAGAGATGGGGTTTCACCATGTTGGCCAGGTTGGTCTCAAACCCCTGACCTCAAGTGATCCTCCCGCCTCAGCCTCCCAAAGTGCTGGGATTACAGGCATGAGCCACGCACCCAACCTCTTTTCATTCTCTATCCCCACATACCCATTCATTCCCCAGGTGCTACCACAATTACCTCGTGTGTCTGTGGTTTGGGACTTCATTGTCTCTTCCATACTCTGCTTCTAGTTTCTTTTCTTTCTAATTCAGCCTCAGAGAAATCGAGTAATGTTATTTCACTTAATACCCCAAGCTGACTTATGGTATGAGGGCCAACCCAGCCTGCAGAAATTTTGGTTTGTTTAATAATATTTTTTTAAAAAAATAAAATTTGAGGCTGGGTGTGGTGGCTCCCAGCCTGCAGAAATTTTGGTTTGTTTAATAATATTTAAAAAAAATAAAATTTGAGGCTGGGTGTGGTGGCTCATACCTGTAATCCCAACATTTTGGGAGGCCAAGGTGGGCAGATCACTTAAGGCCAGGAGTCAAGACCAGCCTGGTCAACACGGCAAAACTCCATCTCTACTAAAAATATAAAAATTTGCCAGGCGTGGTGGTGGGTGCCTGTAGTCTCAGCTACTTGAGAGGCTGAGGCATGAGAATCGCTTGAACCTGGAAGGGGAGGTTGTAGTGAGCCAAGATCGTGCCACTGCACTCCAGCCTGGGCAACAGATCAAGACTCTGACTCAAAAAAAAAAAAAAAAGTAAAGAAATAAAACATAAAATTTGAATGTCATCATGTGGGGCATATGCTTCCTGGTTCAGTCTCAGCCCCCTCTAGTCATGTGTTTACGTTGTATGTTTGTTCTGGTCCCTGAGGCAGCTACATTTCTGAGTCCTAAGATAAAGGACAAGCACCCACTCCTTAATGTACTAGTCCTTGCCATCTGGAGCTGACCACTCACCAGGACTTTCCCTCCTCAGCGTTTATATTTCTGATATTTCTCACCTCCCGACCTTTATTTATGCTGTTTTTCTGCTGGGAATGTCCTCCTGACTCTGCCAGTTGAAACTATAAATACGGTTTTAAAAATCCTTCAAGATCTTTTTGAAATTTTACCACTTCCATGAGGCGATTTCATATCCACTTAATTCACCAGTCATTCACCAATCAAACTATTAGCTATTTTAATCACAGAATACTTGGCAAAAGCCTATCTATGGACTCTCTCCTTAGAAACACACAGCTCTAGAAGGGTGCAGTGGCTCATCTCTGTAATCCCAGCACTTTGAGATGCTGAGGTAGGTGGATCATTTGAGGTCAGGAGTTCAAGACCAGCCTGGCCAGTATGGTGAAACCCCACCTTTACTAAAAATACAAAAAAAGAAAAAAGGAAAAAAGAAAAAAAAATAGCTGGCTTCATGGCAGGTGCCTGTAGTTCCAGCTGCTTGTGAGGCTGAGGCAGGAGAATCGCTTGAACCTAGGAGATGGAGGTTGCAGTGAGCGGAGATCGCACCACTGTACTCCAGCCCGGGCGACCAAGGGAGACTCTGTCTCAAAAAGAGAGAGAGAGAGAGAAAAAAAAAAAAAAAAAGAGGCCAGGCACGGTGGCTCATGCCTGTAATCCCAATACTTTGGGAGGCCGAGGCAGGCAGATCACTTGAGGTCAGGAGTTCAAGAGCAGCCTGGCCAACATGGTGAAACCCCATCTCTACTAAAAATCAGCCAACATGGTGGTTGGTGCCTGCAATTCCAGCTACTCGAGAGGCTGAGGCAGGAGAATCGCTTGAACGTGAGAGGCAGAGGTACACTCCTGCCTGGGTAACATAGCGAGACTCTGTCAGACAGAGAGACAGAGAGATAGAGACAGAGAGACAGAGAGAGAGAGAGAGAGAAAGACGCAGCTCTACACCATACAGCATTTGTACTCCATGCATGATCCAGAGGTTAAAAATCCTTTCCAGGGAAACATTAGTGTAAAGAAGTGGATAGCTATAGGTTCTTAGAAAACAGCCATCCTATTTAATGATTTCCCATTCAGTCCTTTTCTTAGCATTGGCAACACATCTTAGAATATATAAAGTATATGTGCTGATATAGGACAAAATTAAGTGGAAAAATAGGCAGTTGTAGAATATGTATGTTGCTCCCATTTGGAAATATACAAAGGGGAATATTTTGTACAGGCCACATGTAAGTCAGATAAATGTCTGCTCTTATCTGTGTAGACTGTTTGAGAAGGTTCATCAAAAAGCCATTAAGAAGGATTTCTTTTAGAAAGGCAAACAGAGAAGTCACCTCATAACCATCCTACCATAGAAGGCTTTTCTCTTTTATACAGCACATATCATTTTACTTTTCAAAACCTTTTACAGCAGATAGTTCTGCAGTACAGGTGGCATTTATGCTCCTCACAAAAGAAAAAACCTTAAGCTGTCCTCTGAGGAGATGAAGTCTTCGTGAAGAGGAGGCCAAAACCTTTCTGTTGTTCCTCTCTCTCCCCTCTGTGCCATAGCTCCCAGCTGGCAAGGAATATGCTGCTGTCCTTGTGATCCAGGCTTCTGGTCAGACTTGAGGACAGTGAGCACTCAGTGACTTTGCTGAATGAATATATGAGTGGATGAGCTGTCAATGAATGGGATGTGAAATAGATGTTATATATATTAATATAAAGATCCTAAGAAAGATCAAATCTGGAAGTGGAGATGCAAGATTATTGAGGAACTCACAAAATGTCAGAGGCAGCAGGTGGATTTCTGTAAACTACATATCTAGTCCTCCTTAAAAGCAGAATTCTGATTCATTCTAGGGGAGGCTGCTCCTGTACCTGCCTTGGCATTGCTCAGTCATAGCTTTCCCCTTCCCTTCTCCAAAATTTCTGCAGAGGCCCCACTTCCAGAATGAGGTCAGAGGAAGGAGAGATGTTGCTACTGAGAGCTTGCTTGCTTCATGTGAGCTTGTGGAGGCTGAGAACTACAGGATAAGTTTGTAAACTCACAAAACAGACGTAAAAACACATTCTGAAAATATCCTCTTTAGGGAATAGAAGGAATTAAAACTGCCTGAGGAGGAGGAGGAGGTCAAGACCAGTCCCCAAAGCACCCATCTATCTGATTAAGAAAGACAAGATGCGGACTTTTCAAAGTATTCAATGGAGTCAGAAATCAGATCAATGATAGAGGAGTTTCAGTGGAAAAGTAGGAGTGGGGAACCAGGGACAAGGAGTCAAATCTTGGATGCCCCTTACAGAAGATGCAGTCAGAGAGGAAGATGGAAAATGTCATCCGGAGCCTGGCATTTTACAGCGGGTGGTTGCATTTGGAGTCTGTCCAATGGGACCTTGAAAGGAAACTCCCTGCAGGATTGTAATTCCAAACCAAGCAGGTTCTGACCATAGCAGTGAATGGAGAACTTAGGCTGTGTTGCGTCTTCAGATCTGGATCTACAAAGACAAGTCATCTCTGTGAGAAAGGAAGGAGCCAGCTGTTCAGGGTGGGCAGTGCTGATAGCACTACCCAAGCCTCAGAGACACAGGGCAGCTCCTCACCCAGCACAGAGCCAAGGCCTTAGTGGATTGTTCACAGAAACCACAGAGGGACTTGGAATTGTGCTTCTCTCCTGACCACAAGGGCTCCACAGCTGACCTTCAATTCTGGTGGATCATTAAATATAGGAAAAGAAGATGACAGGAAAGCCTGCCATCACCTGTGAGCTGTGGCTTCTCTTGGAGGCTCCCTCTGGAACTAACAGGAAGGAGGCATGTTCCCCAGTGATCAGGTCTATGCAGCCCATCCTCTAAGGCCAAGGGGGCTGAGAGGATAAAGAAAAAGGCTGACAAACCCAGTTTCTCTGAAAAAAAAAAAAAAATCTAACGATGTAGAAACAGAAACTATGTCTCAGTTGGCCCCAGGGTGGCAGGTCCTTGCACCACCTTCCAGAAAATATCCTTTATTGATTTATTTATTCATTTTTGGAGACAGGGTCTTGCTCTGTTACTCAGGCTGGAGTGCAGTGGTGTGATCCTGGCCCACTGCAACCTCAACCCCCTGGGCTAAAGCGATCCTCCCATTTCAGCCACCTGAGTAGCTGGGACTACAAGTACATGCCACCATGCCTGGCTAATTTTTGTATTTTTAGTAGAGAAGGCTACTAAACCCAGGCTGGTCTTAAACTCCTGGGCTCAAGTGATCCACCTGCCTCAGCCTCCCAAAGTACTGGGATTACAGGCATGAGCCACAGTGCCCAGCCTCAGAAAGTATCCCTTATATAGGAAGGTTTTGGGATATAATATGTTTAGCTGAAAGCGGCGAGAACTCTCAGACTTTCTTGCAAAAACTTATAACCACAGTGGAGGTTAGATAAGCGTCTTTATGAGGGGTTATCTTTGTAGGATTATCTATGATATGGGCATTGTTTGAAGATCTTGCTGCAAAAGAACTTGTGCCGAACATGTTGGTATGCAGGAGTCAAACACTGGCGGTCCTCGTGGTGGTTTTACTTCACGATGGCATCATGCTGGCCACGGAATAGGTTGTTTTCCTACAATGCAGAAGCACACACAGGGGCTGTACCTCTAGGTACTGCTTGCCAGGAAGGCGAGAAAAGACCTAGGAGTCATCAGCTTCCACTTTTCCTAGTTGCAAGAGATCCTAAGATCCTAAGTTGTAGGAGAATCACACCTACGGAAGAGTCTCTTCAGACAGAAATCTTCCCTGCCAATGGCCTCTGTAGCATCCCTGGCCAAGCGGCAAGCAGAGGCCAGATGCTCCATCTGTCTGGACTACCTGAGAGACCCAGTGACCACTGATTGCAGGCACTACATCTGAGGTGCCTGCATCCACCAATGCTGGTAAGAATTACAGGACATCTCTCCCTGTCCTGTCTGCCTCCAGCACTGTCCTGACAAGAACCTCAAGAGGAACTTCCAGTTATGCCACATGACCGATATTGCTAAGCAGCTTCTCACCACTGCAAGGGGCAAAAGGAAACTGCAGGGAGAGGAGCCCGTGTGCAGGAAGTCAGATGTGGCCCTGTTCTGTAAGAAGGATCCTGAGCTACTGTGTCACCAGTATAGGGTCTCCCCCGACCACTGAAATCACCCCCGATGCCCATTGAACAAGCTGCAGCTAAGCACAGGAAGCAGTTCGAGAGCTACATTGAACCCTTGGAAAAGCAAGTTGAAGACGCTGCCATGGGGTGTGAAATGCACGTGTAAGAATCTTTTGCAGTGACCAGGAAGGAGGAAAAGCAGAGGAGAAATTTATTTTCTGAATTGGAACAATATAAGCATTTCTCAAGAATGAAACAAGTTGCAATTCATGGCAGGCTACTAATTGAAAAAGAAAAATTTTAAAAAGAAAAATTTTAAAAAGAAACCTAACTGAAAACAAAAGCAGAAATTGAGACCATATTTTCACCTTAGAAAAATCTGCTTTGTGAAATAACACAGTAGTATTTGCAGGCAGACCTGGGGTTACTGACAAGTTTTGAAAGTGTCCATAATAAGCATGAAAACCTGAAAACGCTTGCAGTGTTGTCACATGAATCAAACAATGAGATTTTCAGTGTCCCTCTCCAGCATTCAGGTCTGCAAAAAGTGACAGCATGCTTGAGTCAGATTTGACAGTAGGTCCTAAGACTGCCTACCCTAAATTTATTAGCATGAAAAATAGAAAAAGTAGGAAATTTGAGATAGGGAAACCAAACTTTGCTCATAATATCAAACCATTTAGTTCTTACACAGTTGTGGCCCCTGAGAGGTTTAATACTGGCAGGTAAGAGGAACAGGTGTGCGGTCCTTCAGTGTGTGGTTCTTCTTTACACAGAAGTGTGTAAAGACTCTTTCCCCAGAGATGCTCATACAGCATCATCCCCAAGAAAAAGATGGTAATTCCAGCAATGGAGTAATTGTTGGAGGATATGGGATATAGCCCCACGTGAGCAGATTGGCCTTTCTCCAGACCACGAGTTGAGAGAAGTTTCATTTTATAATTTGCATGCTGGATCATATTTGTTAACTGTTACTGATATATTTACAGAAAAACGTGCTTTATTTCCACATTGGACCTTTATAAAATCTCTTGCAATTACTGTAGTCAGTGATGGATAGTATTCTACCTGAAAAACTATTTTGTATCATATATTTTCTTCCAGTGTTCTTCGAGGGGATTTCTAATAAAGAATGTGACTCTGGAAAAAAAAAAATCCCTTCTAATCGAATGCAATATTTCCCTTACTTGAATCCTACAGAATGTTGGTGCTATTTCCCCTAAGCTGCTTATCAGATTCTGCTTTGTTTTATAACTCATTTTATGCTTGTTTTTTTAATCTCCTTTCCCAACTGCCATCACTCTTGCATCCCCCAACCACCCATGCGCACCCATATATTTCAGGGATCAGGACATGCTCGTTGTTTATCCTGCTTCTTAATACAGTGCCTTGTATGTGAGAGATGCTCAGTATTTAATTATTGGATTAAATTATTTATAAATCTGGGATACCAGTCTATGAACTAAGCAGTCATCACCTTTTTATAAAAATTGCATTGCTTGTAAGATTGGCAAAATTATCATTTGATAATTATACGTGGTATGCACACATTGTTCTGGTAATGTTTGGTTACCAGACTGCTTTCTGTGCTATAACTACCCTCAGACGTCTAATTCATTTAAATTATTGATGACAGCCATGTCTTAGTAACCCATAAGC
Source organism: Gorilla gorilla gorilla (assembly GCF_029281585.2). Classification (NCBI taxonomy): domain Eukaryota; kingdom Metazoa; phylum Chordata; class Mammalia; order Primates; family Hominidae; genus Gorilla; species Gorilla gorilla. The sequence goes on from NC_073224.2 coordinate 13,363,936, forward strand.
ATGTGGAAAGAACTGAATAATTAAACTTTCATTTTCAATCCAAATGAGAATTTTCAAATGGGCAAACAAAGCATCTGGCCTTTTCTTTTTTTTTCCCCCCACATTCAGTGGCATTACTTTCATTTCTCCCATCAGGTGATACTTAAGGAGCAGCTTTCTCTGCCATTGGTATTTAGTGTCTCTGTGGCTTTGATGCATGTTTGAAGATGCTCTCAGCCCAGGTTTATGATCAATGGGATCCTATTGCCCTGCTGCTCATGGTACACTTGGCTGTACTTTATAGGATGGTTCTCCCCAAAGAATCTTGCAAGTTCGAACCACACTGGGCTGGCTAATGGAAAATCTTCAACACATTTCCCCCTACAAGATTGCTGGAAACATTTCCACCCCATCAGATTGCCAATCTGGTTCCAAATAGGATATCCCTAAACCATGTTATTATTGTGGCTGTTTTTTAAGACAATATTGGTTGTGCCGCAGGTAGCGACTATCTGGAGCTAGTAGCATGGGAGGAAAAAAGAATTTACCAAGACGGTTTTAGGTAAAGAAAGGCAGATTTATTAGAGAAAGCAGGAAAGTATGTTGCAAGGAAGCAGTGGGCAGGCCAGCAAGAGAAGAGCTGAGCGCAAAGAGAGAAAGGGTTACTGGGGATTTTATAGGATGGTACTTGTGCTGTGTGCTGGAGAGGGCTTCATACAGTAATGATAATGCCAAAGTTACAGTGAGCTAACTTGCATTTTCCAATCAGCTGAGTGTCTGATGATAGCTGGGTATAGGAAGATTGTGAGTTATTTGCCCAGGAGGGCTATGTGTCCTGGACCATGAAGAAAGGCAGATTTGTAGCTTATCTCCTTTTTCTTTCTGTTTTCCCCTGCTGCTGCCAGACTGACTTCTTTTTCCTCATTAGGACTCCACAGGTTATATTCATGGGGAAACAATAGTAAACTATTTGCATAAGTTTTCTCAGCCCCACACACCTATCCCTGTTCAAGCCCAGTGAAATGTTCTGTATTTTATAGCCTTCAACCAGCCATTTGCCAAGCAGCTATTGGACTGTCTCCCATCCCGGATACTTAAGATGACTTCCTTCCATTAACTGAAACATTGATTTGAGACAATCACTTTGCAAGTACATTGATCCCTTTAATGGGAAATTGTTACATAAGGTTCCCAGATTTCAAATCTTACCCTGTTTTTGAATATTGACACTTTCTAAAGCATTCCCACGTGAAGTTTGAAAGAGAGGTTGGTTGGATGTGTATTGAAAGGAGTCAGATGCACCACAGAAATACATACATGGTACCATAGCCTCAGCAGAGTAGTGCTTTGGGTGTTTTGTGGGAGTTTAGCTCTAGAAATTAACAAAAGGATTAGACAAGGATACAGTTCATCTCAGTTGTATTTCCATATTCATGCCCATACTGTGAGGTTAGAATATCAATTTCTCAAACGACGTTGGAACACCTTGAGCAGCTGCTCCATTCAAAGCCCTATGGGGAGGGTATGGTGAATACTAAAATGAAAAATACGACCAGTCTACAAGCAACAGGTGTAAGTCAAGAGTATATTACGATACAGCACAAAGGTCGATGTCACCTTTATAAAATTCTAACTGAATGTTTTGCTTATGGAAGGCAGAATGGAAGTGCCTTGGAGTGTTCACACCTGATTCAAATTCATGGGAACAGCCATAGGAGAATGAGGTTGAGCGACATGGTGAACAAACTATCAGTTAGTTACTCATGAAGCCAGAATGGAAAATGCAGGTTAGATGTGTGGTCAAAGTTGTGCCTCCTACTTCTATTTTCAGAAATGAACTTGCCAAAGTTAAAGGAGTCACAGCTGCAAATCTGCAGGTTGTGTATGTCCCCACGGAGGGTAGGGACAAAACAGTCAAAGACTAGGCTGCTCTTTCCTCCCTCGCCCTCCCACCCCGAGGAACAAGTTCAGGGAAACAGGCTGCTCTAAAGAAGGAGAGCCAATGCTCTGCATGCTAAATTCATTCCTTCGTCTCGCTAGGGAGGTCAATCTTCCTGCCACAGGAGGCGTAAGTCAGTGAGAAGTAGAAAGGAGGAGGAAGTTATGTTTTTTAATGCTTCCAAAAGGGTAGAAGTACTTAATCTTTGGGCCAAAGCCCTGGGCAAAGTAGAAACCCTGGGAGAGTGAGAGGGTGGATCTCAAAGTCATGATGGAGATAAGGAGGACCAAGTTACAGTATGAACTGAGATTCAATCATGACCCTGGATTGTATTTGGGACAGCCTTGTTAACTATTTTCATGGCAATGGCCCATCCTATTACAAGTGAAGATAACTTTACACCTCCAGTATCTTTCCATCAATAATCCTATGAGGCCTCTCTGCATTTGTTTTCCTAGCATCCAATGCTGAAAAATGGAAAACAGGTAGATGGGCAAGTTTCCTCTTGAAATTAGAAAGAGAAGGAAGGGAAATCTGTTTGAGTCAGGCAGCAGCAGAGAATGGCAAGTGCATTTGTAATTTTCATATGCAGGGTGCAGCAGGTCACCGCATGTCCGTGACCCTTTTCCTGGAGAGTGTAGGTGTGGCAGAAGGTATGGCAGAAGTGTGCACCCCAGCTCTTGTGCCTCAGCATAACTCCTGATGTCTGGTCAGTTATAATAATATTGCTGCTGTTAATAATTGCAAATGCTGTTACTCTACATAGCAGATATTGTCCTAAGCTGATTATACATATATACATATTTATGTGCAGATATAAATGTCTGTATATGTACGTATGCATATATATACATATGTCTGTATACACACACAAACAATAAATTATTTAATTATCCCAACAACCCTATGAATTTCATTACTACCCCACTTTACAGAAATGCTAAGGAATTTGTCAGTTACAAACACAAAAGATTAAGGGACTTGTCTAAAGTCAAGAAGGCTGGAGAGCTGGAATTCAATCCTGAGTCCTTGCTCTATCCACTAAGACACATAAAACTTTCTGGATGGGCAGCGATTGCACTCAGGGTTGCAGGCTAGCCCAGTGGTCGTCCAGACCAGAGGAGAAACACTGTCTTCTTTCATCATTCTGCAATGTTTCTGGAACTTCACAGACAGGGAAGCTATGAGAACCAGTGGTGCTGGGAATCTAGATGTCAGGTGTCCTTTCAAAAGGCTAGACTTGCCCTTGTTGCTCCCACTGCTGTGGCGTATGTGTGGGAAAAGCAGTGCTGCTAGGGAGGGCATTGTTGAGGAGGAGAAGTCCAGCAAGCAATGCTCTAAATCACAAAGGAATGAATCAGAAGCAACACACAGAAGTAAAAACATTTCTCTGGGGCAAGAGGAAGATCCCCCTTTTCTGAACATTTTTACAGCGTTTCTCTACTTCAAGGTTTCTCCTAGACTCTGAAGACCAAATGTGTTTTATGAATTATAATCTACAAATGGAAACCCACTAAATTCCATCCACTTGTCCATGCCTCCCATTATTTGATGACTTGGCTGTAAAGGAAAGTAGCCTGAGATTTATACTTTTAAAAATTTTCTTTTTCTAATTATTTATTTAAAAAAACAAAACAAAACTGAAGGCTACATCACCCAGTCTTCCCCAGTCAGCTTCCTATCCAAGGGCTAACCAGGCCTGACCCTGCTTAGCTTCAGAGATAAGGCATGTTCAGCATAGTATGGCTGTAGGCAAATTTTCCATTAGGAAATATTTGTTCTACCTATTATTTCATCTCTTCCTAAATGAAAACAAGCTTAATGGCTAATATGCACATTTCTGTTAATATCCTCTGCCTAAGTGGGGTGGGATGTTTATTTTACAAACCTGAAAGGGAAATACAGTCACTCAGATCTTGCCCAGTGTTTTGTCAAAAGAATAGATTCTTCGAGGGATTTGAAAAGGGAATCAAATACAACCCACTGAAACTGGAATGACCTCAACTTCCTCACTGCTCATTAAGAAGCTAAGACGACAGAAAGCAGGAAGGTCAGGAGGAACCATGATGGCATTTTGGCATAATTTTCAACTGTCTTAAAAAAATATGATGAAATTAAAGTACTGCAAGAAATAACTGATATGCATTTCCAATTTGTTTCATCTCATTTCACTCTCAGGCCCCATTCCTTTAAGATTCCTCCCATTAATATTCTCCAGTTACTCTACTCAAGGTTTTATCTGTTGATTTTCCTTTGCCTAGATAAAGCCAAGAATTGTTGTGTGAATTCCTTCTAACTAGAATTCAAAGATGCCAAATGAATAATTGTCCCTTAGAGAGTTTTTAGATCCTTATAAAAGATGAAGCATTGACTAAAGTGAAAGGGAGGAAGAAAGGAAAGGAGGGAAGGAAGGAAGGAAGAAAGAAGGAAAGGAAGAATGAAGGGACATTATTCTGTGATCTTGCAAGTCACTTCCCCTTTTGTCATCTCAGTGTTACCAGTGGAGGGTGTCCAGGTTCTTGGTGTTTTGAACAAAGAATTGGACAAAATGCACAAACAAAGCAATGAAAGAAAAACCACAGATTTATTGAAACAAAAGTATACTCCGCAAAGTGGGAGCAGGCTCAAGCAAGCAGCTCAAGAGTGCTGGTTACAGAATTTTCTGGGGTGTAAATACCCTCTAGAGGTTTCCCATTGGTTATATGTTTACACCCTACATAAATGAAATAGTGGCCCACAACCAGTCTGATTGGTTGCCTCCTGTGACCAGTCAGAGGCTAAAGTGAAGTTACAAAATTATACCCTATGCAAATGTCTGATTGGTTGGGGAGGGTGACCAATCAGAGGCTGAAGTGAAGTCACAAAGTTATACCCCTATGCAAATGAAGACTAGGCCCCTGACCAGTGTGATTGGTTGCGGGAGGGGAGCAGTCAGAGGTACTTTCCATTTCTCTTGTGTGATGCAGAGAAAAGGTGTGGGGTGTGGGTGGTGTGCGGGGGTGGGAAGAGGGGGGAGTGGGGGGGAGTGGGAAGGAGGGGTGGTTGCAAAGGGAATAGCCTCTGTTCCTTTTGTTACTTGGGTGTGGAGTGGTGGGGTTTTCCTTTTGATTCAAATCAGCCTTAGGTTCCCTTCCTCCAGACCCTATTCTGCTGCCTCATCAGTATCCTTAATTTTGAAATAAAGTTGAACTAACTGTTCTCTAAGATTCTAACATCCTCCCCTGTCTCTTCAATTAGTCATGTTCCTTCTGGCAGGCATTATGATTCCCATGTGGTAGACATGGAAAATAAGACGTCAAGAAGTTAAGTGGTATAAACCGCCCACTGTGGGAATGAAGGGGCGGGAGAGTAAGCACATTTCTGAGCAGGAGGCTGCTTTCAGCTCCCAAGATTCAATTCTTGATTTTCTATCCCCCGTAACAAAAATTTCACCTTGAGGGCAGAAACAAAATCAACTTAGAGCTCCTAGTAATTAAATTTCCTGCAGCAACTCAGAATATAAATCAGCAGCTAACTGGATGCATGTGAGCTGCTCCCAGTTGCAGGTTCTTTTGTCTTTGTCAAGAAAATTAAAGAAACACTTGTTCACATTTCTATAAAATCATGGAAACAACAAACTGGGCATCTGTAAATGATAAATTGAGCTTTCTTGAGCTAACTCATATTAATTATTCTGAATTACAGCAAAGAACGGTGCTAATGTCTCTCCTCTCTCCATTCTGATGACAACAGCATCCATCAGACACCCGCGCTGGTTTCCGCATCACTAATAAAACCCACCAAACTCTGTCTCTCTTTATGCTGCCTCTCATGACCTAGCTAAAAATGATCCCCCCCCCCCCCGCCCCACTCACTGCATTCTCTTTGATTACCACCTTTCACTAATTTTGACAAAATAAGAAATAAAAGTCTGGGCGTGGTGGCTCATGCCTGTAATCACAGCACTTTAGGAGGCTGAGGTGGGCAGATCACCTGAGGTCATGAATTCAAGACCATCCTGGCCAAGATGGTGAAACCCTATCTCTACTAAAAATAAAAAATTAGCCAGGCATAGTGGCGTGCTCCTGTACCAGCTACTTGGGAGGCTGAGGCAGGAGAATCGCTTGAACCCGGGAGGCAGAGGTTGCAGTGAGCCGAGATTGCGCCACTGCACTCCAGCCTGGGTGACAGAATGAGACTCCATCTCAAAAAAAAAAAAAAAAAAAAAAGGAAAGAAAGAAAAATACTTTTCTGGTGTAATTACGTGCTTCTCCTAATTCTTATTTTTATTTTGAAACCCAAAACACCTAGGCAGAAAGAGGAGGACAAGCACATGGCAAGTAGGACCTGGCCCCCACCCACAGGGAATGCCTAGTCTTGCCAGTGCTTCACTTGGCAAATAATCCTTCCTGAAGATGAAACATTAAACTCGTTTTTGAGTATTCTTGTATCAGCTTTCTTGAAGACCCTTAATCTCTTTGTACCTCGGTTTTCTTACTGTGAAATGGGTTATTGTGAGGTTTAAATGCATGTAGACATATGAAGCCTTGAGAACAGTACCTGGAGCACAGCGAGCACTATAATTAATTAGCATTGCTTCTCTTGTTATCAATCGACCACATAGGGACAACTAACATCTCCTTAGATTGTATGAAACCCAAACACTCCCACCAAAGTCCCCCATACTTCAAAATGTCGTAGTGCAAGAGAGAGAACGGAACCACTGACATAACTTGAGTTTTTTTGCTGTTGTTTTTTTTGAGACAGAGTCTCACTCAGTTGCCAGGCTGAAGTGCAGTGGCACAATCTCGGTTCACTGCAACCTCCGCCTCCCAGGTTCAAGCAATTCTCCTGCCTCAGCCTCCCAAGTAGCTGGGATTACAGACACAAGCCACCATGCCCAGCTAATTTTTTTGTATTTTTAGTAGAGATGAGGTTTCAGCATGTTGGTCAGGATGGTCTCCATCTCTTGATCTAGTGATCCGCCCACCTCGGCCTCCCAAAGTGCTGGTATTACAGGCGTGAGTCACCGCGCCCGGCCATAACTTGAGTTTTCAATAAAATGACTATTCTGATAACAGCGTCTTGACAGTGGACTACAGTTGTTGAGACCTTAATTAAGCCTCTCTCAGCTCCATGGGTTCATCACTAACAATATGCCCACTTTGTAAAAAAAAGAAATCGATCTCTTCCAAAGAACAATTAGCTATAAATATCCAGCTTTTTCAGGATGATTTTCTTCAAATGGTTGAACCATTCAGTCAATCATTTAACTTCTTTTTGACTGCATAAATCAACTGTGTGATTGAACTGGGAAGTCAGAGCAGCCCATCAGGATGCTCTGTGGCGTGTGGCCGGCCACAGAGGCTGGACAGGGCTGAGCAACCTATCACCAGGCAGAGTGCTGATCCTTGGCAAGTCCTCAGATAACTATTTAAAATTCAAAAAATAATAGATGTTTGTGAGGGTATGGAGAAAAGGGAATCCTTATACACTGTTGGTGGGAATGTAAGTTAATACAACCTCTATAGAAACAGTGTGGAGATTTCTCGAAGAACTAAAAATAGAATTACCATTCGATCCAGCAATCCCACTACTGTGTATCTACGCATAGCAAAAGAAGTCATTCTATCAAAAAGAAAGGTGCCTTTTTATGTTTATCATAGCACAATTCACAGTAGCAAAGATGTGGAATCAATGTATTCATCAACAGGCCTGGTGAGGTGGCTTATGCATGTAATCCCAGCACTTTGGGAGGCCAAGGCGGGTGGATCACCTGAGGTCAGGAGTTTGAGACCAGCCTGGCCAATGTGGTGAAACCCTGTCTCTACTCAAAATACAAAAATCAGCTACATGTGGTGGCGGGAGCCTGTAGTCACAGCTACTTGGGAGGCTGAGGCAGGAGAATCACTTGAACCCGGGAGGCAGAGGTTGCAGTGAGCCAAGATCACTCCATTGCACTCCAGCCTGGGCAACAAAGTGAGACTCCATCTCAAAAAAAAAAAAAGATGTTCATCAACAGATGATTGGATAAAGAAAATGTGGTATATATACACAATGGAATACTATTTAGCCACAAAAAAGAATGAAATCATGTCTTTTGTAGCAACATGGATGGAACTGGAGGCCACTATCTTAAGTGAAACAACTCAGAAATGCAAAATCAAGCACCACATGTTATCACTTATAAGTGGAAGCTAAATAGTGTGTACACATGGACATAGAGAGTAGAATAATTGACATTGGAGATTCAGAAGGGTGAGAGCATAGGAGCGGGATGAAGGATGAGAAATTAATGAGTACAATGTGTACTATCCAGGTGATGATGGTTACAGTAAAAGTCCCCACTTCACCACTGAGCAAAATATCCACGTGACAAAACAGCCTTGTACTTCTTAAGTTTATTTTTAAAAATTAAGAATTTGTCAGCAAATCAATCAGACCTTCAGCTTCTTTTCCCTTTGATAATCTAGACGTAGAAATTCATCAGAAGCCCAGATCCCTATATTATTTTTCCCATTGCCAGCATTTTAAAATTTGTCATAAATCTGTCCTGAATTTATTGCTGTGGGTGAAAAAGCTGCAAAACAAAAGCCAGTTTTGTTCCATTTTGTTTGGTTGTTTTTTTTTCCATCATCAACAGCAGCCTGAACTAATACGTAAAACTAGAAATGGACTTGAGTCATTCTAGGGTAGAGAGGAAGATATTCAGAGGAAATGTAATTCTCTTTACATCTCTAGAGGGCAGTGCTTGGCTTCCTGCCTTGTCTCCAGGTCCTAAAGCTGTAATGTAGCCACAGAACGGAATGATGTCAGGGGTTGCAAATAAAACCTCACAGCAATCAGCAGCTTAGTTTATGTGACAGGGGAAATGGAACACTAAATCTTTGTTTAGAATAATTAAAAATCGGAGAAAATCTAGACAGTACCCAGGGAGACGGTGCCCAGTTGCATCTTGATGGTGATAAATGGTTCATAAGGAGAGTCTTGGGGTAGATAACTGCTGAAAATGTGCATATTCTTCCCTCCATCTGATCCTGCCTAAAGGGACAAACATCACTCAGAATGATGGTGCCATTACAGAAGCGTTTTTATGTTCCTCTTCCCAATTTTCCATTAGCTAATGCGGTTTGAGCCAGGCACTGAGCTAATATTTGCCTGTGCCTTTTCATTTATTCTTCACAGCAATCTTATGAAATATACCAATCTTCGGATGGAGGAAGTGAAGAGCTGAAGTGTCTTGCCCGTGGTGGAGCTAGTCTGTCTCCAGAGCCTGCTCCATAGGTGACTTGCTACGTCCTAACTAGGCCATATTGGTCTCTCTCTAGCTTCTGTGCTCCCTGGGCAGGGAGGAGCTATCAGAGTTGGCATCCTGGTACCCTTCTGGGTGTCAATTTTCAAAATAATAGTTATCCAGAATAATCACATCCTATCATATTGAAGAGCAGTTGTCTGTCTTCAGATTGGTGGAGCTTGCAATAGTTGTTTTTGTTTGCTTGATTTTCGTCTTCAACAGCAGCCTGAACATGCTGTGACTACTTCATTTAATATCATTCTACACATCAGGAGAGAGTCAGCAGGGAGTGTGGCAGGGGCAGCTGCTTTGATCCACAGCCACTGCCTTTGCCTTTCATCTGCCCCAGCCTCAGTAGAGAGGGCAAACATCCACATGAAGATGAGCAGACAAATACTTCTGAGAAACAAGGTGGACAGGGAAATAGCATGATTTTTTTTTCTTTCTTTCCTTGAGACAGGATCTTGCTCTGTTGCCCAGGCTAGAGTGCAGTAGGGCAATCACTGTTCACTGCAGCCTTGAACTCCTGGGCTCAAGGGATCCTCCCACCTCAGCCTACCAAGTGGCTGGGATTACAGATTTGTGCCTCCACACCAAGCTCATTTTTTATTTTTTTGTAAAGACATGGTCTCGCAATATTGCCCTGACTGTTTTTGAACAAACAATCCTCCCCTGCCTGACTTTAAATAGCATATTCTCATCCAAGCTTTGAGCAGTTTTCCAAGCATTAGTGTTTGCCATGTGTGAGCAAATGACCTGAAAACACCACGGGTCTGACGTGGAGAAACCAAAGGAAATCAGAGAGACCTGAACATAGTAAAAGTGAACTACGGCCACTGAATTTGCCTTTTGGACTCTAAAGTCAAATGATTCCCTTGATATCTGCTTTCATGGGGGCCTATCTCTGGCTCTACTAGGCTTGAATAGCATTGATTTCGTTATATTTATTTATATTCCATAAGTCTTTGAGCAACTGGTGGTATTTGATTACACAAGTTCTTTAGTGGTGATTTGTGAGATTTTGGTGCACTCATCACCCAAGCAGTGTACATTGAACCCAATTTGTAGCCTTTTATCCCTCACTCCCTTCCCTTCCCCCATTTCTCCCTAGTCCCCAAAGTCTGTTATATCATTCTTATGCCTTTGCATCCTCATAGTTTGGCTCCCACATATGAGTGAGAACATACGATGTTTGGTTTTCCATTCCTGAGTTACTCCACTTAGAATAATAGGCCCCCAATCCCATCCAGGTTGCTGTGAATGCCATTAATTCATTCCTTTTTATGGCTGAGTAGTATTCCAACATATGCGTATATATCACAGTTTCTTTATCCACTCGTTGATTGATGGGCATTTGGGTTGGCTCCACATTTTTGCAGTTGCAAACTGTGCTGCTATAAACATGGAAGTGCAAGTATTTTTTTGTATAATGATTTCTTTTCCTCTGGGTAGATACCAGTAGTGGGATTGCTGGATCCAATGGTAGTTCTACTTTTAATTCTTTAAGGAATCTCCACACTGTTTTCAATAGTGGTTGTACTAGTTTACATTCCCTCCAGTGGTGTAGAAGTGTTCCCTGTTCGTCACATCCACACCAACATCTATTATTTTTTTATTTTTTGATTATAGCCGTTCTTGCAGGAGTAAGGTGGTATCACATTGTGGCTTTGGTTTGCATTTCCCTGATCATTAGTGATGTTGAGCATTCTTTCATATGTTTGTTGGCCATTTGTATATCTTCTTTTGAGAATTGTCTATCCATGTCCTTAGCCTACTTTTTTATGGGGTTGTTTTTTTCTTGCTAATTTGAGTTCATTGTAGATTCTTGATATTAGTCCACTGTCAGATGTATAGATTGTGAAGATTTTCCCCCACTCTGTGAGTTGTCTGTTTATTCTGCTGACTGTTCCTTTTGCCATGCAAAAGCTCTTTAGTTTAATTAAGTCCCTGCTATTTATTTTTGTTTTTATTGCATTTGCTTTTGGGTACTTGTTCATGAAATCCTTGCCTAAGCCAATGTCTAGAAGGGTTTTTCCAATGTTATGTTCTAGAATCTTTATGGTTTCAGGTCTTAGAGTTAAGCCCTTGACCCACCTTGAGTTGATTTTTGTACAAGGTGAGAGATAAGGATCCAGTTTCATTCTCCTACAGTGTCTTGCCAATTATCCCAGCACCATTTGTTGAATAGCATGTCCTTTCCCCACTTTATGTTTTTGTTTGCATTGTCATAGATCAGTTGGCTGTAAGTATTTGGGCTTATTTCTGGGTTCTCTATTCTGTTCCATTGGTCTATGCGCCTATTTTTATACCAGTAACATGCTGTTGTGGTGACTGTGGCCTTATAGTATAGTTTGAAATCAGGTAATGTGATGCCTCCAGATTTGTTCTTTTTGCTTAGTTTTGCTTTGGCCTACGCAGGCTTTTTGGTCCCATATGAATTTTAGAATTGTTTTTCCTAGTTCTGTGAAGAATGATGGTGGTATTTTGATGGGAATTGCATTGAATTTGTAGATTACTTTTGGCAGTATGGTCATTTTCACAATATTGATTCTACCCATCCATGAGCATGGGATGTGTTCCCATTTGTTTGTGTCATCTATTCTTTCAGCAGTGTGTTGTAGAGATCTTCCACCTCCTTGGTTAGCCTCAGTCCTTTCGCACATGCCTGATATGCCCTACCTGCTCTATCTCCTTTCACTTAACCGCTAATAGTCCTTAATGTGTCTGTACATCTCACTCTAGGAATCTATATTAAAGGCGCACAAAGATATATCAGGATGCTCATTGTTTTATTTTTGCATTAGGGAAAGTATAGGAATGAAGTCTATCAGTGGGTTAAACAACTTGTGTCCGTCTATCCTGTGGTTACCATGGAGCTGGAAAAGGATGACAGATCTGTACAGAGGAACATGGAAAGATCTCCAGGACATGTTGTACTGGGGAGTCCTGGGAGCAAAGAGAGACAGGTTCATACATGGTAGATGACCTCTCCTATCATCCTGAGTAAAGAGTCTTGGGGAAGGGCTTAAGGAAGGGATAAAAAGGGAGTTTACTATCAATGGGCCCCGGGTCTTTAGAGAGCCAAGGTTTCCCTAATAACCCCTCACTGGGTGTTCAAGTCATAGAAAGCATGTATTTTTGTGTGCTGTTCTTTAATGACCAAAATTTCACATTGTATAGTTTCATTGACTAAATTAAAAATCATCTGTAATTTTTGCAAAGGGATACTGGACTCAACTGAAGCCAGTATAGCTATGTTCCTGAGTGTATTTGATTAGGGGTCAGAAAACCTGCACTCAATTCTTAATTTACCATTGACTAAATCTCTAACTTGGGGCTAGTATTTTTACTTATTTGTGTGAGCTTTACTTTCCTCATCCACGCCTTGAGAGAGGTGGACAAAATGATCTCTGTGGTCTTTTAAGATTCTATTGGTCTATTACTCTTAAGGCTTGTGTAACGTTAATAAGATAATAATTACTAACATACTGCTAGTGATTACCATGTGATAGACACTTCTTATATGTATTAACTATTTTAATTCTCATAGCAACATATGAAATAAATACTATTATCTCTATTTTACAGAAGAAGAAGCTGAGGCCCAGAAATTAAGTATGTTGTTCAAAGTCACACAGCTAGAAAGTTGTGGAGCTATTAACAGAACCTAAATCCAGGCAGTCTGACTCCAGAATCCATGATTCCAGCCATTCGGTTATGTTGCAATTAAAATTGACCTTTTTCTTGCCACCTGATTTAATGATTCATACGAAAAAAGTGTTAAGGAAACAAATCTGAAGAGCTGATATGAAAAGTATAGATGAATATAAGAAATTATAGATGAATATAAGAAAATTAGAGACCTAATACAAAAAACCAGCAAAATTTTACTTAAATATTTAGCATTTTTATAACATATCACCTCTATGTACCATAATGTAACTATATCTACTTACTTCAAATGCAAGAAAAAAGATGTCACAACTACCTCATTCTTATGCATTCCTTTTTTCTCTGAAAATAACACCAAAAGACACACATGGCATTGATGCTTTCAATTTTAATTTCACAGATGAAAGAACTTGGTGTCATCTTCTACAACTGCAGCTGCCTGGTCCTAGATTTACAAAGGATATTTGCTCTATATAGTTCATTAAAATTCAAAAGCAGAGTGCCTCAAACCTGGTCCAAAAGACTCTATGGAGTCTATGACAATGAAAAGAAATTGCAACTTCAGTTGAATGAAACCAAATCTCAAGCATTTGTATCGGTGAGTTGTTTTCCCTTTCTCCTCCCCTTCTCCTTCTTCCTCCAAAGGCTCTTTATTAAGTTGGAATGTTTAACTGTGATCTCGTATTGGGCAAAAATGAATTACAGTGGTTCTATCCCATGACGTGAAGAGTTAAAATGCGTCCACCCTTACACGCAATCATACCCTCAAACATAATAAATCTTGATCATCATTCCTTGTGTCAGATACCTTGAGTTATCTGATTTGATTCCCTCAATCACCCTGTAAGCTAGGTATGGGGTTGTGACCATTTTGCAAATGAAGGTATCGACCTTACCTACTAGCAAAAAGCCCATCCGATGGGACATGCTAAGAGCGGAGCCAGCACCCAGCTCTTCTGACACCAGAGCCTGTTAGCCTATTTTCAATGCCCTACATTGATTTTTCAGACTTGTTTTTATCAGAACCCTTTGATGAGGCAAATCTGAGGGAATCTCAGTGTATAGATCAGACAAAAGCAGAGCTGCTGTACCTGGTTGGGGCAAGCAGGCAAGAGGCCCACACAACAGGACAGTGCTCCTTGCACAGCTTCGGGCCTCTGACTCTGCTAAGAACCATTAGCCACACCCTCCACCCACCCTCACCTTCCCAGTCCACCACCCAGCTAGGCACATGCCACAGCTATCCAGAGATGTTACTGGAAAGGGGCAATGTAAATATCTGGGCCTACAGTCCTAGTCCTCAAACTGTAGTACAGTAGATCCTTCAATAACATCATTTTGTTCAATGCCCATTCATTATCATGTTGATAAGAAAAAAAACAATTGATTTTCGGCTGGGGCCACTGTGTGTGTGGAGTTTGCACGTTCTCCACCTGTCTGTGTTGGCTTTTGCCGGGTACTCCTGTTTCCTCCCACATCTCAGAGCTGTGCAAGTGGAATGAACTGGCAGATCTGTGTGGTCCCAGTGTGAGCGAGTGTGAATGTGTGTGTGAGTGTGCCCTGCGATGGGATGTCATCCTGTCCACAGGGGTCCCGGCTCCGAGGGGCTCTGGCCACCCGTGACCCTGAACTGGAGTAAGAGGGTAAATAATTATTTTACTTGTTTTTATTAGTCTTTCTTAAATGTATGTATAGCTCACATTTGTTTCAATGTTTAATATTCAAAGTGTTTTGGTCTTTAGAAGTTTGATGCTGTTTTGGGGACCAGAAATAAGCCATAGCAACTTAACTCTCGTTTATATCAATTAGCCTACGGTACAATTGTTTTCATCATACATCAGTTTGCTTAAAGTCATAGTATTCAAGAACCTGTCAGCATCATTAAGTGAGGACTTACTGTACTTAAGAATTGGCTACAAAGTATGGTTAAAGTGCAGATTTACAGTGTCCCCTGTCCCCACCCAGGATCTTATCCACTGGATCTGAGATGAGATCTTAGAATTTTTATTTGAAGCAAGCTTCTGAAATTATCCTGATGTTCAGATCAACTTCTCTAAGTAATGCTCCCAATTTAATATTGCTATTTCAACCTTGGTTGATATTGGTGCTTTTATGCCAACAACTTTTTTGTCACTAAACAGCATTTTATTGAAGATAAAGTGAATTGTATCCTTTTTGCCTGTTCAAAGGAAAACACCAGCAGAAAATTTAGAAGTGTAACAATAGAAAGAAAACACAAAGTTCAAGTTGTCTTAAATAACAAATTTGCATAAATGTGAAGAGCAGAAAATAGACTATTAAGGATGTTCATCAGCTGGAGGTAAAATAACATTGTATGGAGGAGGTCAAGAATGGAGTAGCAAGTAGCATATTATAGGGCATTTTACTAATAAATATAAATATATATTATATAGACATTTTCAATTCATCTCAAGATGACCCTATAAGACCAGGAGGCCAAGGAGTATTCCTAATTTGTGGATGAGCAGCAATAGAAAATTTGCCAAGAAACCTTTAATCCAGAGGGTCACAGGGTGACACTACATGCCAAGCATGGATCGCTTGGTCAGGTCCAGTAGAAAAACAAATTGGAAATAGCAAAAAAATAGATGAATTAATGAACAAATTTTGAATAATCACTGGATTTTGAATTTACAGTTTCAACCTTGGAGATAAGTGAATATGGTTGTTGCATACATTTACATACTAACCCTTAAACAGGGAAAGAGTCAGTTTTTTGTTGATTCTAAAGTTAATGTATTTCCCAGAGAGAGTGGTCTCAGGCCTTTAGTAAAATCTACTACAATTCGATACCTTTGTTATTTTCTAGGGCAAATTCATAAGTGGCTTTTTCTTAAAGAGTTCACCACAAAAACAGTTGAGACATTTCTTTGGGTAGTTTTTTAAACTGTGTAATACCTTTTCTTTTTTTTTAAATTATACTTTAAGTTCTAGGATACATGTGCACAACATGCAGGTTTGTTACATATGTATACACGTGCCATGTTGGTGTGCTGCACCCACTAACTCATCATTTACATTAGGTGTATCTCCTAATGCTATCCCTCTCCTCTCCCCCCACCCCATGACAGGCCCCGGTGTGTGATGTTCCCCTCCCTGTGTCCATGTGTTCTCATTGTTCAGTTCCCACCTATGAGTAAGAACATGCGGTGTTTGGTTTTCTGTCCTTGCGATAGTTTGCTGAGAATGATGGTTTCCTGCTTCATCCATGTCCCTACAAAGGATGTGAACTCATCCTTTTTTATGGCTGCATAGTATTCCATGGCATATATCTGCCACATTTTCTTAATCCAGTCTATCATTGATGGACATTTGGGTTGGTTCCAAGTCTTTGCTATTGTGAATAGTGCCGCAATAAATATACGTGTGCATGTGTCTTTATAGCAGCATGATTTATAATCCTTTGGGTATATACCCAGCAATGGGATGGCTGGGTCAAATGGTATTTCTATTTTACTTTCTTTTTTTATTTACTTATTTTAACTTCCTGTTTTATTTTCTATTTTTTAATAATATCAAGCCTACCTTTGAATTTCAATTCAACAGATATTGATTGAACACCATTTCTGGAGAGGTATAAAATCCTACAGGTACAAAAACAGTCAGAAAACCCTGCAATTGGAATTGATATCATTCAGACAGAGTTCCTTGAACTCCCTTCTATTATAACTTTTATAACGATTTATTTATAATCATCTTTCCCACCATTTTATTAGACTCTGCAGATCATCTACTATTAATATATCCTCTTCATCATCAGTATTCCCAATACTTCACTTAGTGCTAGCTAAAAGCAGCAATGAATGTTGGATAGGTTTTATTAGTAGTAATATTAATAGAAAGCTCCAGAATGCATAGTTTTCTCAGTAATATATGCCAAATGCCAAGACGAATTTAATTCAATATATTTGTTGTATCTTAAAATAGTATATTTTTATAAGCTGATTGTCTCAAGACTAAGTTGAACACATACATAAAGAGTATTTGAAGACCTTAGTAACCATTCTCAAAGTTAGATTTTAGATAATTGATAACTTAGCATAGTTAGATATAAATTTTAGCTTATGATACGAATATAGATTATTTCCAGTTTTTTCACGGAACACAAATAGGCACTTAGATTTAACTCTGTGATTTCTAGTAACTTGGGCCAGATAATTCTAATTTTCTTGCACTTCCCATTGAAATTGGAGGATGGGAACAATAGTTGGCTGTTTCTGTCTTGTAGGTTTCTTTTTGGAGCCTTTAAGCTTAAGCAATTGCTTTCCAAGATAAAAGACTAGTTCAAGGTCTGTTTTTATTGATCTAGATGTCAGACAGATTTCATTTCTTGTTTATTGTTCAGTTAATTCACCTGTCAGTCATGTATATTGAGATGTATTTAGTGAGTGAGGGCTGACATTAAATAGAACTTGATGCTGCAATGGAAAAATACTGCATCACATTCATCTTTAGAACCTTCTGCGTATATTGTTAATTAGTTTAACAGCATTACAGAGATGTAATTTACACACCATAAAATTTACCCTTTTAAAGTATACAGTTCAGGCTGGGCATGGTGGCTCACGCCTGTAATCCCTGCACTTTGAGAGGCCAAAGCTGGCTGATCACTTGAGGTCAGCAGCTCAAGACCAACCTTGCCAACATGCTGAAACCCCGTCTCTACTAAAAATACAAAAAATAAAAATAAAAAATAAAGTATACAATTTAGTGGGGTTGAGTATAGTCGCAGTTTTGCAACCATTTCTACAATCTAATTTTAGAACTTTTTTTCACCACAAAGAAAAAACCCGATACTGATTAGCAGTCACTATTTTCCCTTCTCTCAGTCCCTGGCAACCACCAGTCTATTTTTTCTTTATGAATCTGCCTTTTTCTGGATGTTTTATATAAATGGAATCATATACTGTGTAGTTTTTTGTGATTGCTTCTTTCACCTAACATAATGCCTTCAAGGTTTATCCATATTGTAGCATGGACCAATACTGCCTTTATTCTTTTTATGGCTAAATAATTCCATTGTATGGATATTCCACACTTTGTTTACCCATCTGTCAACAGATGAGCATTTGTACTACTACTATTTCTTGGCTATTGTAAATAGCGCTGCTATAAATATTCATGTACAGGTTTTTATGTGAATAGCTGTTTTTAATTCGAGTTTATACATAGGAGTGGATTTGCTGGATAATGTGGTAACTCTATGTTGAACATTTTGAGAAACTACCAAACTGTTTTCCAAATTGGCAGCACCATTTTACAATCCCACCAGCAATATATGAGAGTTTTTATTTCTCCACATCCTCTGCAACACTTGTTATTTTCTGTCTTATTTTAGCTCTACTAGAGGGTATAAAATGTAATCTTATTTTTGTTTTGATTTAAATCTTTTAACGTGCTTATCGGCCATTTGTATCTCTTCTTTAAAGAAGAGACACAAAATATCTATCAAATATGAAATCTTTTGCCCATTTAAATTAAGTTATTTAAAAAATTTGTGTTATAAGAGTTCTTTATACAGTCTGTATACAAGTCCCTTAAACAGAAATATGATTTTTTATAGAGACAAGGTCTTACTATATTGTTGGGGCTGGCCTAAAATTCCTGGGTTCAGGTGTCTGGTTTAAATATATGATTTGCCAATATTTTATTTCTTTCATTCCATGGGTTGTCTTTTCATATTTAATTATATTTGAACATATATATTCTACAAATAGAGTATATACTTTTTTAAAACCATGAAACTGTTCATGAAATAACTTAAAACCTGCTAAGGTCCATACAAGGTAATTATTTAATGAGTATGCAAAATAAATTACATTCATATGGTGCCTATTGATCTAAGAGACAAACCCAGATTAACCTAGAAGTCAGGTCCCTCAAGAGCTCTTGACTGGTAAAAGATTGCCACAGAGCTGGAATATTGAAGAGGATCTGTATTTTCCCTCTTCTTCTACTTTACTATGGAACAAAGAAGTACACAGCACAAGGCTCAGAAAATTAATTCAGGAGTGATGAGAGGGAAACTTAGCCCTCTCTTTAATTAAACAGTTGGAACTAGTTAACTTCCTCTGCCAGCTCATTCTTTTGTGTTATTGTTTATTCATTTCTATTCTGGGCAGACATTTTACAGCCACTAGTCTATCCAGGCACTATTTTTAAAGGTAGAAGACTCTAGAACACATAGCAAAGTACCACCCAGCCCCCAGGTGCAAG
Organism: Gorilla gorilla gorilla; assembly: GCF_029281585.2. NCBI lineage: Eukaryota > Metazoa > Chordata > Mammalia > Primates > Hominidae > Gorilla > Gorilla gorilla. The sequence continues at coordinate 13,383,036 of NC_073224.2, forward strand.
GGGACTGATACAAATAATTATGCATTTCCTTCATAAACACATGGAGCTGGAGCACCTGCCATTGTGTCAGGCAGTGGGAACACAGGAAGCAATAAGGCAGGTAAGTGCTTATAAACATCTGTTGACACAGGTTTGGAAATACCCAGATTGAAGCAACAGACTCCAACAGACAAACCTCCAACATTTATGCATTTATGAAGCACTTTCACATTCATTCCATAAGTATGTATTGAGCATATAATATGTGCATGGCACAAGATGCCAGAGATACACAACCAGGCAGCTCACAAGCAAGTGGCTAAACACATAGACCGATGAATGCAATGCCACGTAACATGCGCTAGAATGAAGTTCCACAAAGGAGGGATCTTGTCTTGGTCACTGATGTATGTCCCCTTCCTGGACCAGAGCCTAGGAATATTTGCTGATTGAATGAAAGCACTCACAGAAGAGGGGCATGGAACCCAGCCAGCAAACAGGCCATTCATTTATTTGAGCTTCAAGGCAAACCAGTGTGAAAGGTGTGTTATTTTCATTAACCCCATTAGGAAACAGAGGCTCAAAAAGTGTAAGGGACACACCAAGATGCCCCAGGTTATAAGTGCTGGAGTCTGGCCTGTATCACCAAAGCCCATGCTCTTTCCTCTAAATTATGGCCACAGTGTCTATACTTGTAAGATAATAGCAAATGTAAAGAGACCACAGATAACTCTGCCTACATTTGTTCATCCCCAAAACCAAAATCTGGTTTTGGAAAAAGCAGTGAAATTCAGGGAGTTCCTAACTGAAACAGAAATGTGAGCGTTTGGACACATTTCAGAGTCAGGCTTCTGAGAGCCCATCTGGAGCAAAGATCTTCAGCTTCTCCACATTAACCAAAGAACCTTTAAAGCAGAGCCAACACGCTAAGGGAATTAAATAATTTGAATATTTTTAACGGCATAGGAAAATGAGTAACATACAATCCCTAAAATCCACTGAACTGTACACTTAACAATGGTTATGATGGTAAAAAAAGAAAAAGCAAAAGAAATAAGTAGTATGGGAGTACAGGGTTGGGAAAAGCAATCTTTGATTGGAGATTTAAAAACAACTTCATTGCCAGGCGTGGTGGCTCACACCTGTAATCCCAGCACTTTGGGAGGCCGAGGCAGGTGGATCATGAGGTCAGGTGTTCAAGACCAGCCTGGCCAAGATGGTGAAACCCCGTCTCTACTAAAATACAAAAATTAGCCAAGTGTAGTGGCGGGCGCCTATAATCCCAGCTACTCAGGAGGCTGAGGCAGGAGAATCACTTGAACCTGGGAGGTGGAGGTTGCAGTGAGCTGAGATTGCACTACTGCAGTCCAGCCTGGGCAACAGAGCAAGACTCCATCTAAAAAAAAAAAAATTCATGGAAGAGATCACATTTGAGCTGGAATTCAGAGAACAGAATTAGTAGGACTTTGACAGACAAAAATAAAGACACATCAGCCAGAGAAGCCGGCATGAGCAGAGATGCCCAGAGTCAGACATGATGAGGGCACAGCCGTGGACTGGTAATTACTTGCATTTGGGGTCACAGACAGGATGGGAGTTGGCAAATGAAGGAGGCAGAGACACAGGACCATGGATACACCCCTCCCAATGAGTTCAAGCTGGATTCTGAGAAACCAGGAGTCAGTTCATCCTGGGAGTGATGTATATTTGTTTTTAAACATCTCAGAGATAAGGCAATGAGTTAGAAAGATGTTAGAACATCCCTGAAAGCAGCACTAGTGCCCAAGTGAGGGAAACTTACTGAGTGATCAAGAGTAAGAGGAGGGACAGACCCAGGAAACCCTGCAGAGGCACAGGCTTTCTATCTTGGTGACAGATGGAGTATCTGTATATCTGTGTGCTGATGACAGAGGAGTGTAGGACTACCTTTAAAAAACAGACTTGAAGTTCATCCTCATTCCAAAAGAAAAAAATAAATCATCAAAAACTCATCCTGTAAAGAAAATATGGTACATATGCACCATGGAATACTATGCAACCATAAACAAGAATAAAATCATGTCTTTTGCAGCAACGTGGCTGCAGCTAGGAGCCATTATTCTAAGCAAATCAATGCAGGAACAGAAAACCAAATACCATGTTCTCACTTATAAGTGGGAGGTAAACATTGGTTACTCATGGACACAGAGATGGCAACACTAAACACTGAGGACCACTAGCGCATGTGGGGAAAGAAGGGGACACGGGTGGATAAACTATTGAATACTATTCTCACTACCTGGGTGACAGGACCAGTTGTGCCTCAAACCTCAGCATCACACAATATATATCCATGTAACAAACCTGCACCTGTACCCCCTGAATCTAAAATAAAAGTTGAAATTATTTTTTAAAAAACCGACTCATCTTGCTCATGATCACCTGCCAAGAGGACTTTCTGTGTGAGGAAACCTGGAAGGTGTGTGATCCTCAGCATGCTCCTTCCTTACCTCTATGCCCCTTCTAAGGTGGGCGTCCAGTCCAACAGCTCCATCTCACAAACCTCTAAGCTGGGGTGGGGACTCCTACTGTGCAGTGTAGGGAGTTGTTCCAGACATAATTGGTGAGGAGGAACTCTGACCGCCCAATACTACCATTCATTCCAGGCAGTTCCAAAAATCTGTTTATTCAGCCTTTTGGTCCTAAACATCCTGGCATTATTTATGCCCCATTATAATGCCCCTGGCATTATTTATGTGATACTTGTCACAGCGTATCGCTTGTCAAAGTAAAACAGCAACTGTGGGAAACACTATTTTCAGTCCTGTCCAGTGGAAAAATAATGAGAAAACCAAACACATCTTTCCCTTTCTACAGCAACTCCATCTACAAACACCATATTTTTAAAGATGAAAACCACCTCAAGCAACAGGAGAAAAATGCCTCAAGCAGAATTTGCCTCTTTTCTTCATTTTGCTTAAATCTTTCAGAACATCCTTCTTCTCTGGCTCTCCTGCTGAATTTGGGCATCTTAATAGCTCCCTCAGATTTTCCTTCACTGTTATCGATGACCTTTTCTCAACAATCAACGCTTCTCCTAACTCAATGAAAGATTTCGGAGAAAAGAAAAAAACTCCAAGATTTTTCGATATTTTTTTTTTTTTGTTAGATTTTGAGTTTGAAACATTTTTATGCCCACATCATCACATTTCAGATGAAATGAAAATGCTGGGGTAAATGGCTTGCTATGTGCAGTGTGTGTGCGTGTGTAGTAACACCTGAGAAAATTATTAGCTATGTATGACAGAATTGTGTAAGGTTGGAGGTGGAGTGCTCCTCCGAAAAGAAGTGTGTACACTGAAAGCAAGAATTCTCTCCTAAGTAAAAAGTAAAACGGAAGATACTAGAGGCTGGGGAAAGAGGGGGTGGGGAAAGATTTGTTAGTGGATATAAAAATAACAGCAAGATAGGAAGAATAAGTTCCACTGTTCTATAGCAGTGGTCCTCAACCTTTTTGGCACCATGGACTGGTTTCATGGAAGACAGTTTTTCCATGGACCAGGGTCAGCAGGGATGCTTTCGGGATGATTGAAGGGCATTACATTTATTGTGCACTTTCTTTTTTCTTTTTTTTTCTTTTTTCTTTTCAGACAGCAACTTGCTCTGTCACCCAGGCTGGAGTGCAGTGATGCAATCTCGGCTCACTGCAACCTCTGCCTCCCGGGTTCAAGCGATTCTCCTGCCTCAGCCTCCCAAGTAGCTGGGACTACAGGTGCACACCACCACGCCCGGCTAATTTTTTATATTTTTAGTAGAGACGGGGTTTCACCATGTTGGCCAGGCTGGTCTTGAACTCCTGACCTCAGGTGATCCGGCCACCTCAGCCTCCCAAAGCGCTGGGATTACAGGCTTGGGCTACCATCCATGGCTGTGCACTTTATTTCTATTATTATTACATTGTAATATATAATGAAATAACTATACAACTCACTATATTGTTGAATTAGTGACAGCCCTGAGCTTCTTTTCGTGCAACTAGATGGTCTCATCTGGGGCTGATGGGAGACAGTGACAGATCATCGGGCATTACAATCTCATAAGGCGATCGCACAACCTAGATCCCTTACATGCGCAGTTCACAGTAGGGCTCACGCCCCTATGAGAATCTAATGCCCCGACTCGTCTGACAGGAGGCGGAGCTCAGGCGGTGACGCGAGCAAGGGGGAGCGGCTGTAAATACAGATGAAGCTTTGCTTGCCTGTCATTCACCTGCTCTGCAGCCCAGTACTGGTCCCTGGCCTGGGGAATAGGGACCCTTGTTCTATAGGACCGTAGTTAACTATGACTATACTTAATAATAATATATTAGATAGTTTCAAATAGTTAGAAGGAAGATATTGAATGTTTCCAATACAAAGAAATGATAAAGTTGGAGATGATAGATATGCTAATTACCATAATCTCATCACTATACATTATATGAATCACATCACTATGTGCCCCATAAATATATACAATTATGTATCAATTAAATTTTTTAATACATAAAAATTGAAAATCAAAATGTGTCAGATAATAAAAGAATTCTTTCCAAAACAGACTTGAGACCTATCCTACCACACTTTGATCTTTATTCAACTTTGATAAGATTGAAAATATCTTTGTCTAATTTGATGAAGCAGAAATTAGGTTTGCAAAAATATAGTTACAAGCCAAGGTCCGTGGAAACAAAGGAAATAAATAAATCCCCAGCTGCCAAAAATTAGTACGCTAAAAGTTTGGCTTTTGTGTCTTCACAGAATTCCCCAAAACTCTTTTGCCCCAAAAACAGAAGTTTTGACATAGATGCCATCTACAGTGTGATAGATGATGCCAAGCAGTATGTGTACATCGCTGTCATGGACTACCTGCCTATCTCCAGCACAAGCACCAAAAGGTCAGTGAATGCCCAGCCTCTGGTTAGAACCCAGTCCCTAAGACCAGGCACCAAACTGGGCACCACAGGAGAAGCCAGCCTGGAAATGGAGACGCCATCAGGTTGCCTTAGGAAGAGCACACCATTCAATGCTGTTTAACGTGCTTTGGCAATTTACTCATTACGGAGCTTTTCCCAAAGTGGGTCCATTTTAAAGGCTCATGGTCTCACCCTACAGAAGTACCTCAGTAGTTTACATTATGGAAATGAGAGTAACTTTCAAAAGAAAATTAGGTTGCTCTCAACTTGAAAATTATTTGAAAGGATAAAAGATAAAATATTATAGGAAAAAAATTATCATTTGAAAATTATTAACAAGGATATATCTGAAAAGGGCATATTGAAACTGAGTAGTCTTGCCAGACTTTCCTTAAAGGAAGCATTGTTGTTTTATATTCACAGCAGTCTTCATTTAATGCCAAATTCTCATAATATCTTCTCAGTGTAAAGGAGAAAGAGGCCATGTGCGGTGGCTCACGCCTGTAATCCCAGCACTTTGGGAGGCCGAGGCGGGCGGATCACGAGGTCAGGAGATCGAGACCATCCTGGCTAACATGGTGAAACCCCGTCTCTACTAAAAATACAAAAACAAAATTAGCCAGGTGTGGTGGCGGGTGCCTGTAGTCCCAGCTACTCGGGAGGCTGAGGCGGGAGAATGGCATCAACCCGGGAGGCGGAGTTTGCAGTGAGCCAAGATCACGCCACTGCACTCCAGCCTGGGTGACAGAGCAAGAATCCATCTCAAAAAAAAAAAAAAAGAGAGAGAAAGAAACTTCAAATATCTATGTTCTCAGTCAATCCATCCTTCTCTGTGAAAAGAGAACAGTTTAAAAATGCAGTGCTTTTCAATAATTCATCATTGCTTAAGCATGCAAACACGGAATAAATTCAGGGATGGAATTTATGACAAACTCTTTGGGAAATCATTGCATGCATAAATGCATGGCCATGCTTAGGTATTCCCACTTTTGCTTTCTTGCTGGGAATGCAGAGGTGCTTGAATAATTAGTTTGATCCAGGAAATGTTTTCAAAGTGCATATTTTGGGGAGTGCGACCCAAGGCCTTTTTAATTTGTAATATTACAGTTTCAAAATAAGCATTTACTGAGGCTAAGTGATTAAGTGTGCCCTTTATTGCTTGAATAATTCTTACATCACCAACCCTACATAATGCATAGTAGGTAGCTTCTTTACACAAATAACCATAGGATTACAAAAAGAGTCCTTCCCCCAGAAAATGATCATTTCTTATAACAGCTAGTAGAAAAGCACTTTTAGCTGCAAGATTTGTATTATTGAAATATTTTTATTTTAAAATATTGTGCATCTTTACAAAAATTAGCTGGGTGTGGTAGCGCACGCCTATAATCCCAGCTACTCAGGTGGCTGAGGCAGGAGAATCGCTTGAGCCCAGGAGGTAGAGGTTGCAGTGAGCCAAGATCACACCACTGTACTCCAGCCTGGGCAACAGAGTGAGACTCCATCTCTCTCTCTCTCTCTCTCTCTCTCTATATATATATATATATATATATATACACACATACACACACACACACACACACACACACACACAGTGCATCCTTTGGACATTCATGGATTTTTTTCACCACACACTTCCACACCTTTTCTGTCCCTCCTTTTTATTTTTCCTCCCTTTGTTGTTCACTTGGTTTTAGATTTAGTTTTAGATTTTACCTCTACTTTGGGAACGTTTCAAAACATAATAGGGGTTTTGCCTGATTTTGCTGTTATTGAGAAGGAGAGTAAGGTCAAGTTCAGGGAGTTATATGTTAAGATGGCATAATGATTTCTCAGGATTGACAAAACCTTTGTTCCATGAAGTTCTATGAACAAAATTGAGATTCTTCCTGGTCAAGAGGTAAATAATTAGCACGGAGGATCTAAAATATTTTAGAAATCTAAAATCTAGAGAAAACAAAAAGAATGTTAAAGAATCAGAGACTCACTTGAAATTTTGCATTTTGGTTATAATCTACCATTTCAGCTATTAAATGAAACTTCTTTTATTGTATTTTTAAAATTTTAAACCTGTAAATGCTTTTAACTTTCTAAATTGAAAGGTCATCAAAGAGACATAAGAAGTAGTCCAAGCATCAAGATTATAATTAAATTCTTCTCAATCAGATAAATTAATTACTTGTATAAATTCAGACTGGTTACTCATCTGTATCTAGTCCCGGAAAAGCTTTTCAGGAGTGAATTCAACTTTAATAAATAGGTAAATACTATCAAATTTCAGTATGTTAATGGAATTAATCTTTCAGACTTAACTTTTAGTCTATACATTGCCAAACATCCAGATGAAAGAGAAAAAAATCATACACTCCCAAATCAGAAATGATTAACAGTGTGTAAAAAAAACAGACACTATCATTTAGCAATAGTGTTAGAAATAACTTCTAGTTTTCAAGGTAGTAGGAAGGGAATGGAACAATGATCTGTGACTAAATAAATCCTACAGTAAAAATTCAGAAGCCGGCCAGGCACGGTGGCTCATGCCTGTAATCCCAGCACTTTGGGAGGCTGAGGTGGGCCGATCACCTGAGGTCAGGAGTTCAACACCAGCCTGGCCAACATGGTGAAAACCCATCTCTACTAAAAGTACAAAAATTAGCTGGGCATGGTGGCAGACACCTATAATCCCAGCTACTCGGGAGGCTGAGACAGGAGAATCGCTTGAACCTCGACAGCCAAGGTTGCAGTGAGCCAAGATCACGCCATTGCACGCCAGCCTGGGCAACAAGAGTGAAACTCCGTTTAAAAAAAAAAAAAAATTCAGAAGCCCTATTTCACTTCTTCCTGATTTAGCAATCAAGCTCTCTTTCTTAAGCAAGTCAATTATTTAGGTCTCAGTTTGGGGTTGTTCATTATTTATTTCTTCAGTCACATAAAATACATCTTTCACAAGGAAATTAGTAAATGTGTAACGGAATAATAAAAATGTAGCCTGATTAGCCTTTGAAGTGTTAATGCTTTTTATTTATGTATTCATTCAACCATTTGTGTGTGTGTGTGTGTGTGTGTGTGTGTGTGTGACAAAGTTTTGCTCTTGTCGCCCAGGCTGAGTGCCATGGCAAGATCTCAGCTCACTGCAACCTCTACCTCCCAGGTTCATGTCATTCTCCTGCCTCAGCCTCCTGAGTATCTGGGACTGCAGGCACGTGCCACCACATCGAGCTAATTTTTGTATTTTTAGTAGAGATGGGGTTTCACCATGTTGGCCAGGCTGGTCTCGAACTCCTGACCTCAGGTGATCCACCCACCTCAGCCTCCCAAAGTACTAGGATTACAGGTATGAGCCACCGCGCCTGGCCTCATTCAACAAATATTTATTGAGCACTGTGTACCAGTGATTAAAGCATGAACAGCATATGATCTCAACCTCCATCTAACAGGACAGGAAGGAGACTATTAGAACACAGAGGTGTGAATGGTACAATGAATGCACCTGAGGCTGAGGCAGGAGAATCACTTGAATGTACCTGAGGTACATTTAATGAGAATTAATGTCATTTAATTCTTATGTTAAAACAAAAAGCTTTCCTGTCTTAAGGACCAAGCCTTAAATCACTCTCCCTCCCCTCAGCCCTGACATATGTAGACCTTTTGTTTACTCATCAAACTCTTGCCCTAATTCTGGGCCAATTCAGTATTTGAACTAATGATACATTATTTGAAACTGTAGCCTGCCAGTGTCATGATCATTGCACCTCTAAAGGTCTCTAATGGCCTTTATGATAAAATAATAATATAATAATAATATATAATATAGTAATATAATATATATATTATATATAATAATATAATAATATAATGTGATTCTCCTGCCTCAGCCTCAGGTACATTCATTGTACCATTCACACCTCTGTGTTCTAATAGTCTCCTTCCTGTCTTGTTAGATGGAGGTTGAGATCGTATGCTGTTCATGCTTTAATCATGATGAATATCACCTTTAGAGGTGCAATGATCACCGTTCCTGCCTCAGCCTCCCTAGTGCAGAATATTACAGACGCTAGGTGAAAGAGCCCCACGGCACAGCTTCAGGGTTAGAAGAAGCCCATTGGAGGAGATGCTCACTGACTTATAATTCAAAATATTCAGTTTCTCCACAAAAGTTTCTTGAAAAAAAATAATGAGGAATTTGTCAGAAAAGGGTGAAAAATTTTCCCAGTGGAAGGGACAGCATGAGCCAAGTTTCACATGTAGAGAAAAAGAGCTCAAAGGTAAGGTGGTGAGAGATCTAACTGGAGAGGGGGCAAGGGCCAGGAACCAGAGATCCCGACCACTGGGGGAGTCTTGTGACTTTGTGGAGCTTCCACTTTATGGATTTTTGTGGGGGGGTGGCATTTTTTTGTTTTGTTTTGAGATGGAGTCTTGCTCTGTCACCCAGGCTGGAGTGCAGTGGCACAATCTTGGCTCACTGCAACCTCCACCTCCTGGGTTCAAGTGATTCTCCTGCCTCAGCCTCCCGAGTAGCTGGGATTACAGGTGCATGCCACCATGTCCAGCTAATTTTTGTATTTTTATTAGAGACGGGGTTTCACCATGTTGTCCAGGCTGGTCTGAAACTCCCGACCTCAAGTGATCCACCGCCTTGGCCTCCCAAAGTGCTGGAATGACAGGTGTGAGCCACCATGCCGGCCCCACTGTTTTAATTCAAGAAGTAGCATCACCAGATCTGCTTTAGATGGATCACTGCGGTGGTCATCGATGAAGTACATGACTGGAGGCAGAGAAACCAATTTCGAGCACAAGGCTGAGATGATCTTTCCTGTAGTCCTCAGCTTCATGGGTATAAAACCAGACAAAGAAAACTGTAGCGTGGATCCAGGATCTAGATTTTTGCCAAGAGCAAGAGGAAGGTACAGAGGCAAGTATCTTTCAAGTGATCAGAACTGAGATGAGGCTGGGCCGGCAAGGGAGACAGGAGGAGCTGATGGACCGGGCAGATTGAAGGCATCATGAATCTGCAGCCTGCACGTGATGAAAAAGCAATTAAGAGAGTGGGGAATAAGGACAGGAGGCCTTTAGAGGTGCAATGATCATGACACTGGCAGGCTACAGTTTCAAATAATGTATCATTAGTTCAAATACTGAATTGGCCCAGAATTAGGGCAAGAGTTTGGTGAGTAAACAAAAGGTCTACAAATGTCAGGGCCGAGGGGAGGGAGAGTGATTCAAGGCTTGGTCCTTAAGACAGGAAAGCTTTTTGTTTTAACATAAGAATTAAATGACAGTTCTGGAAGTGACAGTGTGTGTTGGGGGCCGGCAGAGGCAGAGTGGGAGTCTGCCCCACATCATAAGCCAAGTGGCCAGGTCATGGTAGAAAATGCACGCAGGAATTCAGGAGAAGCTGTGGCCTCAGGGAAGAAATCCTGATTTCTTCGAGTTAAGGCAAAGGCTTAAGGATTCAGAGAAAAGGCCGAGCCTGTTGGGGAAACTTTGCCTGTTGGAAGATTCCAAAGACCCTGCAGAAAACGTGGAAGGCAGGGGAGTCGTGGGAGGCTTGGTAAGGAGACACTACGGTAAGACAGTCGGGAAAAGAAAGTGTGGGGAAGCTCAGATGACCAGAGCATAAGTTCATTTCGGGGACAATCACCAAAGAGAGGTTTTAGTGGCATTTGGGGACTGAGGGGGTGCTCAGGGTTCCTAACTGGAATTCTATTGGATAATCAGTTCTTAGTGGACTGAGGCCCAGGTAGCGTCAGAGATGTAGTAAGGGTGGCCTGTGGAGGCAGTCAGCCTGTCCTCAGCCCAGCCCACACAGCCCAATGACCTGGTGGTGGGAAACCTCCTTTTAGGCAGGGGCAGGTCCCAGCAAATCATCATTTCTTGGTGCCTAAGCTAAGAGGCTTGTATGCTTTTCAGCCTCTCCGATGAGGTTGTTTATATATTACAGGATAAAGTAATGATCTGAGTAATATCAGTGTTCTATGCTGTCTAGTAAATTTCTTTTCCCAAACTAACTTAGTTTATTTTTTCTATTTGGATATGATTTCTGCAGGACTTACTGGCCAGACTTGGATGCAAAAATAAGAGAAGCATTAGTTTTACGAAGCGTTAGAGTTCGACTCCTTTTAAGCTTCTGGAAGGAAACTGATCCCCTTACGTTTAACTTTATTTCATCACTTAAAGCGATTTGCACTGAAATAGCCAACTGCAGTTTGAAAGTTGTAAGTATTACGTTGACTGTGTTATTAAATAAAAAGTGAATGCCCTCTGCATGTGTGTGAAAGCTGCAAGCATACACCTATGTGTAAAGTTCCAGTAAGAACCAGGATGACAATCTTCAAAAAGCACATTAAGTAATTTTTTCAAAACAATCTCATACAAAAAAAAGGAGAGTAGAGCTCATGTTTCCTGATGCCTCCTCCATCCAGCCCTCTTCTCACTTTCTGTTGCATCCTTTCCATTTTCTTTTTTCTTTTTTTTCTTGAGACAGGGTTTTGCTCTGTCACCCAGGCTGGAGTGCAGTAGCACAATCCCGGCTCACTGCAGCCTTGACTCCCAGGCTCAGCTAATTTTGCATTTTTTGTAGAGATGGGGCTTCACCATGTTGCCCAGGCTGGTCCTGAGCTCCTGGGCTCAAGCAATCTGCCCACCTTGGCCTTCCAAAGTGCTGGGACTACCAACATGAGCCACCGCGCCTGGCCCTCTCCATCTTCCTTGAACGACCCCATTCACCTACTGCTCCTATTTCTAAGACTGTGACCAACAGAGCACTGGAGCATGCAGCAGCACACAGTCCCCCCACCCAGATGCCTCGTCGTCTGGGTCCCCATGCTTGCCCCAGGTCCCTTGGGCCACATACTAATCCCCCTCTGGAGACCTTGAGGGAGGTAAGATTGGGAATTAGCAATACCTGAAATGTGTTAATTCTCTAGGTCATGTTTGACTCTACTCCAGTCCTCGTCGCCCTCTTCCTCCGCCCCAGACTTGGTGCAAGCTATTCCCTCTGCCTACAACACTCTTCTTCTCCATGTTTACCCACCTCATAACCACTGATCCTTTAGGCCTCAGCTTTTCTCAACCCGCATGCAGTCATTCAACAGAATCTGGCCTGTGGCAGGCTCTCTTCTAGGTAATGAAGCTGCATTCCTTGCAGCATTTAGGGACCCAGGGTATCAAGGGCTCCGCAATTAACTTTGACACATGGCTTCCAAGATCGCCCTGACCCTGAATATCCCAAGGCCAGACAGGAGAAGAGCAAAATTGGAGGGCTGTGTGAGAGGCATTTTGGATTGGGACTGGAGGTAGGGAACATCCCTTTAGCCTTCATTCCACTGCCTGGATAGCTTTCACATGGCCATGCCTAATGGCCAGGGAGGCTTATGACCATGGTCAGAAAGTCAGCTGTGTTTCCAGGGTGACAAAGGAACAGGTTTGTGAATCATCATGGTCTGAAGTTCCTGGTACACAGGATCCATTTCACTCATCTTGCCTCATAGAGAACCCTCATTCCCACCTCCCACAAGGGAGAAAATGCAAAGTTTCATGCAGTCACTGCACAGTCTTCCAGTGATGTGCATTTCTGGACATCAAGCCTGAAAGCGGTACATCATAGTTTGTCAATGTAAAAACTGAAACAAAACCGTAACAATTCCCCACCACACACCAAAAAATACCTAACATCAGGTTAAGGTTACCTCCCTCCCTAAGTACAGAAACAGGATACGCACAAGGAAAACTGCCATTAGAAAGGGAAGGTTTGGAGGCCCATGGCAGTTCCTGGTCCACAGCAATTATAAAACTCTTCTGGGCAGGTACTGTGAAGTCCTCATACTCCTGCTGGTTCAAACCAAGGACCCAAGGTTGTTTTAAGGCATGAACAGTTAAAGGAGTTTGGGGTCCTAGCATGAGCTGGTTGGTTTCTTGGGCAATGCAAGTTTCTCAGAAATGTAATAGGTTCTGATGTACTTGTTTCTAGTTATTTCCATGTATCCATAGCCATGTCCAGAGTTTCTTGTTGTACATAATTCCCTAACTTGATGAATTATGCTTTCTAGTTCATAGACTTCTCTCTCTCTCTCTAATGATAGAGTTCATGCAAAACCATCAGACACAGGTGGGAAGATTACACCTATTATAATTACACCAATTATTTCATCTTTTCTACAGGGCTCAGTCTTAACTGGCCACTTAAAGGATTTTTCATACTTATTTTCTATTATTGAGTTCTAGGTACAATCAGCTTTTCCAGCCCTGTGAAATACCAAATTTCTGGTTGATCTGTTCTCTATATCATTTATATCATTTATAAACTAGCCCTTCCTTCCCTGAGCCTATTTATCTCCTCTAATAAGCTTTTTAAAAGCACAACTAACAGGCCAGGCACAGTGGCTCACGCCTATAATCCCAGCATTTTGGGAGGCCAAGGCAGGTGAATCACTTGAGGCCAGGAGTTCAAGACCAGTCTGGACAACATGGTGAAACCCCATCTCTAGTAAAAATGCAAAAATTAGCTGGGCGTGGTGGTGCACGCCTGTAATCCCAGCTACTTGGGAGGCTGAGGCACAAGCATTACCTGAACCTGGGAGGCAGAGGTTGCAGTGAGCCGAGATTGCACCACTGCATTCCAGCCCGGGAGACAGAGCAAGACCCTGTCTCTGAAGGAAAAAAAAAAAAAAAAAAAAAAAAACCAACACACAGTACAAACAATTCATTTCCCCAGTCCCTATAGCCGAAGCCCTATAAGCCAAAGGTTCAGTGGTACTTGGTATTCCTTCCAAATAAATGCTGGCTATGTTTTTACCAAATAATTTGTCACTGTATAACATGAGTTTTCATCTCTCCACCCTACAATACCAATTTACTTGCTGCCTGCTGTCCATTGAGTAAACCAATGCTACATCATTTATTAAGTTTTTGTTGTGTTGCTGTTATGACAGAACCACTTCACATTGCCTGAACTTAGTAAGTACTTAATACTTTTTAAATAAGTGAAGAAATGTGTTAGATTCATGAATATTCATGAGTATATACAGTCATCCAGGCACTGAATTAAATGCCTTCTGTAGATTATATAATATTCACAACCACACAGCCAGACATGTGGCTTATGCCTGTAATCCCAGTGTTTTGGGAGTCCAAGGCAGGAAGTTCATTTGAGGCCACAAGTTCAAGACCTGCCTGGGCAAAGTAGGGAGACCCCCTTCTCTACGAAAAAACTTAAGAGATAATAATATTTACATTTACCCAGTGAAACAGGTACTTTCCCTATTTTATAGACATGGGAACTGAAGCATACATTAAATAACCTCTCTCAAGGACACTAGTGAGTAACGGGGCAAGACTCAAACCCAAGTCTTTTGAACTCCAGAACCTGAGCTCTTAAACATGTCTCCATGGCGTCTGCATGTAGAAGAGATCATTGCAGTTACAAAGTCCTTTTTAATCTTTCTTATCTATATTAAGAAACATCACATACACCAAGGTGCAGTGGCTCACACTTGTAATCCCAACAATTTGGGAGGCCAAGACAAGTGGATCACTTGAGGCCAAGAGTTCAAGACCAGCCTGGACAACATGGCAAGACCCTATTTCTACAAAAAAAAAAAAAAAAAAAAAAAAAGCAAAAACTAGCCAGGTATGGTGGTGCATATCTGTAGTCCTAGGGACTCAGGACTCAGGAGGTAGAGGCAAGAGGATCACTTTAGCCTAGGAGTTCAAGGCTGCGGTGACCTATGATTGCCACTGCACTCCAGCCTGGGGACAGAACAAGACTCTGTCTCGAAGCAAAAACAAAAACTTCATATACTGCATCTGCTCAAAGATATGAGAAGCTACACATCCAAATTATATCCCTGAGGATCAAAAAAAGAATCAGATAAAATGTTTGTAACTCATTCATGCCATTAAGATATTTTAAATTTTATTTTTCATGAAATTATTAACAATTTAAATACATAAAAATTTAGAATTTACTGTAAATTTCCAAAAACAATGCTTCTCACCTGTGTTTTCATCTTAATCTCCCGAATAGTCTGGTAACATTGATGGATAATAGAAATTCTGATCTCTACTTAACTGGTTTTTGTAAACTGAGGAAATCATGCACATATCTGTGTAGTCACAAATCAGTGTAAGTATTGGAAATAAAAACATGACTGATTACTACCACAGATCTGTTTTCCAGGCCAGATTTTCAAATAAATGAAACAACCAGGAGTTGGATCAGGGCACCAACCTGGGTTTGGAGTCAGGTGCCCAGTATCAGAGGAGAAGCAGGTGCAGTCCTAGGAAGTCAGAGACACAGGAGAATGGAGTCTAATTGTGTTCAATACCTTTTCACAGACAAGAGAACTCTTGGGATTGATTCAGCTCCGAAATAGCATTTTCCGGATAATTACAGTGGCATACGGAGCTCCAGAAAAAAGGAAGTGAGAAAAAGAACAGGTGTCTAGTTCACCAATGGCTCACATGACGCTTGGTGGAGTTTTCAAAACATACATGTTGAATGAGTGCATGCATGAACAAATGAAGTCAAAGAAGGGAGCTAATAAAGGCAGAGTAATAAGAAAGATTCTGCAAGCCAGTGAGGGGACAGGGCAGAACCCAGGACAGTGCCTGAGTCCAAGGTGTGGTTAGCCATTTTCTGCAGGTGTGTGCTGGGGAAGGGTGACCATGGGTGAAGAGGCTGCCCAGTGAAGTCATGCACTCTGGAGGTCAGTACACTCGCACTCAGAGGAGCCCCTGTTATTCGTGAGGTCTAGCAGGAACAGAGAGGACAGTCTGGGGCTTTTGGTATACCATATGGTGCATTTGCTCCAATCTCCTTTTCCAAATTCTCCTCTGGCCAAGTCACGGGTCCATGTCCACCCACTGTTTCTTGACCCCCACAGCACACCTGCCACTAGGGCACCTGCAGTCGAAACTTCTAGGGTGTGAAATGTCAACTGCTCTCATTTAAGAATTACAAAAAATTACAAGGAAAGTAGCATCCATCATTGCAACCTTTACAGTACTTAATCAGACTTCATCTTTTTGATGTTTTTGATCATAGATGGTCACTTTTTTTTGAATAAACTAAACATTAGTAGTTCACATATAGCCATTTTATAAAACAGAGGCCATACACTTCTAAGCATCAATACAAGCCTAGATGATCAAGAAGCTTATGGCCCTAATGTCTAGAACACAGATGGGTGATAAACTCTTCCAAGAAAAGTGAGGATTGGAATCTTGCATAGAGCGTGTCTCCAGGAGCCTGGGAGCACTGACAAAGCACATGGCCTGGGAACTAGGTAGGGAATCTCTGTCCTTAAAGGAGTGGGCACCCCCACCTCCAACCACCTCCAGCCCTGATGTGGGCTTATCTCCATGAGGGACTCATGAAAAGAGAAAAGACTGTGAAGCACAGAATTCTCCCAGTCAGCTGATTTTTTAGTTTTTTTTAACAAATTAATAAACCCCTTTTGAAATGTCTTTGCTGTCACCCACAGTGTATTAGGTGTCGAATAACACCAGTGAATAAAACCTGATTTCTGCTGTCATTTTAGTCTTCCAGAGAAAGCTGTTTCCCCTCTTAAGGGCCGTCTTTGACTTTCTAGAGCAAATGGGTTTTTACTAAAGCCTCAAGCTGTGACTCTATCCTTGACTTAACTCAAGATGTATATTTTATTCTTTTTGAAATCCATCTTGATTCTACAATAATATCTTTCCCAAAAGGAAACAGTCACACGTGTGGCCACGTGTTGTGATATTATGTCCAAGCGAGGTGACTTCTGGCTGTTATTGATGGTGATGCCCTCAATATTCATGTGACCTCATGAACATAAAACTGTGACTTAAGAACATTCACAGGTTATTAAGTCAGTCTGAAGAGTCCAGAAACCAATGCAGATTTTACAGAAGACAGGAACTGAGGACACTGGGTGAACCAGGTATCATTGTCTATAACCGTGGTGATAGGGCCCTGAGAGCCACACAGATAACGTGTTTACCTGTGTTGTGGAATAGACAGTTTTTAAGTAGTAGATTTTGATCTCTGTTCCGTGGACCTCAAGGGTTTTACAAAAAATCAAAATAGAACTTTTGTGGCTAGAAGGGATCTTACTGATCATCTAGTTTATCACCGTTCTACCACGCTAGGGGAGGGGGAAGTCCAACTCTCATTATTTCCTCAAACCAAATGTGAACACTTACAGTTTTAAAACTGTAAATGACATCTCCTTTTCTAGGTATCATGCCATTTTCCTCCCTGCCTCTTCTTTCCTTTAAATACACGATTCTATAGCTGTAAGACATTCCACAAGGTTCCACGCAGTTCTGAAAATACTCAACATTTTCCCATATAGGGGATACCTGATATTTTCACCTTTGACTAGTGTCTTCCAGTGAGCTGAGTCATGGAGTTCCATGAGCTTAGCCACAGTTTAAGCCTCATCTGAAAATTTAGCCAATTCCACAGACCCCTAAGGCATGGCCTGGCCATTCCTGCAGTCATCCCCCTTCTTTTAGCTGCCCCATTCCTGGCCTTGGGTGAACTGGAATGTCGCCTTTTGAGTCAATAAATGTTGAAATTCAGAATTCACAGTTTGAAGTTGTGATTTTTTTTTTTTTTGAGTTGTCTATCCAAAGAGCTCCTAGACTCAGGTGTTCAGACAGAAAAGTATTTGTTCCTATGTTCCTATGGCAAAGTCTCTTTTGACCTTTGCAAATCCCCAGTTTAATCAGCTAGTCATTGACATAATGTATGCAACATGTAAGAATACTCATTCAGTTCATTGCCATGCTTGACAGAAAGCACCCTGAGGCATGCTTCAAATGCCAGCGCACCCCGATGAATAAGACAATGAGAATTAAACAACCTTCTGGCCCTTATCCTGCTGAAAAAAGAAAATGAATTTTGTGTTCATTTTGTAGCTTAAAAGTGTTAATTATATATCTAGTTGAGCACGCTAATTTTCTCTTGTTGCCTATTTAGATTTGAGAACAAAAATAGCTTCATCTATATGAGGTAATAAGAGTATGGCTTTCATAACCCAGCTTGAGGTCTATTGTTGATATTTGGATAATGCATTCTTTTGTGCTCTTGGACAAGACCAGAAACATTCCTCTTATTTACCTGCCCTTTTTTTTTTTCTTACAGAAATTTTTTGATCTGGAAAGAGAGAATGCTTGTGCTACGAAAGAACAAAAGAATCACACCTTTCCTAGGTTAAATCGCAACAAGTACATGGTGACAGATGGAGCAGCTTATATTGGTAGGTGTCAGGGCTGTGAAGCTCCTTGGGTGAGGGTCACCCAGGGAGTGGTAGTCCAGCTGTGCTCCACGGTATCCCCTGGTGAGGAAGCAAGGCCTTGGGAACCACTGCTGGTGAATGAGGGGAAATGGAGATGAGGAAACAGGACGGTAAGGACAGGGAGCTCATCATTCAAATATCTCTTCCATGGCCTGATTTATGTACTAGAAGACATAGAAGATGCCTTTCCATAAATGTTTTCCAGAAATTTTCTGGTCCATTTGCCTCATTGTACAGGCAAGGATGAGAATGGCTCATCAAAGGTGAGTCCTGGCACAGGAAAGAGCAGTGTCATCCCCCTGCCCACAGCACCACAAGCCAGCCTGACATGAGTGATGGGAAGGCAGGCAGTGGAGTGGTTCAGTGCCGAAACTCCCAATTCCCAGCCAATTATCCCATCCCTGCTATCTTCCAAATGTCCCACTCTGTACAATTTAACTTGAGCTCTTCAAACCTCAGTTTTCTCATCTGTAAGATGGGGTTAATAATAGTAACTACTTCATTGGGTGAAGTGTAGAAGAGATAAAATGTGCAAAGTACCTAGCACATAGATAATACCCAATTAATGCTAGCTATTTTTATTATTAAGGTTAAACAGAGACCCAAGGGCTGAAATCATTCTATACTGGTGTAATTATTAATATATCAAACCTATTCTAATTTTCCATGATATATATGAGTCCATGATAACCTTTTAACTAGTACCATCACAGGCAGTTAAAACGATCTATCAGAAGGTACATAAATCCAAAAACAGCAGTGTAGTGATTACATTGTACAGATGAAGCAGCAGTCTCAAGGCAGAAAGAAACATGTTCATGGAATATAGAATACAAAATCTGTATCAATTTCTTTTTTTCAAATTCAGTGAGTAAAAAATGTACCCTTTTAACTCTGTAAAGCACTTGATTCATTTCTCTTCACAACGTCACCAATAGGGAGGGCCCCTTTTATCATCTGCAGTTTAGAAATGAGGAAACTTGGACCCTAAGACTTGGAGAAATACAGATGTTAGGGGGAAGGAGCCGGGTCTGGCATCCAGGGCCCCCAGTCATCTCACCCGCTGCCTCCCGCCCCTGCAGACACTGCCACTGGCCATGTGGGGAGTCACTAACTCCCAGACTCAGTGTAAACGTATTCTTTTTCCATTTTCAATATCACATTAGAAGAGAGTATTGGAATATTTTAAAGATGTATATCTGGCTGGGGGCAGTGGTTCACACGGTAATCCCAGCCACTTTGGGAGGCTGAGGCAGGTGGATCACCTGAGGTCAGGAGTTCAAGACCAGCTTGGCCAACATGGTGAAAACCCGTCCTTACTAAAAAATACCAAAAAAATTTGCTGGACATGGTGGTGGGTGTCTGTAATCCCAGCTACATGGGAGGCCAAGGCAGGGAGAATTGCTTGAATCTGGAATGCAGAGGTTGCAGTGAGCTGAGATCGCGCCACTGCACTCCAGCCGGGGTGACAGGGTGGGACTTCTTCTCAAAAAAAAAAATAAAAAACTAAATAGGCCGAAAAAATGTCCCTGTCTGACAGCTTTGAAGAGAGCACACAGATTGAGATCTGAGAATGGACAGACTGCCTCCTCAAGTGGGTCCCTGACCCCCAAGTAACCTAACTGGGAGGCACCCCCCAGTAGGGGCAGACTGACACCTCACACGGTGGGGTACTCCTCTGAGACGAAACTTCCAGAGGAACGATCAGGCAGCAACATTTGCTGTTCACCAATATCTGCTGTTCTGCAGCCTCCACTGCTGATACCCAGGCAAACAGGGTCTGGAATGGACCTCCAGCAAACTCCAACAGACCTGCAGCTGAGGGTCCTGACTGGCAGAAGGAAAACTAACGAACAGAAAGCACATCCACACCAAAACCCCATCTGTACGTCACCATCATCAAAGACCAAACGTAGATTAAACCACAAAGATGGGGAAAAAACAGAGCAGAAAAACTGAAAATTCTAAAAATCAGAGCACCTCTCCTCCTCCAAAGGAACGCAGCTCCTCACCAGCAATGGAACAAAGCTGGATGGAGAATGATTTTGACGAGTTGAGAGAAGAAGGCTTCAGACGATCAAACTACTCCAAGCTAAAGGAGAAAGTTCGCACCCATGGCAAAGGAGTTAAAAACCTTGAAAAAAAATTAGACAAATGGCTAACTACAATAACCAATGCAGAGAAGTCCTTAAAGGACCTAATGGAGCTGAAAACCATGGCATGAGAACTACGTGATGAATGCACGAGCCTCAGTAGCCGATTCGATCATCTGGAAGAAAGGGTATCAGTGATGGAAGATCAGATGAATGAAATGAAGCGAGAAGAGAAGTTTAGAGAAAAAAGAATAAAAAGAGATGAACAAAGCCTCCAAGAAATACAGGACTATGTGAAAAGACCAAATCTACATCTGATTGGTATACCTGAAAGTGACAGGGAGAATGGAACCAAGTTGGAAAACACTCTGCAGGATATTATCCAGGAGAACTTTCCCAATCTAGCAAGGCAGGCCAACATTCAAATTCAGGAAATACAGAGAATGCCACAAAGATACTCCTCGAGAAAAGCAACTCCAATACACATAATTGTCAGATTCACCAAAGTTGAAATGAAGGAAAAAATGTTAAGGGCAGCCAGAGAGAAAGGTTGGGTTACCCACAAAGGGAAGCCCATCAGACTAACAGCGAATCTCTCAGCAGAAACTCTACAAGCCAGAAGAGAGTGGGAGCCAATATTCAACATTCTTAAAGAAAAGAATTTTCAACCCAGAATTTCATATCCAGCCAAACTAAGCTTCATAAGTGAAGGAGAAATAAAATACTTTACAGACAAGCAAATGCTGAGAGATTGTGTCACCACCAGGCCTGCCCTACAAGAGCTCCTGAAGGAAGCACTAAATATGGAAAGGAACAACCGGTACCAGCCCTGCAAAAACATGCCAAATTGTAAAGACCATCAAGGCTAGGAAGAAACTGCATCAACTAACGAGCAAAATAACCAGCTAACATCATAATGACAGGATCAAATTCACACATAACAATATTAACGTTAAATGTAAATGGGCTAAATGCTCCATTTAAAAGACACAGACTGGCAAATTGGACAAAGAGTCAAGACCCATCAGTGTGCTGTATTCAGGAAACCCATCTCACATGCAGAGACACACATAGGCTCAAAATAAAGGGATGGAGGAAGATCTACCAAGCAAATGGAAAACAAAAAAAGGCAGGGATTGCAATCCAAGTCTCTGATAAAACAGACTTTAAACCAAAAAAGATCAAAAGAGACAAAGAAGGCCATTACATAATGGCAAAGGGATCAATTCAACAAGAAGAGCTAACTATCCTAAATATATATGCACCCAATACAGGAGCACCCAGATTCATAAAGCAAGTCCTTAGAGACCTACAAAGAGACTTAGACTCCCACACAGTAATAATGGGAGACTTTAACACCCCACTGTCAACATTAGACAGATCAGTGAGACAGAAAGTTAACAAGGATATCCAGGAATTCAACTCAGCTCTGCACCAAGCGGACCTAATAGACATCTACAGAACTCTCCACCCTAAATCAACAGAATATACATTCTTTTCAACACCACACCACATCTATTCCAAAATGGACCACATAGTTGGAAGTAAAGCACTCCTCAGCAAATGTAAAACAACAGAAATTATAACAAACTGTCTCTCAGACCACAGTGCAATCAAGCTAGAACTCAGGATTAAGAAATTCACTCAAAACTGCTCAACTACATGGAAACTGAACAACCTGCTCCTGAATGAATACTGGGTACATAGCAAAATGAAGGCAGAAATAAAGATGTTCTTTGAAACCAACGAGAACAAAGACACAGCATACCAGAATCTCTGGGACACATTCAAAGCAGTGTGTAGAGGGAAATTTATAGCACTAAATTCCCACAAGAGAAAGCAGGAAAGATCTAAAATTGACACCCTAACATCACAATTAAAAGAACTAGAGAAGCAAGAGCAAACACATTCAAAAGCTAGCAGAAGGCAAGAAATAACTAAGATCTGAGCAGAACTGAAGGAAATACAGACCAAAAAAAAAGGCTTCAAAAAAATCAGTGAATCCAGGAGCTAGTTTTTTGAAAAGATCAACAAAATTGATAGACTGCTAGCAAGATTAATAAAGAAGAAAAGAGAGAAGAATCGAATAGATGCAATAAAAAATGATAAAGGGGATATCACCACCAATCCCACAAAAATGCAAACTACCATCAGAGAATACTATAAACACCTCTATACAAATAAACTAGAAAATCTAGAAGAAATGGATAAATTCCTTGACACATACACTCTCCCAAGACTAAACCAGGAAGAAGTTGAATCTCTGAGACCAATTACAGGATCTGAAATTAAGGCAATAATTAATAGCTTACCAATCAAAAAAAGTCCAGGACCAGACAGATTCACAGGTTAATTCTACCAGAGGTACAAGGAGGAACTGGTACCATTCCTTCTGAAACTATTCCAATCAATAGAAAAAGAGGGAATCCTCCCTAACTCATTTTATGAGGCCAGCATCATCCTGATACCAAAGCCTGGCAGAGACACAACAAAAAAAGAGAATTTTAGACCAATATCCCTGATGAACATCGATGCAAAAATCCTCAATAAAATATTGGCAAACCAAATCCAGCAGCACATCAAAAAGCTTATCCACCATGATCAAGTGGGCTTCATCCCTGGGATGCAAGGCTGGTTCAACATATGCAAATCAATAAATGTAATCCAGCATATAAACAGAACCAATGACAAAAACCGCATGATTATCTCAATAGATGCAGAAAAGGCCTTTGACAAAAATTCAACAGGCTTTCATGCTAAAAACTCTCAATAAATTAGGTATTGATGGGACGTATCTCAAAATATTAAGAGCTATTTATGACAAACCCACAGCCAATATCATACTGAATGGGCAAAAACTGGAATCATTCCCTTTGAAAACTGGCACAAGACAAGGATGCCCTCTCTCACCACTCCTATTCAACATAGTGTTAGAAGTTCTGGTCAGGAAATCAGGCAGGAGAAAGATATAAAGGGTATTCAATTAGGAAAAGAGGAAGTCAAATTGTCCCTGTTTGCAGATGACATGATTGTATGTCTAGAAAACCCCATCGTCTCAGCCCGAAATCTCCTTAAGCTGATAAGCAACTTCAGCAAAGTCTCAGGATACAAAATCAATGTGCAAAAATCACAAGCATTCTTATACACCAATAACAGACAAACAGAGAGCCAAATCATGAGTGAACTCCCATTCACAATTGCTTCCAAGAGAGTAAAATACCTAGGAATCCAACTTACAAGGGATGTGAAGGACCTCTTCAAGGAGAACTACAAGCCACTGCTCAAGGAAATAAAAGAGGATACAAACAAATGGAAGAACATTCCATGCTCATGGGTAGGAAGAATCAATATTGTGAAAATGGCCATACCGCCCGAGATAATTTACAGATTCAATGCCATCCCCATCAAGCTACCAATGACTTTCTGCACAGAATTGGAAAAAACTACTTTAAACTTCATATGGAACCAAAAAAGAGCCCACATTGCCAAGTCAATCCTAAGCCAAAAGAACAAAGCTAGAGGCATCACACTACCTGACTTCAAACTATACTACAAGGCTACAGTAACCAAAACAGCATGG
This sequence comes from Gorilla gorilla gorilla, assembly GCF_029281585.2. Taxonomy (NCBI): domain Eukaryota; kingdom Metazoa; phylum Chordata; class Mammalia; order Primates; family Hominidae; genus Gorilla; species Gorilla gorilla. The sequence goes on from NC_073224.2 coordinate 13,406,907, forward strand.
TACTGGTACCAAAACAGAGATATAGACCAATGGAACAGAACAGAGCCCTCAGAAATAATACCAGACATCTACAACCATCTGATCTTTGACAAACCTGACAAAAACAAGCAATGGGGAAAGGATTCCCTATTTAATAAATGGTGCTGGGAAAACTGGTTGGCCATACGTAGAAAGCTGAAACTGGATCCCTTCCTTACACCTTATACAAAAATTAATTCAAGATGGATTAAAGATTTAAATGTTAGACCTAAAACCATAAAAACCCTAGAAGAAAACCTAGGCAATACCATTCAGGACATAGGCATGGGCAAGGACTTCATGTCTAAAACACCAAAAGCAATGGCAACAAATGCTAAAATTGACAAATCGGATCTAATTTAACTAAAGAGCTTCTGCACAGCAAAAGAAACTACCATCAGAGTGCATAGGCAACCTACAGAATGGGAGAAAATTTTTGCAATCTACTCATCTGACAAAGGGCTAATATCCAGAATCTACAAAGAACTCAAACAAATTTACGAGAAAAAAACAACCCCATCAACAAGTGGGCAAAGGATATGAACAGACACTTCTCAAAAGAAGACATTTATGCAGCCAAAAGACACATGAAAAAATACTCATCATCACTGGCCATCAGAGAAATGCAAATCAAAACCACTATGAGATACCATCTCACCCCAGTTAGAACGGCAATCATTAAAAAGTCAGGAAACAACAGGTGCTGGAGAGGATGTGGAGAAATAGGAACACCTTTACACTGTTGGTGGGACTGTAAACTAGTTCAACCATTGTGGAAGTTAGTGTGGCGATTCCTCAGGGATCTAGAACTAGCAATACCATTTGACCCAGCCATCCTATTACTGGGTATATACCCGAAGGATTATAAATCATGCTGCTATAAAGACACATGAACACGTATGTTTATTGTGGCACTATTCACAATAGCAAAGACTTGGAACCAACCCAAATGTCCAACAATGATAGACTGGATTAAGAAAATGTGGCACATATACACCGTGGAATACTATGCAGCCATAAAAAAGGATGAGTTCATGTCCTTTGTAGGGACATGGATGAAGCTGGAAACCATCATTCTCAGCAAACTATCGCAAGGATAAAAAACCAAACACTGCATGTTCTCACTCATAGGTGGGAATCGAACAATGAGAACACTTGGACACAGAAAGGGGAACATCACACACCGGGAGCTGTTGTGGGGAGGGGAAGAGGGAGGGTGGAGGGATAGCGTTAGGAGATATACCTAATGTTAAATGACGAGTTAATGGGTGCAGCACACCAACATGGCACATGTATACATATGTAACAAACCTGCACGTTGTGCACATGTACCCTAAAACTTAAAGTATAATAAAAATAAAAATAAAAAATAAAAGTCCAGACAGTAAATATTTTCAGTTTAGCAGACTAAAAAAAAAAAAAAAAAAAAAAAAAACTTAAAACAAACAACCAAAAAACTAAATAGGCCGGGTATGGTGGCTCACCCTTGTAATCCCAGCACTTTGGGAGGTTGAGGCAGGTGGATCACCTGAGGCCAGGAGTTCAAGACCAGCCTGGACAACATGGTGAAACCCCGTCTCTACTAAAGATACAAAAATTAACTGGGTGCGGTGGCACATGCCTGTAATCCCAGCTACTAGGGAGGCTGAGGCAGGGGAATCGCTTGAGTCCAGGAGGCAGAGGTTGCGGTGAACCAAGATTGCGCCATTGCACTCCAGCCTGGGTGGCAGAGCAAGACTCCATCTCAAGAGGGAAAGAAAGAGAGAAAGAGAAAGAGAGAGAGAGAGATTGATCTTTCGATCGATCGATCCTTCTGACCTTCTGGTGGTGCTCCAATATGAGAATATTGGCTGGGCATGGTGGCTCACGCCTGTAATCCCAGCACTTTGGGAGGCCAAGGCAGGCGGATCACGAAGTCAGGAGATTGAGACCATCCCGGCTAACACGGTGAAACCCCATCTCTACTAAAAATACAGAAAATTAGCTGGGTGTGGTGGCATGCACCTGTAGTCCCAGCTACTTGGGAGGCTGAGGCAGGAGAATGGCATGAACTCGGGAGGCGGAGCTTGCAGTGAGCCAAAATGGTGCCACTGCACTCCAGCCTGGGCAACAGAGCGAGAGTCCTCTGTCTCAAAAAAAAAGAAAAAAAAAAAAAGAGAATATTATTTCATTCCTGTTGTCACTCTCAGTGACCCAAAACGTGATTATTTTGATTTTTCTCATGTGCACCAACTTATGGAGAGTAATATGAAATCAGCTGCAAGTGATTAAAAACAACCCCAAAATCATTTAATAAAAAATGGGAACTTTTGGCTTAATCATCAGGGAACCCAGGGATGGTTCAGGTTTTAGGCACGACAGGATTGAGGAACTCAAATCTGGATATTTTACATGTGGAGTTTACTTAAACTAAGATGTTGTGTGTCCATTCAGCAGTGACTTGTACCTGTATCTAAATGTTCTTTTGTGGGAATTTTTTTAAAAAAGGAGGTGAGGGCTTAAAAATTAAAATTAAAAAAATAAATACCTGAAACCAGGAATTTTTAAAAAATGTACTTTTGATGAATTAAATGTTTTAGGCCGGGCGTGGTGGCTCACACCTGTAATCCCAGCACTTTGAGAGTCTGAGGCGGGTGGATCACCTGAGGTCAGGAGTTGGAGACCAGCCTGGCCAACATGGTGAAACCTTGTCTGTACTAAAAATACAAAATTAGCTGGGTACCGTGGCATACACCTGTCCTCCCAGCTACTCAGGAGGCTGAGACAGGAGAATCGCTTGAACCCGGGAGACAGAGGCTGCAGTAAGCCAAGATCCCACCAGTGCACTCCAGCCTGGGGAAGACAGAGCAAGACTCCATCTCTAAATAAATAAATAGGCTGGACGCGATGGCTCACGCCTATAATTCCAGCGCTTTGGGAGGCTGAGGTGGGTGGATCATGAGGTCAGGAGATAGAGACCATCCTGGTAACACTGTGAAACCCCGTCTCTACTAAAAATACAAAATATTAACCAGGCGTGGTGGCGGGCACCTGTAGTCCCAGCTACTCAGGAGGCTGAGGCAGGAGGATCGTTTGAACCTGGGAGGTGGAGGTTGCAGTGAGCCGAGATTGTGCCACTGCACTCCAGCCTGGGCAACAGAGCGAGACTCTGTTCTCGATAAAATAAAATATTAAAAAATAATAAATATATATTTTAGAGTGAGACAAACCTATATTTGAATTGCAGCACTGACACTTACAAGCTGAAAAATGGTAGAAAGTCACATAATCTCTGTAAGCCTCTATTTTCTAATCCGTAAACTGGGGATAATAGCACCCACCCTTCAGTGGTGCTATGAGGCTTAAACAAGATAGTGTATGAAGAGCTCCTAACACTGTCTCCGATCTATCCATATCTTTAGGAAATATTGATTCCTGGCTCTCTCCTTTCTTCTTCCCTCTATAATACATTTTTAAATGAGTGAATTTTACACATAATATTTTAGCAAAATGTTAATTCCCTAGACTGAAGCATAGTTCTAGTATAAAAATACTCAACCCTAGAAGAAAAAAAAATCCATCAATAATTTAAATAATTATCAGCATGTTCTGATCTCCTAAGTCATCACTGAGATACTTGCTGAGAACGCAGAGTTGAGAAAAATCCACAGTGGACCTTGCATGGAATCACTGCTCCACTAAGTTTTCATAAGACTTACAGAAGAATCCCCAAACAGTGTCATCTCTCTAATTTTGAAATCTCCAGGGTACATTTGAGTCAAGCTCTGCAAACTTGTCTAGAAGATGGTTTGAAGGATTGGAGGACTGACAAGGGGGTAGCGGGTGGATGGAAGGCACTCAAAAGTCCCCTGAAGGCCCATGCACCTTCCCAGCGAGCTCTCTTGCAAGCTCATCATCATGTCCCTCTGAGTGACACTACAGTTCTCCTGGCAACTGGGGCCTCAGCATGCATTTTTGGAAGCTGCAGTGGTAGTCTCAAAAAAAAAAGCTGGATGAAATTGCATCCCAATTAAAAAAACACTGAAGCATATATGTGATTTTGAAGTCAAGCCAGATGGTCAGGAAGTGAAAGGTAGAAGAGCATGATCACAAAGGTGCAGGAATTCCTTTATCGGCCTGTGAAAGCTTTCCAGAGCCATGATTCCTGAGATGAGCCTAATTAAAGCTTTTGAGCGTCAGTAAAGATGCCGGATCTTGGCTCAATCCATTGAATTTGAAGGAAAAAAAAGCTGTTATTTCATAGAATAAGCCTTCAAAATCTTGTCACCTCTCTCCATCATTTCCCCCCGCCCCAGGCTGCCTCCGAAGCATATTTCCATGTATATTTCCTTCAGAGAGAGTGGTCTGCACATGCACGGAGCAGAATTCTCAATGTGGCCGTGATGCTCCTGACCTCGGGGGTCGACATTGTAGTCCACGGAGAAGCACACAATTCTTAGCACAAAGGATGCCTTTAGGATCAGAGGCAACATGGAGTACAAGTAAAGGGTGGACCCCGGAGTCAGACCTGGCTTTGAACCTCAGCTGTGATATTTTTCTCTTCCCGCTTTGGACAAATTACTTAACCCTTCTGTGCCTTGATTTCCTCATCAATACGATGGAGTTTGTATTACCACCTCAGAGGACGGCAGTGAAGACTGAAGAAATAATGTAATGAGATGATATATTGACTGCCCTTGTTACAGTGCCTGGCAACAGCTGTGGGGATGAGAGTTTAGTGTCATATCCAAAAGCCCCTAAAAGGCATGCAAGACCCCAGGAGCCTTTTGCTTACGGAGTGAGTAGAAGATACTGCCTGGCAGGGGACACCTGAGCAACACTCAACCCACGGGAGCTACTAATCCCCAGTTGAGAGATCCAGTCCTGTATTTACCTGGCACTGAGCATTCGCACAGAACTGCGGCCTTTGCGCATAGTCACGTGTCTAAGAGCACACGATCAGGAACGCCACCTTGGCCACGGGGGTCTCTGGGCAGAGACACCAACACAGTATCATGTACCACTTGGAGGACAGTTCACTAATTTATATCAGAAAAAAATTCGTCCAAAGCTATGTCTATCATGAAGCCACTGATAGTACCGTTGTGCTGTTTATTGAGGGGGCAGATGATGGGTTGGGATGAGGGGAGAAGGATAAAGCAAAAGGGGGCAGGTCCCTCTCTCTGCTGATACTTGGTTTAGGGACTTGGTGTTCTTAGGCTCTGAGGAATAAACTTTAGGAGTAAAATGAGAGACAAGAAACCACCTTCTGATGTTCCCAGGGGTGCCAAATGGAAAAGGGACTCGGTATGTTGGAGGGCTCCAGAATACAGAGCAGAGACCAAAATACAAAAGCTGCAAAGGAACAGATACTGGCTGTCTCCCAGATGTGCTTTCTTCCAGCAGCTTCTCCCACAGATGACTGCGGGCCCTTGGGCCAGGGGTGCCCAGGGAGACAGATGATCTCAGCGTCTTAGTGATTTCTGCAGCGAAACCTGAGTTGCTGCAGAGGGGACGGAAGGCCAATATCTCCACCTAAAGCCTGCCAGTTCCCTTTGTGGAATCAGCTCTTACCCAAAGAAGAGAACAAAACTGGGAGCTTAGATCAGACCTGGCCTGGTGGTAATTTCGAAGATAATTTTGTCCACCTTGACATGGCTAAATGTTTTTTAATGAGAATAACTCCTGGTTTATCATACAGTCTGGCAGACCTGGGTGCACCAGTGATTAGCCATGTGATCAGGCAAATTGATTCACCCCTTTGAGCCTCCCACTCCTCAGCTGTAAAGTGGAAGTAAGTCCCACCAACCATATAAATAATGTATATAAATACCAAGTAGAAGCTGGTTCCGGTGGTTGCACCTGTACTCACAGCTACTTAGGAGGCTGAGGTGGGAGGATCGCTTGAGCTCCAGAGTTCAAGGCTACAATGAGCTATGGTCAGGTCCCTGCACTCTAGCCTGGGCAACAGAGAGAGATCCTGCCTCTAAAAATAAATAAATCAGGCCCGGCGCAGTGGCTCACGCTTGTAATCCCAGCACTTTAGGAGGCCGAGATGGGTGGATCACTTGAGGTCAGGAGTTCGAGACCAGCCTGGCCAATATGGTGAAACCCCGTCTCTACTAAAAATACAAAAAATTAGTGGGGCATTGTGGTGGGCTCCTGTAATCCCAGTTACTCAGGAGGCTGAAGCAGAGAATTGCTTGAACCCGGGAGGGAGAGGTTGCAGTGAGCCAAGATTGTACCACCGCATTCCAGCCTGGGCGACAGAGCAAGACTATCTCAAAAAAAAAAAAAAAAAAAAGAAAAGAAAAATAAAGCTACTCAGCTACAGAGTAGGGCGTCCACAGAAAGCAAGTGGAGGGATGTGGTGTGTTTTTCTTATATAGGAGTCTTATCTATGTAAAAGCTAAGCTAAGCTGTGTCTGTGTGTGAGTGAGCTGACAGCATGACAAAATTTATTATTCTATCAATTTAAAGAAAACATTCTTGGTGTAATGACATTCTAGTGTGTAAGTACATCGAAGCATAACTGTAGCTATCCCGAAAGCACATACTGTTATGGGTATTGGGACATCTGGACTTTCCACTGCTGTAGGACTGTATCCTTTGGGGTATCTTTAGGCTGTTTTCTCAACTGTAAACATCTATGACCATGGTTGTGACTGGCAAGGAACATGCCTTGTTAGTCTCAAGATGGAGCTGAACTGAAAATGGCATTACTCTAGCTCTCCAAGGCTGCTGCTTCCCCCACACCTTGAAGATGGACTACACGGGAGTGGCATACACATGATTAGTCTCTTCTAGGGCAGATCCCAGGCTTACTCCTTTGCATGAGCTGAATCGTGTCCCTCCAAAATTCATATGTTGAAGTCCTAACCCCCAGTACCTCAGAATGTAACTCTATTGAGAGGCAGGATCTTTAGAGAAATCGTCAAGTTAAAATGAGATCATTAGTGTGGCCCCTAATCTAATATGACCGATGTCCTTGTAAAAAGGGGGAAATTTGGACAGAGACATGCATAGAGGGAAGACAATATGAAGAGACAGAAAATGTCACAGAGACGTCGGGCACAGTGGCTCGTGCCTGTAATCCTAGCATATTGGGAGGCTGAGATGGGAGGATTGCTTGAACCCAGGAGTTCAAGACCAGCCTGAGCAACACAGCAAGACCCCATCTCTATTTAAAAATTTAAAAAAGGAACCAAAAAGAATAAATAAATAAAAAGAAAATAGAAAACGTCCATCTACAAGCCACGGAAAAAGGTCTGGAACAGATCCCTCCTCATAGTTCTCAGAAGGAATCAACCCTCCCAACACCTGGATTTTGTCTCCAGAACTGTGAGACAATACATTTCTGTAGTTTCAGCCACCCAATTTGTGGAACTTTGCTATGGCAGCCCTAAAAACACGAATACACCACGTAACACGGGCAGTCATACTTGAGAGGCTGTTCTCATAGCACCTGCCCCACCTTCCTGGGGCCAAGGGGCCGGATCCTGGGTCTGGGAAATGATTTCTAGTCCAATCGAGTGTTTGTTAGGAACTGAGTCTCCTCTGGCTTCAGCGTTTTCTTTGATGTGAAAGCTTCAGGGACTTTATAATTAGAATCCCTCATTTGTTCACATGGATTAGATGATGTCTCTTTGAGAAGGTAGTAATTACTCACAGGATTTTTAAATGAATCCCTATATATTTTAAATGTTGCTGTATTTAGTGTGGCTTGTGAATGTCAATAAGAAATAACATTTACAAGAAAGAACAGCAGATTCCTTGTTTTGAGTTTCCGCCGGAGCAAAGCTGAAGAAAATGCCAAAATAATATGCAAATATTAATATGCCATATGTAAGGCTTCTTGGATTTTTTTTTCGGAGCTGTCAACACAATTCAGCCTCTCCGTTGTTATTCCTGGATGTTGATGATTTTTAATAGAATCCACTCTGAATTTCATTATGTTGGGTATGTTCCCAGTGGACTCTAACTCCTCAACATTATTTCTTTGTTTGTTTGCAGGAAATTTTGATTGGGTAGGGAATGATTTCACCCAGAATGCTGGCACGGGCCTTGTTATCAACCAGGCAGATGTGAGGAACAACAGAAGCATCATTAAGCAACTTAAAGATGTGTTTGAAAGGGACTGGTATTCACCGTATGCCAAAACCTTACAGCCAACCAAACAGCCAAACTGCTCAAGCCTGTTCAAACTCAAACCCCTCTCCAACAAAACTGCCACAGACGACGCAGGTGGAAAGGATCCCCGGAACGTATAACATGATGAAGAAACTGATAGGACAGCTCCGTATTTCATATTTATACATAAAGGACTTGAGGAGAGAAAAAACACTTTAATATGTCTCTTTTTTTAGGGAAAAAGCACACTTATAAAAAATATTCTCTGAACAACACATAATACCTATCTAACAATATCTTAGCGTCGTGTACACTAAAATTAAGACTTTTGTATTTGTTACCTCTGACAGAGAATGTCATTCTGGCATAGAAGTTAGTTTTTACGTTTGCATACAAATTTTAAGACTTTCATTCCTGCTCCTTTCTAGTTTTAGAACTTTTTCTGCTGACCTACCCGGTCAGTTGTTAGGAAGCTTAGCATGAGGTGGGCTCTTTAACACCATTCTGAGAACTGCTGATTTAGAGAGGAAGGTGAGGATTTTGCCTTGGAGAAGAGACTGATAAAACCAAGTGTTTATTCTTGTAAATCGTCTCCAAGACCTACACAGTCAGCTAAGCGTGAATAGCTTACATCTTATGCCAGCCTTCAACACCCTTGAAAAATATCCTTTTCTGTCTTGCTCATTTTCTTCTTATACCATAAGTTTTATTTGGTATCATTTTCTCTTCTCACAAAATGTTCCTATTATATAGCATTTTCTGTATTCACCTCAACATTACTTCTAACTATGATAACATCTTTTGAAAACATACAAATTTTTCAGAATGGATACTAAGTGGAAATAGCAGTCTTTCATTTTCACCTTTCAACTGAATCCTTTTTTCCCCTACCGAATTGGTATTTAAAAAAAATCACAGTCAGCAATATGTATCCTTTCTCTCAAGCTCAGAAAAAGTATGTAGCCACCTGCTAATATCCAGCAAGCTATCAAGTCTGCATTTTGGGAATAAAGTAGTTTTTCACATTTTTGTTCAGTTTATGGTATTATAAAGGAAAAATCTCTATGCGTCAGTGGATTTTAATTTCTTTAGAATCATTATGCTGTTAAGAGTATGCCAGCAAACATTTCTAGAGCTATTTAATATACCTTGTGCTATTTAATATACCAAATGCTTTTCAGAGAAATGCAATTTAAATACTGTGCTTAACATATTTTACTAAGAAACAGAAATATTGAATTATTGTTCTATAACGTAATCGTGTGTTGTTGTTTTATATCTATACAATATATACCCCTGTATTAATGGAGACCATTGCTACACTAGGGAGAGGCATGGCCTCTTCAGAGCCCACAGCAGGTGGCCGGGATGTCCAGTTCCAATGTTGTTCCCGACTCTGTGACTCAAAGTGGAGCCCCTCACTGCTTGGCCTCGGGCTTCTCTTGGTAATGTAGACGGTAATAACTCACCTACCTCGCAAGGATGTTGTCACGGTAGGAAATATTTATAACTTGTTTTGAAATCAAAAGAACCTATATAAATGCTAAGCATTATAATATATAATCTTTTTCTTGAAATAAACTTTGTCATATCTTGATAGAATCAACACCAGGTCCTCCCCAAGAATCCACAAAGGAAAACAAATTCACAGCTTCCTGTTGCAAATGTGGATGAAAAGAACACAGCCCCACAGAAACCCTGGTGGAGATCTAGATTGTCAACATTTCAATAGAACATTGCGTTGGGCTGCTTTGGCATGAATAACATCAACACAAAACTAGACATCGTGCTAGAGCTGGTTCTTCAGGACCATAATATACATGTATTTTCAGAGCAAGGAAACACTCAGTTATTCTTTTTCATTTCTGGAGACTTGATTTCTAAATGCCAAAAGAGTGATCGAGGAGCCTGTGAATCTTATCCAATGGATTTACTTAATATAGAATGGCTATGTTGGTTATCCAGTGAGTGATCACATTACTTCCCTTCTTGTTATTTGCAAGTATTGCTTCACTAGATATTTAACCAGTTGATCAAGAGAGCTGGAAGGAAGCTGTATTTTTAAGGGTAGCATGGTTTTATGACTAATTGGGAGATTCTCACTGAAATTCTTCATCAATAATAGTCAGTCCCTAAGACTAAATATTTACCATATACACAATCCATATTTGAGTTGGGAGTTATAACTCTGCCAGTTATCCCAATAAAGTAAATGTGGCTTTGGTGATGATTTTAAAAAGAAAGCAGGCTGGGTGCGGTGGCTCACGCCTGTCATCCCAGCGCTTTGGGAGGCCAAGGCAGGAGGATTGCTTGAGGCCAGGAGTTTGAGACCAGCCTGGGTAGCATAGCAAGATCCTGCCTCTAAAAATAAAGAAAGAAAGAAAGGAAAGAAGGAATCAGAATAGGAGTGGAGACAAACCTACCAAGTTCACACTCAAACAAAAGCGACCTGAGTTGGTTTTAAAAAGGACATCTAAAGGGAGAAAAAAAAAAAACAAACTAAAATTTGTTAGTTCTCAAGTTGTCCCCTGAAGTATTCATCCACAGCCATGGGACACTCATAGGCTTGGTGTCATGGGGCCCCTTCACTGTCACTATCTGCTGTGTGTGCTACGGGAAGAGAATGTCATCCATTACGGAATGACCATCATTGCCATTTCCTTTTGAGGCCTGGCAAAATGCTACCACCAGGAGCTGCATCCCAGGCTTTTCTGCCAAGTAGCAGCAGCAGATGCCTACCAGACACAGCAAGCCCCTAATCAGGGGAGTCTGGGCAGCGGTGGTGACTCCATGGGGCCACACTGTCCTTCTGTGGCAGCCAGAAAAGTGACCCCCATACCAAGAGTGTCAGAAATGGGTTCATGTCTCCCAAGAGAACATTTCATTCTGCAGAACTTTCCTTCATTTGGATGCTTTAGCTATCCCTCTAGAGATGGCTTTCCTTTCTTTTAGACTTGTTTCTGTGCTAAACAAACTATCAACCTCCATTCCCCCCACCCTGAAATATCCCAGGAATTACTTTTCAGGAGGAAAAGAATGCAAAACAAAAACACGTTAATCTGACACCCTCTGGTGGATGTCCATGCCAGAAATTATGAGGAGCAGGGTGACTACTCCCCATTAACATTCCTGGATTTATTTCCCAAGAGGCAAAAAGGAAAACAAACACAATTAGAGACTATAACTTGGATTTCAGTACCACTAACACTAACTTAGTGCCTTATTTATCCTCAAGTGTTGATTTTAAACAATGATTTATTCTATGAGAACACTTCTCTCTCCTGTGGAATTCAAGATGACCTTCCAATGGGCCTACCAGTTGAAAACTTCCATTTGAGCAGTGACAGTTTTTATGCTGCCTGTTCTCTTCCCAAGCCCCATCACCTTTATCCGCCCCCCCAAATCAAATCATTGCACACACCATCAAAGATCAATACTGTGGGCCTCCACTGCATTGTCACTGGCCACTAGCCTATCAAATAATTGAATCACTGCTTGTCCAACCATTGGAGAGGAAGTGGAAGAGTGAGGTGACATCCATGCTTTGTAAACAACAAGCTTGAGGTGCCTGAACCTGATAGAAACAAGGAATGCTGAAAATGTCCCCACTGACTGAAAAGAATGCCATAAAGAGATGCTTCGCAGACTTCCTAGGTCCTGTGGCACAGAGAATGAAAACTAGCCTCTTTAACAAGTCAAAGCAGACAAAGAAACAAAAGGTCTGCGGATACACTTTGCATCTGTGTAACTCTGGGCACCATTCGGGCCCTCTCTGTGCTACTGTTTGTCTCATGTCTGAGTGGTTCTTAGTGAGAGGGGTCTGATCACATTTTTGGTTGATCTCACCCTTTGAAAAATATGGGAGATTTTTTTGAAATGCAGTTAATGGTTTGTTACAAGTGCCTCGATGAACCTGGGATTGATAGAAGCTCATTTCCCACCAGCCTGTGGCTATACTCAGTGACTCTGATTCATTCTGTTTGTTTTTAGGAACTTTTATTGAACTAAATTCCAAGGGGGGAGAAAAGACCATAAGAATTTCTTGATAAGATCAGATCTAGGGTCTATCTGTCTCAGGAATTCTATCCTACAATTAACTTTTTTTTCCATACGTATGACCACTGGTATGTGTTTCTGTGTCCAAAATTCATTTCATTATTTTTAACTTTAGGAATGTAAAACGCTGCCATTACTTGCATAGAACAGCCACTTCCTATCATGAAAGATACTTTGTTATTGTTTATTCAAACTCAGTCCTTACAAACAGCCCCATATATTGTGGACAAATGTTTCATTCTTTTATCTTTCTGTACTTGTTCCCAATGAACTGGTGTGCTTTATTATACACCTTTTAAAGGCAAAATTAATATAACTTCCATTTGGCCCAAGGTAAAAAATTTTCCAATTTGATTTGGATTAGCATCTTTCATTTTCCTTTTATATGTTGTTAACAAAATAGCTGCTTACCATTTTCACCTTATTGACTTAAATTGACGGAGGCTTTTGAATAGCCCTGACATCAACCCCAGTTCGCAGCCTGTCTTTCTCATTTGAGAGAATTCCCATCTTTGGCTGAATTATGAAGATGCTGCTTTTTACAGTGACTCAATGGGTATTCCTCAGAAGTTTCTTGAAGATGTAAAAATGAAATTTTCTTATTTTTGACCCATTAGCAGTCTTGTATTTACAGAGTTCTAAAACTTCACTGGTCATTTACGCTTCTTTTGGCAATTTGAAAAAAAAAAAGTTATATTTAATAGACTATTACACATTTTCTTTTGCTATGTTCAACTACTAAACTTCTAATTCTGTTACAAAAGGTGTCTTGAATTTTTAATGTTCCTTTATGTAAATAGGATAAACTTGTACCTGGACATATCTATATTATTAACCTTAAGATCCCTAAGTAAATGGGTTTGATAAAGGGTTGAATTTGGGGGAATCATTAAAATTCTCAAACTTTTCGTATAACCAGATGCTCAGTTTTTTCAGAAGTAAATATTAGATGGCTTTTTCATACTGTGAGATGAGGCATTTCTTTTTCTCCTCAAGCTGATCTCAGAAAGAAATCAGTCCCTCATCAGTAACCAAGCTGTACTGTGGTAAATTATGAAGAAGGTAGATGCGACTGGTCCAATGGGCCCACTGTTTTGTATATTCACACAAGGAGGCATCTTTGAAACACTATACCTCTTTCTCTAAAAAAAAAAAAAAAAATCATTTCCAATAAATGTTCATTCTGAGTACATTAATTTTTAGTGAGAAAAAGAAACAATCATAGAGACCCCACTAGAGAACCTAGTGTCTGCTCAGCAAACCCATATTGAGGTGTAGAGCATACCTTAACAGCCATCTCAACCAGTTCCCCCAACGTGTAAATTCCCTTCCCATTTGGGCATAGAAGTTGACAGCCTAGAGTGTCAGGATGGCCGAGTGGTCTGAGGCTCCAGACTCAAGGTGAGAAGCTGAAAACCTACTTGAGCCAAACAATTTGGAGTGCTTCATATGGTTCCTTTCTCAAGACCCACACAGGATAAAATTTTGTTGATTTACTAAAGTAATTTGGATTTGAGGCAGTCTTATCTCTGAAAGGATATGCACAGCATGTAATAAGGTGGGTACTGTTTTCATAAAGAGAATCAATCTGAGAGGCATACTTTTTAAAAAAAACTATCATTGGAGAGGTTAGCAAAGGCTTAAAAGTGAACTTTGAGTCTGCAATAGTCAATAGTATTCTGATTTTATTGGCAGTTTCTGAATGCTACAATTTTGTGTTTTTTTAAAAAAAAATGGGCTAACAGTGTGATGACAGTCATGTACAAGGAGTCCAATTAAATCATAGTAAGGGTGAAGATTATTTGTGATTTATTTTTATATGAGAGATAAATTAGTAAGGAGAATAGATCTCTTTTTATGAGGTGGATATCTGGCTCTCAAACCCATTCCTTTTGGCTCAGACATTAAAAAATTATTAATTCCCTTATGGACTCTCCTATTCCCCATGGGCGGAAAATTCTGAAAAACAGATGAGACATTCTGAGCCCCTTGCAAGACAAACACAGATGGTTTCTAATTTAGAGTTTTCCCACACAAATGCACAACCAATCTTGGAAATATGACCTCAATTCCCAGGATTAAAAACGTTGAAATTATATGTTACTTTCCAATATAAATGGAGGATGAAGATCTTTAAAGACAACTCAGAAAATATGATCCAATAACATTCAAATCAGAGCGTAATCTACAATTTCACTTATTAGTTAAAAAGTGAAGATTAGCTGCTTCTTTAAAAGGGGTGAGTTATTAAAGGCAACATCCTAGAAAATGTAACAACAAGAAGGCAACACCATATTTTCAGCAAAGTTATGGTACTGATAAAGCACTTTGAAAATCCTCTGTAGGAAAATGTCATTGAGAAACAAAGGCTGGTTTGTCTCCAGTGATAAAGCTATCTCTCATTCATATTTCATAGGTAGATCTATAGTTTTCCTGGTGTCTTGGAGAGACCCTACCTCCACAGCTCCTGCAGGAGCAAAACCATGTTTTCTGCCATGTGAGCGCTCTACACTGGCCACAGCTGATTGTACCAAGGTTCAGTACCCGACCCAAAGAGACTCATTTACAGGCCAGAGGGCGGCCTAAGGAATGAAAGTGTACCTAGCAGTGGTATTCTTGTTTGATGGTACCTGGCCCCACCAATCACGGCCCTCTTTTAGGGAGTTTGAATACCAGAAAGTAAATGATGAATAGGAAGCACAGCCAGAATAGACACAGTCACCGTAATGGTGCCTCTGAGAGCAGTGACAGCAGTTACTTCTGCAGTCAAGACAATTTGAGTTCTTGTTGATTCACCATTCTGCTCTTAGCTTACTGGAGAAAGACTTGATTCCTGAACAATGAGTCTGGACTTTGTAGATCCTGGGTTGCTTTTTTTCTTCCTTTCTTATGTATTGACATAAATAAACTCACATTAACTGAAGTAACCTGTGTGTCTGTTCTCTGAAACCTGGAAGGGCCTAACACGATAAAGTGAAAGCTATCCTCATTTTTAAGTAGCTTGGAAGGAAAAGGGGAAAAAAAAGAAAACACTGTAGTATACCTTGTTGGGTCGGATGGAGACTCATGTTGGAGATCTCCATGGTGAAGCATGTGGATCCATGCCATAAGGGTTAAATATCAAATCAATAGTAATCAAACGTGTTAGACTCATAAAGTGTGTTTGAAACATTGAGCATGGAAAGTTAGGAAATGACTACATGATAGACATAGAGACTGTTAGAGCTGGGGAGCGGAATTAGAACTCTTGAAGCCCAGACCCACTATTTTTCTATATGAGGAAAATGAGGTGTAGAATACACAGAGTTAAGTAGAGACAGATATGTTATAAATTTAGATAATGTTTTAAAATACACAGTCTAATGATCGACTTAACAAATGCAGAAGTTGCTAATAGTATGCTAAATATTTGGTGTAAGTAGGCAGTTTACAGAAATGTGTAGAAGACACAAGTGAAATCACTCCTAGGAGGTCTGATGGAGGAAGGTGGGTCTATTGAAATGTCATAGGAGGAAATGGAGGAAGTGGGGGTAGTATCAAGACACATTTATCCTGCATGGTTCCCAGCTCAATTTAAGTAGAGATTAGTAATATCAGAAGGTCTAGAGTTAGATGATTTTTAAGATTATTTATTTACTTTGGTGGTGGTGTGTTAGATATTTTGTTTCACATTTAGCCTATGGTGGACACTCATTGAAAAAGAATGCCATAAGCTACCATTTAGCATATGGGTTGAAAACAAAATTCTGTATTTTGGAGTTTGTCACTCAGCCAGTTAGTTTGTAGTTATTTATATAAAAAGGATGCAAGAGCTAGGACATTTAAGGAGTCTAAGGTCTGCAGACAGTGATATATTGCTGAACTGTTCCTATGATCATGCAATTTGGGGAGCCTAGTTATGTTATGCCATAGTGTGATGGCCAATTGTGTGTGTCAAATTGACTAGGCTACTGTTCCCCGTTACTCAATAACACACGAACTAAGCCAGGTGTTGCTCTGAAGGCTTTCTGTGGATGTCATTAAAGTCTATAATCAGATTTTTTCACTAAGAAAGATTTTCCTCGATAATCTTAAGTGGGCCTCAAAAGGTCTTAAGAGCAGAACTGAGGCTTCCCTGAAGAAGAAATTACACTTGTGGACTACAGCATCAGCTCCTGCCTGAGTTCCAGCTTACCCTTCCTGGTGAGCTGCCAATGGATTTTGGACTTGCCTAGCAACCCCCACAATGACGTAAGCAAATTCCTTTCAATAAATCAATTTCTGTGTGTATGTGTGTGTGTGTGTGTGTGTGTGTGTGTGTACACACTGGTTCTATTTCTATGGTAGAATTCTGACACAAATAGTAATAAATAATCCCCAAATCTTAGTGGTTTAAAACTACAAAGGATTTTGTTGTTGTTGTTCACACTACATATTCATCATGGGTCAGCAGGGGTGCTCAGCTCATCTTGGCCATTTAAAGACCCAGGTTGATAGAGCAAATGTTGCTGGTCACCATGCCAGAGGGAAAAGAGATTGCTGGAGGGTCTTACATGAACTATTAAATTCTCTGACCAGGAAGGAATACATGTCACTTCTGTTTACAACACAATGGCCAGAGCTAGTCACATCATTTTACCTAGCCTGATGTTAAGAAATACAGTCCCACCAGCATTTCTGGAATGGTGGAGAAACCAACATATTTAGTGTATAGTATTGATGACTAACAGAGTTAATTTCAAAAACACAAACTTATCAATGAGCTTCTCATTTAGAGTAAAGACAAATTCATGAGGACAAAAAATAAGAAATGTTTAAGAATGATTAGGAATATAAGAATTATAAGATCAAAGTGACTCACTGAAGAAGAATGAAAAAATGTAACAGTTCCCTAACCTTTGTTGTTAGCAGCATTAAAAAAAAAATGCCAAGTTCTGAAAATTTACTGAGATGTCAACCAGCTGACTTAATGCTTAAGCAAGTACGAAAATAGTCACCAATGTAAGTTCAGATAACTTTCTTTAAGGTGGCCCTGGGTTCCAGGTATCTAGATAGGTGGGCTTCAGTGCCTATCAACCTCTAAAATAACAGATAAATAAGAGCATAACCAAAGAGGAGTGTTCTCAACTGAGCTTTGTAGGTTTATTGAAAGTCTTTCTACATAAGGAACCTCAGTTTGCCTTTGACTTTCATAAACTCATCTTTTGATGTATGGTATTTCTCTTTACTATGTAGGTTTCCTGGTCATGAATCTTTATTACCAATTTATCTTAAAATTATATCCCTGGAAGCAGAAGGGCTTTTTAACAAGATGTCATATATTCTCTAAAAAACTTATCTTTCACTTTCATGCATGCTGGTTTTAAGAATCAAACATATAACAAATAATATTGTGTTTGTTTTATGTGTGAAATGACATACAGGGGAGAACCATTCAATGTAACATTGATTGAACTCCAATTCTGTGCAATCCTGGAGTTGTTGCTTTGGAACAGACAATAATGAATGAGACCTGCCCCTGTCCTCAAGGGGCATCTAGTATGAAAAGCAAACCCGAACATGACTATGCAGTTTGAGTAAATAATATTCTAGCATTTGCCTGCCACCGTGTCCTGACCAATCTCATCAGTAGAAGTGTGGTTTAAAGCAATTTAGTGCAGATAAATGTTTCCCCAGAGACCCAGTAGGGGATGGGACAGTCAGGAATAATGCAATGTGTCAAAACCAGTTGGCCCACTCACTACAGGGGCACACACTTCTTTATGAACCCAGCTAGGTTGTCCCCCAGAACCATCTCACTTGCCTCCATTGTCATGAGCTGTGTGTATCAAGGGTTAGGTAGTGGGAGCAGTCCATCCTAGACTGCAGGCAATAGGAGCACATTTTATGGTGAGAATTTTAAAAACAGTAAAATCACTAAAAGTCATCCACTTCTTACTATTACCATCTACCAGCAGTTCTAAACAATGTCAGTGATAAAATACCCCTCAGGGAAAAAATTTTTGTTGGTCTGTGTATTAACCAATTGACTACACACAGAGAGGACAACTCTCATTGCCCTGCCCTTGGCATACTACCATGCTCAAGTGACAGTTTTCAGTTTCTGGAAAGGGTGAAAAAAAATTACATTATTTACCAGAAATCCCAAGGAGAGGCTGGGTGTACTGGCTCACACCTGTAATCCCAGCACTTTGGGAGGTCTAGGCAGGTGG
Organism: Gorilla gorilla gorilla; assembly: GCF_029281585.2. NCBI lineage: Eukaryota > Metazoa > Chordata > Mammalia > Primates > Hominidae > Gorilla > Gorilla gorilla. The sequence goes on from NC_073224.2 coordinate 13,425,281, forward strand.
ATCACCAGAGGTCAGGAGTTTGAGACCAGCCTGGCCAACATGGCGAAACCCTGACTCTATTAAAAATATAAAAAAATTAGCCAGGCATGGTGGAGGGTACCTGTAAATCCCAGCTACTTGGGAGGCTGAGGCAAGAGAATTGCTGGAACCCAGGAGAAGGAGGTTGCAGTGAGCCGAGATCATGCCATTGCACTGCAGCCTGGGAGACAGAGACAGACTCTGTCTCAAAAAAAAAAAAAAAAAAAAAAAAAAAGAGAGAAAGAAAAGAAAAGAAAAAGAATGCACTGATTTAACAAATATTTAATAATCATATATTGTATTTCAAGTTCTGTGCTGAGTCCTGGGCACATCAAGATGTATAAGACAGCCCCTCCTCTCAGGGACCTCAGAGTTTAGGGAAAAAGGAAAGAAAAAAAAAGTGGAATGCTGTGTTAAAAATTTAACTAATATTTCCCTTCCTACAATGATGAAGTAGGTAATGTCAATCAATCCATTTGCTGAAAACAACTAGGAAAGCTGGGTGAACGTTTTAACCCTACATTTGTTTGAATGCATCAGAGATACACCAAGGTAGGGAGGAAAATTGCATGGTCAAGATCAGAGAGATGTGCATTGAGAGGTTGAGAAGTGAGTCAAAAATTTGCAGCCAAGGGCCTGGCACAATGGCTCATGCCTGTAATCCCAGCACTTTGGGAGGCTGAGGAGGGCAGATCATGGAGTCAGGAGTTCAAGATGAGCCTTGCCAACATGGTGAAACCCCATCTCTACTAAAAATACAAAAAAATTGAGTCAGGCGTTGTGGCACATGCCTGTAATCCCAGCTACTCGGGAGTCTGAGGCAGGAGAATTGCTTGAACCCAGGAAGCAGAGGTTGCAGTGAGCTGAGATCGCACCATTGCACTCCAGCCTGGGCGACAGAGCAAGACTCCATCTCGAGCTAAAAAAAAAAAAAAAAAAAAAAATGCAGCCACTTTTCCTTAGAGCTATCTACTGATTCCAGAAGCACAAATGCTAAGCAGAGCTTTCAACAGATGCAAGGGGTTGGAAATACAATATTGGAAATCAGACCACTAGGGGAGATGGGTCTCTATAAGACCCAAGGCTTTGGGTTGGGACTCTGAAGGATAATACATGAGAAGTACAGATGACTAAGAAATAGAGAAGCCCTATCAGAAAGCTTCAAATCATCTGTATCTCCTGCTGAATTAAGATGATGTGGGGTAAGACCAGGTGCAGTAGCTCATGCTTGTAATCCTCACACTTTGGTAGGCAAAGGTGGGAGCATTGCTTGAGGCCAGGAGTTTGAGACCAGCCTGGTCAACATAGTGAGACCCCATCTCTACAAAAATAAAAATTAAAAAATCGGCTGGGTAGGTGTGGTGGCACACACCTGTAGTTCTAGCTACTTGGGAGGCTGGAGCAGGAGGGTCGCTTGAGCCCAGGAGTTTGAGGCTGCAGTGAGCTATGAACACACCACTGCACTCCAGCCTGGGTGACAAACAATAAAAGATGACATGGGCTTAGCCATCTACAAGAAGCAAACAAATCTTCTGAGGGACTATAACATTCAAATGATCATATTATCCCCCACGTTTTTTGAATACACTGGTTGGTACTCAATGAAAAGAATCTATTTAGTACAAAAATTAACTCAAGATGGATTGAAGACTTACATAAAACTATAAAACCCAAAACTATAAAAACCCTAGAAGACAAATCTAGGCAATACCATTCAGGACATAGGCATGCACAAGGATTTCATGACAAAAATGCCAAAAGCAATTGCAACAAAACCCAAAATTGATAAACGGGATCTAATTAAGCTAAAAACATCTGCACAGCAAAAGAAACTATCATCAGAGTGAACACACAACCTACAAAATGGAAGAAAATGTTTACAAACTCGGCATCTGACAAAGGTCTAATATCTAGCATCTTTAAGGAACTTAAATTTACAAGAAAAAAAAATCACCAACATTAAAAAGTAGGCAAAGGACATGAACCAACACTTCTCAAAAGAAGAGATTCATGTGGCCAACAAGCATATGAAAAAAAGCTCATCATCACTGGTCATTAGAGAAATGCAAATCAAAACCACAATGTGATATCATCTCACACCAGTCAGAATGGCAATTATTAAAAAGTCAGGAAACAATAGATGAGTAGCTGGGATTACAGATGCCCGCCACCACTCTCAGCTAATTTTTGTATTTTTAGTAGAGACAGGGTTTCACCATATTGGCCAGGCTCATTTTGAACTCCTGACCTCTAGTGATCCCCCCCGACCTCTGCCTCCCAAAGTGCTGGGATTATAGGCATGAGCCACCGTGCTTGGCCTGAAAACATTTTTTAGCACCTCAGAATTGTAAAGAATACATGGGTGACTAAGATGCAAGAAATGAAATATGAGTGTTTTGGAAAAGAAAATGGGTGAGGACCATCCAAGCTGCAGAAGGTGTGAAACAAATGGATGTAGGGATGACTGAGCCAAATCTCAGGCCACATGTTTTTCATTTAGTTATAAGCTAGCTTTCAACCAAGCTGTACTTATTTTTATTTATTCATTTATTTATTTTCTCTTGCTATATAGACTTTAGAAATATGCTTGTTTTTAAATAAAAACACTGACCATACCTGGGCCACTCTTTTTATTCTTTTGTAAGAGTCAACAATAAAAAGTCCTAAGTCAAAAAATCAGCCTCCAATATAGACAGCAGGTTTGGAATATTATTTTTACCCCAGCAGTTATCCCTTCTCCTGCCTGATAACGTAGCCAAGCTGTGAAGTTTTACAGTGGCACTTACACGGACATGACTGCACTTAGAAAACATGAACTTGAGTTGACATTTTTGAAAACGAATATACAGAGCAGTGAGATGTTTCTTGGTTCCAGAAGGTAAATCTTGAGTGTCAGCATTTGGTTTCTAGAACTTACACGGAAAAATCCCTTTCTGGAAAAACTATAGATCCTGATTAAGAGTCTTTAGAGGAATCAGTAACCATCTCACAACATCACCCTCCTTGACTTCCCTTCCATCCTGAGTAGGGGGTGGTGTCTCCATGGGGAGAGGCCCCACAGAGACAGAGACAGTCATAGCTTGCTGTGTCCCCATCACTGAACACAATGGGGGGCTCGTACTAGGCACATCATCAACAGTTAATGAATGAATGAATGAAGTTAACGTGTTGCTCTCACAGCCATTTTCTGATGTGCAAATGGAAAGGACATGCCTTTACATATGAATTGTCCACACATGAAGCTGCCCTTTCAGCCATGATGTGGTTTTGGCTAACCCATTTATGTGCACTAGGACCAATCCTTGCAGGATTTTACAGATTCCTGATCAGCTGAGGTTTGAAACCACAAAGCTGTGCCACTGCACACACTCTTCCAGATGAAACCTCCTGAGGAGACACAGGCAGTTTCTACCCCAGCATATGATGCCTGCAGAGTTTCCTGGTTCTCCTGGCTTAGCTTCAGTGGATGTTGTTGAAATCAGTTGAATTTAGGGACTAGAAAGACCAGCTGGCTGCCATATCTGGGTTGACACCAAGGTTTGGATCCCATTTTTCGGGACACCTTGCAGTGATTGGGCTTAAGGAAGATTCACCCAGAATAACCAAACTCAAGTTATTAATGTATAAGCTAAACTACCAACTCATTTACAATGAGAAATTCGACTTCCGACCTCAGCCCATCTGTGTATTCTCTCTTCATAGGGAAGGCTACCTGGAAATTCTGGCAGAATCATAAGCTTGCTTGGTAAGTGTGGAAATCCAAGTCAAGGGAGTCATGCGGACATAGGAACATGCCTGCCAAGGAATCCAAGCACCCTACTGACTGGCTGGAGTTGTTTCCTGCTCTTGAATGGTGGCATAAATATGCTTACAAGGTCTTGCTCATTGGGCTTCTCTTTTATTTCCACTGCCTTTTTCCAGGTAGGACTTTGGTTATAGAGTTGAGCGAGGCTATTTTTCTGAACTTGAGGCAGTTCAAATCAAGGTGTGTAGAGAGAATCCTCCTCCTCCATCCCCCCTTTGTAACCGCTAAATTAAGAAGGACGTAGGCAAACGCGGTGGCATGCACCTGTCGTCCCAGCTACTCAGGACGCTGAGGCTGGAGGGTCACTTGAGCACAGGATTTGAAGGTTGTAGTGCACTATGAATATGCCTGTGATGACACTGCCCTCCAGCCCAGGCAACAATAGTGAGACTCCATTTCTAAAGTAAAAAAGGATGTTGCTTCAGAGTGTTGACCTAAAGCAAGGTCTCCTCTGAAAAGTGAGTACGGAACATGTTGTTTCTTCTTTCCCATAATATCCTCTCTAAATCCCGTGGTGTAAACCCCTAGGCCTGGGTTGAGTATAAAGATTGAAAATGTGCCAGGACCATCACTGGTCATTAGAGAAATGCAAATCAAAACCACAGTGGGATACCATCTCACGCCAGTTAGAATGGCGATCATTAAAAACAGGAGACTACAGAGGCTGACGAGGATGTGGAGAATAGGAACAGCTTTTCTGGTTGTTGGTGGGAGTGTAAATTAGTTCGACCCCCCCTTAACTACCTCTTCCATCCACTACTTTGTTCCTACTTTCACAATGGTGGGACCACCCTTCCAACCCGCTAATCACCCACACCAGAAACCTGTGAGTTACCATTGTCTCCCCATCACCCATTAGGCAACAAGTAATTTTTACTGCTCCCTCTAAATTATTTCCAAATATATTCATCCTGTACACCCCCAGTGCTTTTGTGTAGCACCTCTCATGCCTATCTTTTCTTCTGGTTTCTGAAACAATCTTCTTGCCTCCGATATTGCCTGCATCCAAGACAACTCAAGAGCTCTTCCCAACATACTCATTTGACCACAGACTGACAGCTCTAAACAAATTTTGCTGCCCCAATTTTTGGCAGGATAAATTCTCATTTCCTTAGCCTGACACATCAGGAGTTCAGATCCAGTCTCAGCTCCTCTCCCACTCATCCTGTCCCTTCTCCAGAAGCCTCCCATACTGCACACACCCCTGGCCTCTATAGCTACTTGTTCTTCCCTGGATCTTTCTCCCTTTCATAAATTTCCATGCTGTTTCCTCAGCTGAAGTCCCCTTTCACTGTGGCTGCCAGCTGATGCCTACCTGTCTTTAGAACTTGTCCCAGACATACTCTCCTCTGCCTTGACTGCCTTTCACATTCTTCCTGCTGGGTCTGGAGTTCGCAGTCCTAACCTTTACCACCTGGCTCACTACAACATCACGAGTGCTGTGCTTTAGGGCCCCAGCAGACTGGGGGGTCTTAGAAAGCAGCACTGTCTTAACCCTGCTTGCCCAAAGCTCAATAAATATTGTGAAATAAATTAATAAATAAATATGCCCATTGCGGTGGCTCATGCCTGTAATCCCAGCACTTTGGGAGGCCAAGGCTGGCAGATCACGAGGTCAGGAGATCGAGACCATCCTGGCTAACATGGTGAAACCCCGTCTCTACTAAAAATCCAAAAAATTAGCCAGGCGTGCTGGTGGGCGCCTGTAGTCCCAGCTACTCGGGAGGCTGAGGCAGGAGAATGGCGTGAACCCAGGAGACGGAGTTTGCAGTGAGCTGAGATTGTGCCACTGCACTCCAGCCTGGGTGACAGCGTGAGACTCCATCTCAAAAAATAAACAATAAAAAAATAAATAAAAAAATAAAAAAGTGCCCATTATAGTGAAAGCTATTCTAGAACTAGGGTATTAGAGAAATACAGATCTGAGTATTAGTTCTGCCACTTGTTAGCTGTGTGACCTTGGGTATATTAATCTCTCAGAACCTCTCTTTCTTCACCTGAAACAAAGGCATCATAGGAGATTCATTAGAGACTTGACTTTGTCCAGCCTCAGCCGTGCACCTGAAAGGTCTTAGGACACAGTGTTGCTTGTGTGGTGCAACCAGGCCTCCCTTAGACCACACACTAGAGTCACCGTGACGGCATGGCAATAGTCTTAAATTTCCTTCATGATTATTCTTTAATGTTTTTTCGAGATGGGGTCTCACTCTGTCACCCAGGCTGGAGTGCGGTGGAGCAATCATAGCTCACCACAGTCCTAAGCTTCTGGCCTCAAGTTATCCTCCCGCCTCAGCCTGCCAAGACCTTTACAATTATTCATAAATAGTGTCTTGGTGACATCCACAAACGGATAGTCACACATTCTGTGATCAGCTTTACTACTCTCTTTTCCAGCAGATAATTTATTTCCAAATAATTGCTACTCACTTCACGTTGGCCTCCAATTGATTGGCTAAAAGTATGATCTTCACTGGGAGACAGATTGGGTTTTGAACATCATTTTCACAAACATACATAAAGGCATGTTGTTAGTCTCAGCTCCTGTAGCAAGGGCTGTGGACAGGCCTTCTCCCAACCTTCAGGGCCCTATCACTGACAGAATCCCTGGTGTCATCCGTCACCTGAAATCTACAATCCAAGTGCTTGAAATGTGGTGACAGCTCCTGTCCTCCTCCCCTCAGGAGGCTGATGGTCACTGCAGAGCAACCTCCATAAACACTGCCTTATTCCCCATCCTGGTCGCTTTTTCCCCTTTTCATGCCCTGCTCCCCTTTCTTTCCTATGAAAGTGGGGTATAGGGGGACTAGGGACATGTGCAGAGAGAAAGAGACTCTCTGGCCTCTTTGCTGTCTTTTGTCCCCTTCCCTCTTGCTTCTGTCCAACTCAAATAAGGCTCAGGAAAACCAAGAATGTGAATCCTCATAGGCCACTTACGTGTGATCCAGCAAATGTTAGGATACCAGAAGCACTGGTAGAATGGATCTAAGTTAAGAAGCATGGAGCCAAACGTGGTGGCATGCGCCTGTAGTCCCAGCTACTCAGGAGGCTGAGGCTGGAGGGTCACTTGAGCCCAGGGGTTGAAGGTTGTAGTGCACTATGAATATGCCCGTGTTGACTGTTCTCACCAAATAGTTGCTGGTTTCTTCCAGAATGAGTGGTTTAGGAAAAAACAAAGCAGAAGTGGCAAAATCTTTTATGACCGAGACTCAGAAGTCATACATGGTCATTTCCAACACATTCTATTCACCAGAAAGGATGATTAAGCTGGATATGCCTTCAAGAAGAAGAGAATTAGGGTCTATGAAAGGACTTCAGTAAGTTTGTGAAATATGAAAATAAAACACAAAAATATAGAAACTTTATTTCTCAACATAAGCTTCATCAAGTTCAAGACACTTTTATAAGCAATAATACCGACCCCACAAAAACTAAGGTCCTGGGAATTTAACCATGTCAAGACAGTCTTTTTTACATTATTAGCTGAAGAAAAATGGGTGCCCTTTCAAGTTTTTTAAAAATCAGGAAAGAAAAAGAAGAAGTTAGTGGCAGCCAAATCAGGGCTAAAAGGTGGATGCCTAATAATTTCCCATTGAAACTCTGGCAAAACTGTCTTTTTTTTTTTTTTTTTTTTTTTTTTTTTGAGACAGAATCTCACTCTGCCAGGCTGGAGTGCAGTGGCGCCATCTCAGCTCACTGCAACCTCCACCTCCTCCCTCGTTCAAGCGATTCTCCTGCCTCAGTCTCCCAAGTAGCTGGGACTACAGGCACCTGCCACCACACCCAGCTAATTTTTTGTAGTTTTAGTCAAGACGGGGTTTCACCATGTTAGCCAGGATGGTCTCAATCTCCTGACCTCACGATCCACCCGCCTCAGCCTCCCAAAGTGCTGGGATTACAGGCACAAGCCACCGCGCCCGGCCAAAATTGTCTTTTTTTTTTTGATGAGAGAAATGAGGAACATTGTTGTGGTGGAGAAGAATTCTCTGGTGAAGTTTCCTGGAAGTTTTTCTTCTAAAGCTTTGGCTAACTTTCTCAAAATACTCTCATAATAGCATATGTTATTGGGTTTTTGTTTTTGGCCCTCTAGAAAGTCAACAAGCAAAATGCCTTGAGCATCCTAAGACACTGTTGCTGTGAGCTTTGTTCTAGACCAGTCACTTTTTGCTGTGACTGGACCACTTTCACCTCTTGGTAGCCATTGCTTCGACTGTGTTTTATCTTGAAGATTTCACTGGAACAGCTGTGTTTGACCTCCTCTTAAAATTATTTGAAGAAATGCTTCAGGATCTTGATTCCACTTATGTAAAATTTCAGTTGAAAGCTCTGCTCTTGTCTGCAGCTGATCTGGGAACAAGAGTTTTCAACTCTATTGAGTGCAAAATTTTTCAAAATTGTGCAAATTTAACCAATTGAGATGGCAATGGTGTTGGCTGTTTATGCTGTTGTCATTCCTAAAGCAGGGCATGAACAAGATTAATTTTTTTTTTCTGGTGAATTAATGTGAATTGTCTGCCACTGCAGGCTTTATCTTCAATGTCTTATTATCCCTTCTTCAGATGAGTTATTCATTTGTAAACTTGCAAATGTTGGGGGGCATTATCCTCATAAACTCGTCACAAAGAATAAGTGATTTTACTATTCTTTCACCCCAAATCGCCATAAATTTGATGTTTATTCTAGCTTTAATTTTAGCAGAATTCATGTTCTTCTAATAGGACCTCTTTTCAAATTGGTGTTTTAGTTTTCTTATTATAATTCCTCAAATTAGATCCTGTTCAGAACAAGTTAGTACAAGTGCAAAATATTTTTGAAATCCATGCAAAAATATGCATTTCCCATGTACTTTGTGAAGATCCCTCATACTGTTTGAGGTTTCAAATAATTTTTGAACATATTTTTAAACTACTGCAAGAAAATTATCTATAGCACTGAATTTCAGATTTATGAACTTTGTGATAAGTATAATAACCAATGGAAATACCAGATGGGCAGCTAAGCCACTGAAATAGAACTGGAGTTAAATGATTGTAGAGGTATCAGTAAAGACCTGCAGGCATTGAAAAGCATTTAAAAATTTAGAAATAAAAGAACAGGATTATATGTACCATTTAAGAGGAGGACGAAGAGAGAAGAGACATCAGGAGGAAAAAAAAAAGAACACAGAGAAGGACCAATAATAGCAAATGTTATGTAAAACTTAAGGACAGTGAAGCCATTTCTGTTCTCCACAGGAGCACTGACATTTCCTTGTCAATAGTATCACTGAAACACCTGCTTCCATTTCCAACGTCCTGTCTTTGTGAAACAGGGTTTTTTGCAGTGACAGCAACCAAAACAAGATTAGGGAGTAGACTGGACATAAACACCACATTTTGGGTGTCACTGTCTCCCATTACCCCCTGATGGAACTGTCTACTTGCAGGAAAACAAGCTCAGGGCTCCGACTGATTCTACATTATAGTGAGTTGTATAATTATTTCATTATATATTACAATACAATAATAATAAAGTATGCAATAAATGTAATGTACTTGAATCATCTTGAAACCATCCCCCTGCCCAGTCCATGGAAAAGTTGTCTTCCATGAAACCAGTCCCTGATGCTGAGAAGATTGGGGACTGCTGCAATATAGGAATAACAATATAAAGAGAGGAAAACATGAAATTTATCACATCTTTAATAATATATGCCCTGATAGCGTACAGAATACACTGATTACATTCATTCATTTAAGTATCAACCAATACCTACAAACCACATACAAATGCCTGGAATTGTTTTAGGAGAACAGTGAACAAAAGAGCAAGAGAGACAGCAAATTAAAAATATACATTATGATTATCACAGCAAGACCTCATCTCTATAAAAAAAACTACACACACACCAGGTAGTAATGAGTACTAAGAAAAAAACATAAAGAAGAGTGAGAGGAGAAACAGACAGATAAGTTAATTCGCGTAGAATGATCAGGGAAGTTTTTCTGCAATTATAGTAGTTACCATCGCAGGTTTTAGAATCAGACAGACGCCAGTTTTAATCCTGGCTCCGCGTCTTATAGACGAGTGTCCCATGGACAATTTATTCCACTGTAAAATCTCAGTTTTCTAATTTCTAAATGTTTATTACATTATTAGAAATAAAAGCACATGAACAAACATAAACATACATAAAGAATCAAGAACAGAAAAATGATGAGACTATAGAATGAATCAAGAATGGTTATGAAAATGAAGACAATAAAACTGCCAAACTTATTAGACAATTCTGAAGATTAGAAGATAAATATGCATAAAAAATTTAGCATGACGTGTGGCATGTAGTTAGCCCATGGTAACTACAATTATTACCCACATATTACTAAGGGAAAATATGTACCATACTTGGGCATTTGAAAAGCTATGAGACATAAGTTTTCAAATTATGCAAACACATAAAGATTCAATTTTATGTTAAATTAAATAGTTCCACCTTTAACACTTTTAAAAGAGATTCCTTGAAAGCATATGTCAAGAATCTCATGTAATGCTTTCTGCTTCTTAACCAAAGTTTAGAGGAACTTAACATTGAATCAACTCTTGAAATGTCATTATATTAAAGAAACTATTTAAAGCAAAAATAAGCACAAGAGCTTTAACTTCTTCAAAGCTGCTTAAGCATTTCAACTAAAAACTCATTTGTCTTTCAAATACACAGGATTCTGTTTAGAAAAATTTTAACTAGAAAAAGTTGGAATTCTAAAGTAAAAAGTGCAGAAGGCCATAAAAATTTTGTACAGCATTTAATTGAGATGTCAACTACGGGGTGGGGGGAACATTCTCTGAAGTTTGCTTTTATAACATTAAAGACTTATTTTTTATTACCAGCAACACAGGGCGACTCATTCAGGTTGAATTTTGAAGGTAAAATTTAACTTAAGTTTTGGCTAATTTTTAAGCATTTCTCAGTCACCTACCACGATTTCATCTCAAAAACCCAAATCTCAATTTCATTTAGACATTTGGAATATTAAAAGGTTAAATGCTTCAAAATAATATTTATATAGAGGCTTACGTATGTGGACCAGGAATCTCCATGTATTACAAAGTTTATGAGAACATAACAAATGTTGATATACACATTTAATTCTGAAATAAAAAATTACAACGAATGAAATGGTAACAAATCAGGAAAATTCTGTAGGCTACACATTTTAGGTCTAAAAATACAAGTATTAAACACTCAAGGATGGATCAAAGAAATCACAAGAGAAAATAGAAAATATCTAGAGACAAATTAAAAATATGAAGTACCAAAAGTTAAGCGATACATCAAAAGCAGTACTATAAGAAAACTTTATAGCTATAAATGATTAAAAAATGAGCTATCAAATCAATAACTTAACTTTACACCTAAGGAACTAAAAACAGAGGGGAAAAGAGAAAACAACTAAAAGCTAGCACAAGAAAAAAATGATAAAGATAGCAGTGTAAATAAGTGAAATAAGAGAATAGAAAAACAGTATGAAAAAAAAACCAAAACCGAATTTGTTCTCTGAAAAAGATCAACATAACTGACAAACCTTTAACTAGATTGACAAAAAAGGAGGATACTCAAACTACTAACTTGAAAATAAAATGGCTACATTACTACTAAATTTACAGAGTTAAAAAGGGGATGTCAGACAGTACCATAAGGAACTGTACACCAAAAAAATGAATAACCTAAATAAAAATGAACAGATTCCTAGAAACAAAACACCTACTAAGACTGAATCAGAAAAGCTGAATAAACCTATTGAGCAAGGAGAGTCAGCAAGAAGATTGCATCAGTAATCAAAAACCCAGCAACTAAGAAAAGCCCTGAACCAGATGGCTTCACTGTTGAATTCTTCCCGATGTTTAAAGCAGAATTAACACCAGTTTTCCTCAAACGCCTTCAAAATGTTGAAGAGGGGGTAACATTTTCTAACTTATTCTATGTAGCCTGTACTCTGACACCAAGCCAGACAAAGACACCATAAGAAAACTACAAACAAACATCCCTTACAAATGCTGATGCAAAAATCCTCAACAAGATACCAGCAATTCAAATTTGGCAGTACATTAAAAGGATTATACACCATGAATGAGTATAATTGACTCCTGAAATAAAAGTACACTCCAACACATGAAAATCAGTGTAATACCACATTAACATAAAGAAGAAAAAAACCTGTGATCATCTTAAAGAAGAAAAAGCACTTGTCAAAATTTAACCCACATTCATGATAAAAGATACTTAATAAACTATAAAAAGAAAGAAAACACCTTAACATAATATGTTATATTTAAAAAAAAAAAAAAACAAGACAGCTAACATTATGGCAAAAGACTAAAAGCTTTTACCCTAAGAGCTAAAACTAGGATGCCTGCTTTTACCACTTCTATTTAACATAGTACTGAAGGTTCTAGTTAGTTATAAAGATAAGGCAAGTAAAAGAATAAAAGATATTCCAATTTTTAAAAAAGTAAAATTATCTGTTTGCAGATGACATAATCTTATATATTAAAAATCTTGGCCGGGTGTGGTGGCTCACGCCAGTAACCCCAGCACTTTGGGAGGCCGAGGCGGGCGGATCATGAGGTCAGGAGTTTGAGACCAGCCTGGCCAACACGATGAAACCCCGTCTCTACTGAAAATACAAAAAATAGCTGTGCATGGTGGCAGGCACCTGTAATCCTAGCTACGTGGGAGGCTGAGGCAAGAGAATCATTTGAACCCGGGAAGTGGAGGTTACAGTAAGCCGAGATCACACCATTGCTCTCCAGCCTGGGTAACAGGGCAAGACTCTATCTCAAAAAAAAAAAAAAAAAACTTACAGTTTCTGTGAAATAAACTGTCAGATGCAATAAATAAAATTCAGCAAAGCTGCAGGATACAAAATCAATATACAAAAATTAGTTGTATTTCTATAAACTATCTGAAGAAGAAATCAAGACAACTGTATCATTTATGACAGCATCAAAAGAATAAAATACTTAGAAACCAACTTGACCAAGGAAATGAAAAACCTGTACAGCAAAAACTATAAACATTGCAGAAAGATATTAAAGATGACACAAATAAATGAAAAGACATCGTGTGTTTATGGACTGGAAGACAAAACCTTGTCAAGATGCCATTGTTATCTATAGTCATCTACGGATTCAATAAAATCCCAATATTTGCAAAAATAGAAAAACCTATTCTAAAATACAGATGAAATCTCAAAAAAACCCAAGTAGCCAAGTCAATCTTTAAAATGAACAGTTAGAGGACTAAGACCTCCTGGTTTCAAACTTACTGCAATGCTTTAGTACCCAAAACCATATCATACCAGCATAGAGACAGACATAAAACCCAATGCAACACGAATAAAGAACCAAAAAATATGGTCATGATTTTCAGCAAGGGAGTCAACACTATTCAATGGGGAAAGGACAGTATTTTTTAAATGGTGTTAGAAAAAAATAGATATTTACATGGAAAAGAATGAAGTTGGACCCTTACTTTACACCATACAAAAAACTTTATTCAAAATGGACTAAATATCTAATTGTAAGAGCTAAAACTATAAAACCCTTAGAAGAAAATTTAGGGAAAAATTTCAAAACATAAAATCTGGCAATAATTTCTTGGATATGACTGAAAGCACAGACAATGACAAACAACAAAAATACATAAAAAGAACTTCAAAGTTAAAAACTTTTAAGTATCTGAGGATACAATCAATAGATTGAAAATACAATTCACAGAGGCGGAGAAAATATCCACACATTATATATCTGATAAATAATTAATATCCAGGCTATATAAAGACCTCAGCAACAACAACAAAATAATCAAATTTAAATATAAGCAAAGCTTTTAAAATACACATTCCTCAACAGAAGATATACAAATGACCAGTAAGCACAGGATAAGGCCCTCAGCATCACTAATCATGCAAAAAATGCAAATCCAAACCACAATGCAATACTGACACATATAAGTATAGCTACCATCAAAAAAAACAACAACAACAAACCAAAACAAACAACGAAAACCCAGAAAACAGCAAATGCTGGATGTGGAGAAGTCAGAACTCTTGCACGCTGCTGGTGGGAAAGTAAGATGGCACAGCCACTGTGGAGAACGGTAATCAGCACACAATCCAGTAATTCCACTTCTGGGTATATACCCAAAAGAATTGAAAATGGGAATTTGCACAGATACCCATGTTTATAGCAGCATTCACAATAGCCAAAGGGTAGAAAAAGCCCAAATGTCCATCTACAGATGAATGGATAAGCAAATATGGTCAATACCACAATGATATATTATTCAGCCTTAAAAAGAAAAGAAATTCTAATACATGCTACAACACAGATAAACCCTGAAAAGATTATGCTAAGTACAGTAAGCCAGACACAAAAAAAGCAAATACCGTATGCTTCCATTTTTATGACGTAACTAGAGCAGTTAAATTCACAGACACAAAAGGTAGGATGGTGGTTGCCAGGGAATGGGGGGATGGGAAACGGGGAGCTATCGTTCCGTGGATACAGTTTCACTTTGGGATAAAACAGGTTTGGAAATGGATAGTGGTGATGGTTGCAAAACAATGTATTTGTACTTAATGCCACTGAATTGTATACCTCAAAATGGTCAAAATAGTAAATTTTCTGTTACACATATTTTACCACAGTAAAAAAAAAATAGCAAATATTTTAAAATCTACATTTTTCTTTGAACTGTTTCTTTACATCCTTTGTCCATTTTTCAATTTGGTTTCTGGCCTTTTAATAATTTAAGATAACTTTATATATATATCATATATATTATATTGGGTAATATACAATAAATATATAAAAATACATATATATTACCCAACATATATGTTACCCAATATATTATATATTTATTATATATGATATATATTTATATATATTATTTATATATATTATACATATATTACCCAAATTAGCTTTTTGTCTGTCATGTATGTTGCAAATCTATTTCTCCAGTCCGTTGACTTTTGACTTTGAGGCATTTTTCTCTCAGAAAGTTTTCATTTTTATGGAGTCAAATGCATCAGTCTTCTATTCAATGACTTCGTCATGGGTATGGTGTTTCAGTTTAGGATAAAGAAGTTGTAGATATGGATAAAGGGAATGGTTGCACAACACTGAATATACTAGATGCCGCTGAACTGTACATTTAAACATGGTTAAAATGGTAAGTTTTACGATACGTATATTCTACCACCAAAAAAGGGCCAGGCTTAGATGTTTATGTATTAGGGGTTTGGAGTACCCCTAACATTTATTCCCCCTCCAGGGCTCTAATTTATAAAACACCCACATAAGAAAATATGGACTTCACAAATCTCCATGGCACCTTACAAGCCCCGCAGCAGGGACTGTCTGGGAAAGCAGAGGTGGAAAACGTCACATCAACCTGAGGTCAGTGTGAGACCTCCCATCCCCTACTCTGGAACCAAACGGAGGAAGACATGTGTGCAGACTGACCTGGAGAGATGAGATGGGGGTGGGCAGAACAGTCCGCCCATGAGCCTAGACCTTAAGTGCTCTCACATGCTCTCAGGCACATATCAAACCAAGAAAGCAGGCTAGGAGGGTCACACATCCTCCTGTACACAGGGAGCTATGAAATATCTGAGCTGAGCAAGTGATCCACAAGACGACAGAATCAGTATTACCTTTACACAGTGACCTGGCTCAAATAATTCCAGGCTGTCATTAACCAGGCGAGCTCCTGTTTCTCTCAGAGGTAGGTAAACTAGAGGGGGTGCAGTGGGAGTTGGGGATAATGGAATAGAAAGCACAGTAGTATTTCTTCTAACTCTGTTATAAATAAAAAAGTAAGGCCAGGCGCGGTGACTCATGCCTGTAATCCCAGCACTTTAGGAGGCTGAGGCGGGTGGCTCATGAGGTCAGGAGATTGAGACCATCCTGGCTAATATGGTGAAACCCCGTCTTGACTAAAAATAGAAAAAATTAGCCGGGCGTGGTGGCACACGCCTGTAGTCCCAGCTACTCGGGAGGCTGAGGCAGGAGAATCACTTGAACCCGGGAGGTGGAGGTTGCAGTAAGCCGAGATCGCACCACTGCACTCCAGCCTGGGCAACAAAGCAAGACTCCATCTCAAAAAAAAAAAAAAAAAGTAAAACATAAATGCCCTTTCTCAGAGCCCAAATGTTAGGTGAAAAAAAGGTTTGTCATCTCAGTCATGTGATGTGGACTTTAGCAGAGCAGTAGACACATGGTTGTTTATCCTTTCTCTGTGCATGTTGTGTGCTTTTCAATTTTATAAGGTACCTGATCCACTCATATCATGCTAGCTGCGAACAAGGCTGCTGAATGTCACACCAGGTGGCCGCCATGTCTGTGAAGGGCAGAAACTGGGGCAGCCAAACAGCCGGCAGAGGCCAGCTAGGAAGCACCGGATGCCCACTCCATACAGGGCTCCACACTTAAAAGACAAAATAAACAAATGCCAGGCTGCCTCACTAGTTATCCTCCCAAATAAAAAAAGTTACCCCTCCAGGGAACGTGTGCGTACACACCTAAGTACATGCACACAGCTACATGCAAAGGGGAAAGGCTGGAAAGGAACCAGACCCACCTCTGAACACCAGTTACTTCTGGGGAAGGAGCAGGTGAAGCCTACTGTCAGCATTACTCACCTTTTTAACTGATGAACTTGTATCAATTTTGGCAATTTTTTTTTTTTAAAAAAAGGCAATTTGCACTCCTTGGGTGATCACACAGGCCCTGCAAGAATGAACCACCAACAACCACCTGCACCAATTCCCATGAGGCCAATTAATGACTCCCTTCAAAGCTCAGTCCTCCCAGTCCTGTGCCATGCAGGAGGCTACTGGCTTCCTGGGGTCCAGGCCAAACCCACCCCACAGATTCCTGGTGAAACCAGCATGTATCCAAGGACCTTTCCCCAACCTGGGCCATGTGCCCACTGGATAAACATGCCTGTGCTTGCTCCCCTAGGACAGAGACTCCCTTTTCTTACAGTTGGAATGAGGGATGGGGAGATTTGATGGTGTCCTATACAGGTTGGATGTTAATCTGATGTGCTACTGTTGGAGAAGCTTGCCTGAGTCAGGTGCATTCTCAGCACATGGTGTGTGCTGCCTCTTCAAGCTGCAGAAGTCCCAGAAGGTAAGTGCTATTGCAACCCCCATTTACTGATGAGCAGAGGTCAGGTGATCTGCAGATAGCCAAGCAGCTGCTAAGTGGCCAACAGGCTGGATCTTCATCTCACTTGTAGAGGCCCTGCCTGGCTGCTGGGGCTGCCCTAGAGACTCGTCCTGCCACCTCCTCCTGTTCCCTCCACAGCTATGCCAGCTTCTACCCATAGCTGCACTCCGGGTGGGGAACACCTATGGATACACTAGGGCACAACTACTCAAACTCCAGCATGCAGAAGGGCCCCTGCTCCATGTTGTTCCTATATCCAAACCCAAGCTCGTCTAAGGCCTTCAGCAAATCCAAGCCTCCCTGAATTCCCTGCTGAGACCAAACTGAGCCCTATGACCCCCACTATACTCGTTAGCTGCCAGTCCCAGCCCGTGCTCCCTCCTGGGCCTGTGTCTATACAGTTCTGAAGTCCTACAAGAATGTTGAGATCCTAAGCTGACTCTCACCCAAGGTGGTAAACAACCAGGGGCCACCAGGGGTAGAGAACATACCCAGACAGGTTCTGCTGCCTGCAGGCTTAGTGTCCTTCCTGCACTACCCGCCATGCTTGACAGGCTGGAAGGGGGACTCCAGAAACTTGGGAAGCCCCGGCCTGCAGCTGGCATATGAAGAGGCCTAGAAGAACACCACTACCATCCATGAAGCCTCCAGATGGAACCAGGCAATTGGGAAATACATGGATACCAAGCGTGACCCCCACTCAGACCCAGGTGGGAACTGCAGCAGTGACTTGCCCCCTCTGCCACTCCAGCTGTACCACTGGGGAGGAACATCGGACCCCATGTGAGAGTGGAGACACCAGGCATGGGAAGGTTCCAATAGTTACTGCAGGTGAACCTTCCCAACTGGATCCATGCAATGCCATCTCAGGTGGGTGCACACCTGGGCTGGGCTGGGCAAGGACACCCCTCAGAGGGTGACAGCCACTGAGGAGGGCTGTCACAGAGCCCCCTTTTCCTGCTCTGAGAACAGGTTGAGGGAGTAGGGGGGAACCTCTCCCACCTCCCAGCTGCTTCCAGGAGCTACTTCAAGATGAGGCACTCTCCTGCCTGCCTGTTCCCATTTGGTGCAATAGGCCATTGCAAACATTCAGAGAACAAAAAGAAAGGAGCCTCACCCGTTTCCCCGACACATCAGAGGCAGATGGAATCGCTCAGGGTTCCTGGGGTAGAACCCACACATCTGCCCATCCCCAGGCTATGCTGGCTTCAGCTTTGTGTGATGGGGGTGGGGGGAATTACCAAGAGAATATCACACAGGCCATGGACGAGTTCTACAAGAGGCAGGTGAAGAGCACTGTCCTGATGGCGCCCAGCACCCAGCTCACACACGTCTGTTACTTGACAGCTTCCCCAGAGCAGGCCGTGAAGTCCAGGCTCCTTGAGAAGCCTGGGGAGGAGATTTTGCCGGGCTAAAGGGCCTATCCCCAAAGGTGCCACCCTCACCAGTCTCATCCTGACAGTCTTGGATTATTTTTGCCCTGAGATTTTGGAGTGCAGGACAGGGAGACAAGAGACAGTGTGCATTAGCCACCTTTCCAGAGAGCATCAGCCCTCCAAGACTGGGGCAGGTCAAACCTCCAACTTGGGCATTTTTCTCCTCACTGGTTGCCATTTGGGGGAAGCAGCACTTGTGAGCACCTGCCTATCTCCTCAGGTCCTGCTCAGAAACCCCACCTGTGCCTTTAGAGAGAGACTGCCCCGAACACAGCCCCAGCAACCGCATTTATGGCCCCCAGGGCTTAATCCCCTTCTACATGGGGTTCAGTGTGTGTGAGTACACAGTGGGCTTGATTCCTGCCCACTAGTACCTACCAGATACCCCATGCCCACCTCATTAGGAGAATGAGGCCACACGGACACACCTAGGCCATCATGGTGAGGAGTAGCTGGGGCCCTACTTGCTCACCCTTCATTGCTGGTTCAGGGCCAGCTGTCTGGCCACATTCCTACCTTGAGGTGGGACGTTGAGGACATTGTCCACTGGACTCACTGGCCACTTTTAAAGTCCCAGAAACAGAGGGCCAGCTGGTCCCCTGGAAGTTCGGTACACAGGATAAGCCAAGGCTTGCCTTCAGGAACAGGTTTCCCACCACGTAGCTGCCCAAAGCCCAGGGCAGCCTCAAGTTCATGTGAAGCCTTCCTGCCATGTCCACAGCCCATGCTGACCCCTCCTGGAGCCACTGGAATGCTTGTTCCTGGGCATGAGATAAGCCCAAGACACCTGCAGCTTTGCAGGACCACTATGCCCATCTGGCAGCACCCAGAGAGCTGACAGAAGTAGGAGGTGAAACCAGATGCTGTTAGGATGCTTTATCAGGTAAAATCACATACTATGAAAATGCTTTGAAGTGCAACAGGAAGAGATGTAAAGACATAAAGTAAAATTGCATAGTGACACTTGGCTATCAGAACACACTAAAGAATCCACACTCCATCCCCCCTTTACCCAGAAAAGGAAACTTCTAGGCCACCTCCTCCTCAGCAGACTCCTCAAACTCCTCCGCCTTGGCCGTGGCATCCTGGTACTCTGCCATAAGATTTTTCAGGTTGCTCTCGGCCTCGGTAAATTCCATCTCATCCATGCCCTCACCCGTGTACCAGTGGAGAAAGGCCTTGTGCCTGAACATGGCTGTGAACTGCTCCATAGTGCGCTTGAACAGCTCCTGGATGGCCGTGTTATTACTGATTCCGGTGGCCGATATTTCTAGCCCCTTGGATGGGATGTCACACGTGGCTGTTTTTACATCGTGAGGGAGCCGATGAGCAAAGTGGCTGCTGTTCTTTTGCATATTGAGCATCTGCTCATCCACCTCCTTCATGGACATGTGACCTCTGAAAATGGCAGCCACCGTTAGGTAGCAGCCATGACGGGGGTCACAGGCAGCCATCATATTCTTAGCATCAAACACCTCCTGGATAAGCTCAGCCACCGTCAGGGCCTGGTACAGCCGGCTGCCCTGGCTGGTCAGTGGAGCAAAGCTAGACATGAAGAAGTGCAGCCGGGGAAATGGGACCATGTTCATGGCCAGCTTCCGCAGGTCAGCATTCAACCTCCTGGGAAGTGCAGGCACATGGTGACCCCACTCATAGTAGCAGATACCAGGTGATTCAAATCACCATAGGTGGGTCTGGGCAGTTGTAGGGTTCTGGAACAAATATTGTACAGTGCTTCGTTATCAAACAAAAGGTCTCATGTGCATTTTCTATGAGCTGGTGGATTGAGAGGATGGCATTATAGGGCTCCACCACGGCATCTGACACCTTGAGCGAGGGCAGGACGCTGAATGTGTTTATGATCCTGTCTGGGTATTCCTCCTGGATCTTACTGAGTAGAAGGGTACCCATCCCAGACCCAGTCCGCCCACCCAGGGAGTGGGCCAGCTGGAAACCCTGCAGGCAGTCACAGCTCTCAGCTTCCGGCCTCCCAGTGTCCATCACTGACTCCATCAGCTCCACGCCTTCTGTGTAGTACCCCTTGGCCCAGTTGTTCCTGGCCCCACTCTGACCTGTAAGACAGTATAGCCGGTCACTCAATGGCCAGGTATGCGGTCATCAGTGGTCACTGCCACAATGCAAAAAGGGCCAAGAAAGCACCATTCATCCTACAGGTGGAGCAGGTGGACCCCCTCCCCCAAAGTTACAGGACAGCAGCCTCCCATTAGAAATTAAGTCAGTAAAACACCAAAAGCAATAGCAACAAAAGCCAAAATTGACAAGTGGGATCTAATTAAACTAAAGAGCTGCTGCACAGCAGAAGAAACTGTCAGAGTGAGCAGACAACCTACAGAATGGGAGAAGGTTTTTACAATCTATCCACCTGACAAAGGGCTAATATCCAGAATCTACAAAGAACTTAAGTTTACAAGAAAAAAACAACCCCGTCAAAAAGTGGATAAAGGATATGAATAGACACTTCAAGACATTTATGCAGCCAACAAACATGAAAAAGTGCTCATCACTGGTCAGAGAAATGCAAATCAAAACCACAATGAGCTGTCATCTCACGCCAGCTAGAATGGCAATCATTAAAAAGTCAGGAAACAACAGATGCTGGAAAGGATGTGGAGAAATAGGAACACTTTTACACCGTTGGTGGGAGTGTAAATCAGTTCAACCATTGTGAACGACAGTGTGGCGATTCCTCAAGGATCTAGAGCCAGAAAATACCATTTGACCCAGCAATCCCATTACTGGGTATATACCCAAAGATTATAAGTCATTCTATATAAACACACGCACACACGTGTTTATTGTGGCACTGTTCACAATAGCAAAGACTTGGAACCAACCCAAATGCCCATCAGTGATAGACTGGGTAAAGAACGTGGCACATATACACCATGGAATACTATGCAACCATAAAAAAGGATGAGTTCATGTCCTTTGCAGGGACATGGATGAAGCTGGAAACCATCATTCTCAGCAAACTGACACAAGAACGGAAAACCAAACACTGCATGTTCTCACTCATAAGTGGGAGTTGAACAATGAGAACACATGGACACAGGAAGGGGAACATCACACACTGGGGCCTGTGGGGGGTGGGGGAAGGGGGGAGGGATAGCATCAGGAGAAATACCTAATGTAGATGACAGGTTTATGGGTGCAGCAAACCACCACGGCACATGCATTCCAATGTAACAAACCTGCACATGTTCCCCAGAACTTAAAGTATAATTAAAAAAAAAGAAAGAAAGAGAAATTAAGGCAGGAGCGAAACCTGAGACAGCCTAACAACAGACCTCGCTGCAGGTGGCTCCTGCCCATTCCCAGGGAAAGCAGCAGCCACTGTTCCCACTCAGCTCCCTGCAGGGAGATTACATCAGCAGCTCCTCTCCTCTGGCAGACAGCTGGGCCTTCCTCCCAAAGCCCGTTGAGGAGAGGGAGATAGAGCGACTCAGAGGATAAGAGGGTGTTGAGGGGCCCTGGCTCCACAGTTCCCACAGCCATGACCTTGGGGCACTCCTTGACTTTGAGCTCCCTGGCTAAGGAGCCGCACCCCAGTCTTTACCCACAACTCACCCAAGATGAAGTTGTCCGGCCTGCAGATCTGGCCGAAGGGCCCGAAGCGCACAGAGTCCAGGGTGTCCGGCTCCAGATCAGTTAGCACAGCGCGGGGCACATACCTGCTCCCTGAGGGGGGCGGAAGGGCATCAGTGAGGGGAGGGCCGCTGTGCCCAGGAGGGCAGTGGGGGAAGGACTGGGGTCTCACCGCTGGCCTCACTGTAGTATACGTTAATACGCTTCAGCAGCAGGTGCCTGTCCCCGCGGTAGGTGCCAGCGGAGTCGATGGCATGTTCATCAGAGATCACCTCCCAGAACTGCGAGAGACAAGAGGGCCCAGAAAAGCCAGGACTGAGTCAGGACAGAGAGCGGGAGGTGCCCCAGCCCCTCTCCCACCTCCACCCCCACCCCCAGGCCACCGGGTCCCTGAGGGTCCGCCCTGGCCGCCTGGCCAGACTCCCAGCTCCACCGGGTCCGGGGCAGGGAGCCCAGGGGCGGCAATGCAGGGGCGCCGCCCCCGCCACTGCCAGCATCTTCCCAGGCCACCCGGCAGGTCCGCGCTGGACCCTCAAGGGCCGCCCCCCGCCAACCTTGGCGCCGATCCGGTTCCCGCACTGCCCCGTCTGCGTGAGCACAATCTCCCTCATGGCTAAGGCGGGACTAGGGTGGCAGGAGAAACGCCAGAAGGAGGAGCAGACAGACGCGCAATGACAGGGCTCCGCGCTCCACCGACGCTGAAATAGCCCCACGCCCACCTCCCCCAGCCTCGGATTGGGCTCCCAGAATAAGCAACAGCTTTACTTCCACACAGGTGTACCCACCTGTGAATCCCTTGGCGTTTAATGTCTGTTGGAGACGTCAGGTGACCTTGCCGTGGTCCTTTCCACGTTGGGGAAAGCTGGTCAGCTGGAGAACTTCCTCCCACGTCTTTAGTAAGACTAAATCCCTAGCTGAGCTGAAACTGAATGTTCCTCCCCTGTGGGAGGGGAAGCCTCTTGTTTCCATATTCACAGATTGCCTTTGCACCTGTCCTAGACTGATGACATATTTTTGTAATTGATGAGTCCTTTCATCTATTAGGAGATCTGTGGTTAGGAAAGGCCTTCCATATGACTCAACAGGACTTAATTATAAGTTTTCCTTTGGAGCAGTTCAAACCCTCAGTAAGCTATGGGTGTTAGGGATAGTCAGGCCTCTGACTTAGCTAGAGTCTTTAGAGTATGATTAGCCCTTTCACCTTTCCAGAGGACTGTGGCCTCCATGCAGAGTGAAGGTGATATTGGATTCCTAAAGCTGAGGATAGGTGTTGGGATACGCCTGCTGTGAAAGATGGGCCACTGTCACTTTGCAGGCTTTTAGATGACCCAAACTGAGGAATTATTTCTTCTGGTAAACACTTTTTCAGATAGGGTGGGGAATGCCTCGATCTAACCAGTGAAGGTATCAGTGAGCATTAGCAAATATTTGAATCCCCTGCAGAAAGGCTTCTGAGTAAATTAGAGTTGCCAGTCCTCACCTGGATAGGTTCCTTAATGTTGGACAGGTTTAACTGGAGGAGTAAAAAATTGCTGGCTGTTTGGTTATTTCAGCCACAGAGCTTACAGGGCTGAGTCATCTGTTGTAGTGTCTTGAAAAGATTTATCCCCGTAAACGAATGAGACATTAACTGAAACAAAGAATCCTTCTAGGATGAAAAGAATCATGAAAGTGCTGAATTATTTTCCTGTGATTGGTACTTGGCATTAGTAATTTATTACCATCAGTCTGCCAGCCAGAGGAGCCCTGGACTAAACTGCAATCCCTGGCCCATTTTAGTTCTTCAGAGAATTCTCACGCAGCTCTATGTATGCTGACCAGCATGCCCATCAGCTTCATTGCCCCTTTCAGTGCGGTGGCCTTGGCTGCCGCATCTGTGAGGGCATTTCCTTTTACATGGTCAGTCTCTCTTTTGATGTCCTCTACAATGAATTATAGTCACTTTTTTTTTTTTTTTTTTTTTGGCAGCAAAGCAGCATTCTAACAAACTCAAAACCTGAGTGATGTTGTCTAGAAAAGCCCTTGGTGGTCAGGAATCCCTACCCATTCCAAATTGCAGCATAAATATGAAACGCTAAAATATCACACTTGCAATCGGTGTAAATGTTAACTTTTAAATCCCTTCCCAACTGCAGGGCTGTAGTAAGTTCAGTTAACTCAGCTTTTTGAGCTGAGGTTGAGGCCAGCAAGGCTTGTGCCTTGATTCTCTTGTGCTGACTAATAATAGCATATCTAGCCCTCCTGTTTTCCTGATGCATAAAACAACTTGCATTTGTTAACCCCTCTTCCTTGGGATGGTCAAGGGGCTCATCTCTCTTCAGTCTGGCCTGCTAGAGTAAATTTGTTTCATAACCTGTGACATGGTTTGGCTGTATCCCCAGTCAAATCTTATGTTCAGTTGTAGCTCCTGTAATCACCATGTGTCATGGGAGGGACCCAGTGGGAGGTAATTGAATCAGGGGGTGGGTCTTTCCCATACTGGCCTCGTGACAGTGAATAAGCCTCATGAGATCTGATGGTTTGTTTTGTTTATTTGTTTGTTTGTTTGTTTTTGAGACACAGTCTTGCTCTATTGCCCAGGCTGGAGTACAGTGGTACAATCTCAGCTCAGTGCAATCTCTGTCTCCTGGGTTCAAGCAATTCTCCTCTCCCAGCCTCCCGAGTAGCTGGGATTACAGATGCCCACCACCATGCCTAGCTAATTTTTGTATTTTTAGTGGAGACAGGGTTTCACCATGTTGGTCAGGCTGATCTCAAACTCCTAACTTCAGGTGATCCACCCACCTCGGCCTCCCAGAGTGCTGGGATTACAGCTGATGGTTTTATAAAGGGGAGTTTCCCTACACAAGCTCTTTTGCCTGCTGCCATGTAAGAGATGTGACTTTGCTCCCCATTTGCCTTCTGCCATGATTGTGAGGCCTCCCCAGCCATGTGGAACTGTGAGTCAATTAAACCTCTTTCCTTTATAAATTACCCAGCCTTAGGTCTGTCTTTATTAGCAACATGAGAACAGACTAATACAACCTGTATGCCAGAAAGGCTGGGAGCACCTATGGACTCTGGCAGATAAGCAGCTGGGTTTATGGTTTGGCAGGCTTTAAGGGTTATGTCTGGAGTGTCTAGCAATAAGGCCTGATACTTTCATAAATGTTCCCCTATTATCCACTGGTGCCCTTTAGCTTCTAGGGCCACCTTCCCTTGGTGTGGGGTCAAAAACCTTTAGGGGCTATTCTAATGTTAGTTTATTAACTTTGCCTACTAGAAAAGTTGTGGCAGCAACAGCTCTAAGACATCCAGGCCACTCTGAGGCCACCTGGTCTATCTGCTTAGAAAAGGAGGCTACTGGCCTTGGAATGTTCCCCAGTTTTGGGATAAGATTACCCAAGGCCTATGCCTTGCTTTTTGGCCACATAAAGAAAAAATGGTTCATCCAACTTGGAGACTCCCAAGGCTGCAGCAGAGCCCAATTTCTCTTTGAGAGTATTGAAGGTTTGCTTGCAGTTCTAATTACATTCAAGAATCTCTAAATCTTTCCCTTTTAGTGTATCATATAAAGGCTTGGCTACGTGTCCAGAAGCAGCAATACCCAGCCATCCCCTAAAAAGGCCCACAGTCATTTGTTGGACTGGGACTCTTGGATGACCAAAAGAGTTTTTTTCTTTCTAGGGATGTTGATCAGTTCCAGAGGTTAAGACAGATTCCAAGTATTTGAGTCTTTGAGTCAAAATCTGAGCCCTGTATGCGATACCCTATATCTGCTAGTTCCCAGGAAATTTATCAATTTAACAGTATTATTATCCAAATCTTCTTTAGTTGGGCTAGCAATGACCAAGTCATCTACATACTGAATAATTGTGCCCCTTTACAACTGTAGATTTCTTAAGTTCTTAGCTAGAGCATTTTCAAATAAGTGGGGGCTATCCCAGAACCCTTCAGAGAGGACTGTCCAGGTGAGTTTTGAGGCTGAATGAGTGTCTGGATCAGTCCATTCAAAGGCAAATATATTGTGAATCTGGATGCATTGAGATGCAGAAAAATGCATCTTTCAGATCTAAGAATGTAAACCAGTTTACTCAGTTACTCAGCACCCCCTGGGACTTGGGTAAGGATTGGGGACAATGAGGTGTATGAAGACAACAACTGCATTTATTAATGCTCTAAGGTTTCTGACAAATCTGTACTTGCCATTAGGCTTTTGATCTGGTAATATGATGGGAGTATTATAAGGAGACTCTCATGGCCTTAATAAGTCATATGGCAAGAATTTGGCAATAAGGGGTTGAATTTCCCCTCATGCTTCTTGCCTTAAAGTGTACTGTCTTTTCTGATGGCGAGGAGCACTAGGCTGAAGTTGGATTTGAATGGGGGAGGTGTTTAGTGTGTTTCCCAGAGCCGGTGTGGCCCAAACCTCGGGATTTACTTGAGACAATACCTCAGGTGGTAAATGTGACAGCTCATCCTTAACTTGTTTTTTTCCCCTGAAGGGTCAGGAACAAAAGTAACACTTTCTCTGCTTTATGATCTGTGAAGGTCACCACGGCTTGGTCACCTGAGTCAATAAATCTCTCCCCAGTAAGAGGTCAGCCAACCAGAGGGGTCAATATGAGATGTGAGTGGGGACACAAAGCCTAACCCTATCATGTAGCTATTAATCCCTTTTCAGATGGGTAATTTACAAATATTTTCTCCCATTTTGTGGGTTTTCTCTTCACTTTGTTGATTGTTTCCTTCACCGTTTAAAAAAAAAAAAAAAAAAAAGCTTTCTGACTTGCTGTAATCCCATTTGTCCATGTTTGCTTTGGTTGTCTGTGCTTATGGGGCATTATTTAAGAAACAGTTGCCCAAACCAATGCCCTAGAGAGTTTCCCCAATGTTTTCTTGTAAAACTTTGATAGTTTGAGTTCTTAGGTTTAAGTCTTTAATCTATTTTAATTTCTTTTTTTAATGTGGCAAAAAATAGGGTTCTAGTTTCATTCTTCTGCCTATGGCTTGCCAGTTTTCCCAGCCCTATTTATTGAAGAAACTGTCTTATTTTTCATTGTATGTTCTTGGCACTTTTGTTGAAAAGTTTACTGTAGGTGTATGGGTTTGTTTCTGGGTTCTCTATTCCATTCCATTTGTCTTTATGTCCGTTTTTATGCTAGTGTCATGATGTTTTAATTACTATAGCTCAGTAGTATAATTTGAAGCCAGGTAATGGGATTCCTCCAGTTTTGTTTTATTTACTCAGCATAGCTTTAACTATTATGGTGTTTTGTGGTTCCACATAAATTTCAGAATTCTTTTTTCTATTTCTGTGAGGAATGTCATTGTTATTTTGATAGGGATGGCATGAAATCTATAGATTGCTTTGGATTGTATGGACATTTTAAAAATAGTGATTCTTCCAATCTGTGAACATGGAAATATCTTTCCATTTTTTGTATCCTCTTTCTTTTTTCAGTGTTTTTTGGTTTTAATTGTTGATAACTTTCATTTCTTTGGTTAATTCTCACACATTTTATTTGTGGCTATTGCAAATAGGATTACTTTTTTGAATTCTTTTTCAGTTTGTTGACTGTTGGCAGATAGAAATCCTACTGATTTGTATATGTTGATTTTGTATTCTGCAAATTTACTCAATTTATTAGTTCTAATAGTTTTTTGGTGGATATATTAGGCCATTGTCACATTGTTATAAAGAAATAATCTGAGACTGGGTAATTTATAAAGAAAAGAG
Source organism: Gorilla gorilla gorilla (assembly GCF_029281585.2). Classification (NCBI taxonomy): domain Eukaryota; kingdom Metazoa; phylum Chordata; class Mammalia; order Primates; family Hominidae; genus Gorilla; species Gorilla gorilla. The sequence continues at coordinate 13,453,083 of NC_073224.2, forward strand.
TTTTTATTGGCTCATGGTTCTACAGGCTGTACAGAAAGCATAGCACTGGCTTCTGCTTCTGGGGAAGCCTCTGACAGCTGACAATCAAGGTGAAAGATAAATCTGGTGCTTGCACATCACATGGTAAGTGAGAGGGCTGGGGGTAGGGAGTCCTACACACTTTTAAATGACCAGATCTCATGAAAACTTACTATTGTGAGGATGGTACCAAAGGAAATGATACCAAACAGTTCATGGAAATCCTGCCCTCGTGATTCAATCACCTCCCCACTAAGCCTACCTCCAACATTGAGGGTTACATTTCAATATGAGATTTTGGCGGGAATACACACCCAAACTATATCATTTTGCCCCTGGCCATTCCAAATCTCATATCCTTCTCATATTTCAAAATACAATCATGACTTCCTAATAATCCCCAAAGTCTTAACTCATTTCAGCCTTAACTCAAAAGTTGAAAGTCTCATCTAAGACAAAGCTAGTTTCTTCCTCCTATAAGCCTGTAAAATGAAAAACAAGTTAGGTACTTCCAAGATACAAAAGGAGTATAGGCATTGGGTAAATACTCCTATTCTAAAAGGAAGAAATCAGCCAAAAGAAAGAGGCCACACGACCTATGCAAGTCTGAAACCCAGAAGGGCAGTTAGTGAATTGTAAGGCTCCAAAATAATTATTTTTTTCTCTATGTCCCATTTCCAGGATACACTAATGCCTTGGAAAGGTCCAACCTTGTGGATCTGCATGGTTCAGCCCCCACAGCTGCTCTCATGGGCTGGTATTGTGTGCCTCTGGTTTTTCTAGGTGCAGGGTGCAAGCTGTAGCTAGATCTACCATTCTGGGGTCTGGAGGACTGTGATTCTCTCCTCACAGATCTACTAGGGCATGCCCCAGTGGGAAGCCTGTGTGGGGACTCTAACCCCACATTTCTTCTCTGCATTGTTTTAGTACAGGTTCTCCATGAGAGCTCCACCCTTGCAGCATGCTCCTGCCTGGACACCCAGGCTTTTGCCTACATCCTTTGAATAAAGGTGGAGGCTCCCAAGTCTCAACTCTTGCATTTTGTACACCCACAGGCCTAACACCACATGGAAGCTATCAAGGCTTATGGCTTGCACCCTCTGAAGCAGTGACTGGAGCTGTAACTTGGCCAATTTGACCTATACCTGCAGCTGGAGCAGTGGCCAGGATGCAGGGAGCCATGTCCCAAGGCTACCCAAGGCAGCAGGGTCCTGGGCCTGATCCCAGAAACTATTATTTTCTTTTAGGCCTCAGGGCCTGTGATGGGGGGCTGCCTCTAGATTTCTAAAATGCCTTCAAGTCCTCTTTCCCATTGTCTTGGCTATCAACACTTGCTTTTGTTTAATTATGCAAATATCTCTAACAAGTGGTTGTTCCACAGCCTGCTTAAGTTCCTCTCTTATAAAAGCTTTTTATTTTTCTGCCACATGGCTAGGCTGAAAAGTGTTCAAGCTTTTACACTATGGTTCCCTTGTAAATATAAGTTACAGCTTATTTTTTTGGTCTAAGATGTGAGCATAGTTGTTAGAAGCAGTCAGGCCACATCTCGAATGCTTTGCTGCTTAGACATTTCTTCCAACAGAAACCCTAAATCATCACTCTCAAATTCAAACTTTTATATATCCCTAGGGCATGAAAGCAATTAATCCAACCACTTTGCTAAGACATAACAGGCATGACCTTTGCTTCAGTCCTGATTAATTTCTAATTTTCATCTGAGACCTCCTCAGCCCAGCCTTCACTGTCCAGATCACTATCAGCATTTTGGTCACAGCTATTCAACCAGTCTCTGAGAAAATCTCAACTTTACCTCATTTTTCTGTCTTCTTCTGAGCCCTAAAACTCTTTCAATCTCTGCCTGTTTACCCAATTACAAAGCTGATTCCACATTTTCATGTATTCTTATAACAATTTTCTACTCCTTGGTGACAATTTTCTGTATTAAGCCATTTTTGCATCACTATAAATACCTGAGGCTGGGTAATTTATTTTTATTTATTTATTTATTTTTTTATTTTTTTATTTTATTTATTTATTTTTTTTTGAGACAGAGTCTCGCTCTGTCGCCCAGGCTGGAGTACAGTGGCGCGATCTCGGCTCACTGCAAGCTCCGACTCCGGGGTTCACGCCATTCTCCTGCCTCAGCCTCCCGAGTAGCTGGGACTACAGGTGCCCGCCACCACACCCAGCTAATTTTTTGTATTTTTAATAGAGACGGGGTTTCACTGTGTTAGCCAGGATGGTCTCGATCTCCTGACCTCGTGATCTGCCCACCTCAGCCTCCCAAAGTGCTGGGATCACAGGCATGAGCCACCACGCCTGGCCGGTAATTTATTTTTAAAAAGGAGGTTTAACTGGCTCATGATTCTACAGGCTGTACAGAAGACATAGCACTGGCATATGCTTCTGGGGAGGCCTCTGGAAGTTTATAATCATGGCAAACGTTGAAGCAGAATCCTGCACATCACAGGGCAAAAAGCAGGAACACAAAACAGAGGGGCGAGTTGTTACACACTTTTAAATGGCCAGATCTTACAGGAACTCACTCACTATCATGAGGATAGTACCAAATGGGATGGTGCTAAGCCATTTATGAGTAATCCACCCTGATGGTTACATCACCTTTCACCAGGCCCAACTCCAACATTGAGAATTACGTTTCAATATGAGATTTGGAAGGGGACACACATTCAAACCCTATCAGAGGAGTCTTCATGTTTTTCCAAATATAGGATTATATCATCAGCAAGAAAAAAAGATAATTTGACTCATTTTCCAATTGGGATGCCCATTATTACTTTCTCTTGTCTGATTGCTCCAGCTAGGACTTTCAGAATTATGTTAGATAACAGTGGTAAAAGTGGATATTCTTGTCATTTTCCAGATTTTAGAGGAAAGTCTTTTAGTTTTTCCCCACTCAGTATGATACTAGCTGTGGGTCTGTCATATATGACTTTTATTATGTTGAGGTATGTTTATTCCATACCCAGTTTTCAAAGGGTTTTTATTATAAAAGAATATTAAATTTTATCACATAATTTTTAGTATAATTGAAATGATCATATGGATTTTGTCATTCATTCTGTTTACATAATGTATCACATTGATTGATTTGCATGTTGAACCATCCTTGCATCCCTGGGATAAATCCCACTTGGTCATTATGAATTACCTATTTATGTATTGTTTAATTCAGTTTCCTAGGTTTTTTTTGCAAATTTTTGCATCAATAATCTCAGATATGGGCCTGTAGTTTGCCTTTTTAATGTGTCTTTGTCTGGTTTTGATATCAGGGTAATACTAGCCTCAGAGAATGAGTTTGGAAATGTTCCCTCCTCTATTTTTCAGTCTGGTCCTACAGAATTTTTTTATTAAGGCTTTAATTTTGTTACTTGTTATTGGTCTGTTCAGGTTTTAGATTTTTTCCTAGTTCAATCTTGGTAAGTTGTGTGTATCTAAGAATTCTTTTCCTCTAGGTTTTCTAATTTGTCGGCATACAATTGCTGATAGTAGCCACTAATAATCCTTTGATTTTCTGAAGCATTACTTGTAATGTCTCCTTTTCCACCTCTGATTTTATGTATTTGTATCTTCTCTGTTTTTTAGTTAGCCTGTCTAAATATTTGTTAGTTGTTTTACTTTTCAAAACATCCACTTTTTGTTTCATTGATCTTTTGTATTTTTTTATTTCAACTTTATTTCTGTGCTAATCTTTATTATTTCTTTTCTTCTAATTTTGGGTTTGTTTTGGCCTTTTTATTCTAGTTAATTAAGATGTACTGTTAGGTTATTTGAAGTTTTTCTGTTTTTTTATGTAGGCAATTACAATTATACATTTTCCTTTTATAATAGTACCTCTTTTACTATATTCTATAGGTTTTGCTATGCTTTGTTTCCATTATCATTTGTTTCAAGATATATTTCTATTTTCTTCTCAACTTTTTTATTGTACATCATATCCTCTACCCAGAGTCAGCCAAACTATAAGGTTAAGGGCACAGTCCCTGAATTTCAAGTCCACCCAAGACTTCTGACCCAAACTGTAAGGAGTTAGAGTCTGCTAATTGTGCCTCTATCCTCCAGATTTATATATTGAAGCCCAAACACTTCCATGTGATTATATTAGAGATAGGGCATTTAAGGAGATAAGAAAGGTTAAATGAGGTCGTAAGGGTAAATGCTAGTCAGCTAATTGTTTGTTACCTGCCTGCAATGAGATTTGTAGAGAAATTGAGAGCAATCATTCAGAAACGTTCATAGAAATTTAATATTCTGGCTGGGCACGGAGGCTCACACCTGTAATCACAGCACTTTGGGAGGCTGAGATGGGAGGATCACGAGGTCAGGAGTTTGAGGCCAACCTGGCTAACATGTGAAACCTGTCTCTACTAAAAATACAAAAAATTAGCTGGGCGTGGTGGCAGGTGCCTTTAATCCCAACTACTTGGGAGGTTGAGGCATGAGAATCGCTTGAACCCAGGAGGTGGAGGTTGCAGTGAGCCAATATGGCACCACGGCACTCCAGCTTGGGAGACAGAGCAAGACTTTGTCTCAAAAATAATAATAATAATAATAATAATAATAATAATAATAATAAATAAAGCCCCTTTTTCCTAGATTAAAAAAAGGGCGCAGTAATCAAGACAGTGTGGTATTTGTGAAGAAACAGACAAAAACATCAATGAAACAGAATACACAGCTCAGAAATAGATCCACAAAAATAGAGTTAACTAATCTTTAACAAAGGAGCAAAGGCAGTACAGTGGAGAACAGATTGTCTTTTCAACAAATGAAGCTGGAACAACTGAACACCCACATGCAAAAGAAAAAAAAAGAAAACAAAAGAATCTAGACACAGACCTACATTCTTTATAAAACTTAACTCAAAATGAATAATAGGCCTAATTGTAAAATGTAAAACCACAAAAATCCTAGAAGATAATATAGGAGAAAATCTAGATGGCCTTGGTGTTTGGTAACGACTTTTCTTTTGTTTTGTTTTGAGATGGAGTCTTGCTCTGTCGCCCAGGCTGGAGTGCAGTGATATGATCTCTGCTCACTGCAACCTCCGCCTCCTGGGTTAAAGTGATTCTCCTGCCTCAGCCTCCAAAGTAGCTGGGATTACAGGCGCATGCCATCATGCCCTGCTAATTTTTCTATTTTTAGTAGAGACAAGGTTTCACCATGTTGGTCAGGCTTGTCTCGAACTCTTGACCTTGTGCTCTGTCTGCCTCGGCCTTCCAAAGTCCTGGGATTACAGGCATGAGCCACCATGCCTGGCCCTTGGTAATGACTTTTTAGATACAATACCAAAATCACAATTCATGAAATAACTGATAAGCTATACTTTATTATTAAATCAAAATTTTTGCTTTGCGACAGACACTGTCAAGAGAATGAAAAGACGAGTCATAGACTAGAGAAAATATTTGCAAAAGACACATCCGGTAGAGGAATGTCATTCAAAGTATACAAAAAACCCTTAAAACTCAACAATAAGAAATCAGACAGGCGGGGCATGATGGCTTATGTCTGTAATCCCACCACATTGGGAGGCTGAGGCAGGCGGATCACTTGAAGGCCACTCAAATTGGTGAAACCCCGTCTCTACTAAAAATATAAAAATTAGCCAGAGGTGGTGGCAGGCGCCTGAAATCCCAGCTACTTAGGAGGCTGAGGCACGAGAATTACTTGAACCCGGGAGGTGGAGGTTGCAGTGAGCCTAGATCACACCACTGCACTCCAGCCTGAGCAACAGAGTGAGACTGTCTCTGTCTCAAAAAAGAAGTCAGACGACCCAACTGAAAATCATGTTAAGTTACTTTTCAGAAAAAAGAAACGTGCAGAAGACCTTAATAAACACCTCACCAAAGAAGATATACAGGTAGCAAAAAGCATCTGAAAAGATACTCCATATCATATGTCATCAGGGAAATGCAATTGAAAACAGCAATGAACTACCGCTACACACATCTGTTAAACTGACCAAAATCTGGAACTCCGGCAACACCAAATACTGCGCAGAATGTGGAACAGCAGGAGCTCTCTCATTCATTGTTAGTGGGAATGCAAAATGGTTCAGCTACTTTGGAAGACAGTTTGGCCGTTTCTTAGAAAACTAAATATATTCTTACCATAGGATCCATCAATTGCACTCTTTGGCGTTTACGCAAAGGGGTTGAAAACTTATGTCCACACAACAACCAGCACACGGATGTTTAGAGCAGCTTCGTTCATAATTGCCAAAACTTGGAAACAACCAAGATGTTTTTCAGTAGGTGAATGAAAAAATAAACAGTGGTACAGTCAGTACTAAAAATAAATGAGTTATACATCCTTGAAAGACATGGAGAAATCCCCTTTTTTTTTTTTTGAGACACAGTTTCACTCTTTTTGCCCGTGGAGAAATCTCTTTTTTTTCTTTTTTTGAGGTGGGGTCTCTCTGTGTCACCCAGGCTGGAGTGCCGTGGTGCCATCTCAGCTCACTGCAACCTCTGCCTCCTGGATTGAAGTGATTCCCGCACCTCAGCCTCCAGAGTAGCTGGGATTACAGGCACCCGCCACCACACCCAGCTAATTTTTTTTTTTTTTTTTTTTGTATTTTAATAGAGACGGGATTTCACCATGTTGGTCAGGCTGGTCTTGAACTCCTGACTTCAAGAGATCTGCCCCCCTCAACCTCCCAAAGTGCTGAGATTACAAATGTGAGCCACCGCACCCAGCCTCCATGGAGAAATCTTAAACTTACATTACAAAGTGAAATAAACCAGTCTGAAAACGCTGTATACTGTATGATCCAACTACAAGACGTTCTGCGAAAAGCAAAACTATGGAAACAGTAAAAAAAATTAGTAGTTGCCATGGACTGGGGGCAGAGAAGGATGAACAGGCCAAGCACAGAGGATTTTTAGGGCATTGAAACTACTCTGTATAATACCATCATGGTGGGTACATGTCATTCTACATTTGTTAAAACCCATGGAACTTATACCACCAAGAATGAACCGTAATGTAAACTACGGACTTCAGATGACGATGATGTGTCCACATATGTTCATGGGTTATAACAAATGTACTACTCTGGTGGGGAACTTTGATAGTGGGGAAGCTAATGCACGTGTGGGCAGGAGCTACGTGGGGAATCTCTGTATCTTCTGCTCAATATCGCTGTGATTCTAAGTTTGTTCTAAAAAATAAAGTATATTTTACAAAGTAAAAGGCACTGTGCTAACAGATCTTCAGATATGGGCTGGACACAAATGTGGCAGGGAACTGACAGAGACAACATCATAAGGAGATCCTTGTTACTCAATGTGTGGAGTGTAGACCTGGGGACTTGTTAGAAATAAAGAAACTCAGGCTTCACCCCAGGCTACTAAATCAGAAATCCATGTTTAGGCTGGGCGTGGTGGCTCACGCCTGTAATCCCAGCACTTACACGGTAAGTGCTCAACTTTAGGAGGCCCAGGTAGGCAGACCACCTGAGGTCAGGAGTTCAAGACCAGCCTGGCCAACATGTCAAAATCCCGTCTCTACTAAAAATACAAAAATTAGCTGGGCATCTTGGCGGGAACCTGTAGTCCCAGCTACTCAGGAGGCTGAGGCAGGATAATCGCTTGAACCCGGGAGGCAGAGGTTGCAGTGAGCCGAGATCTCACCACTGCACTCCAGCCTGGGCGACAGAGTGAGACGATGTCTCAAAAAAAAAAAAAAGAAAAGAAAAGAAAAAGAAATCCGTGTTTAAACATCCCCAGGCGTAACAAATGTTACAGTTGGAGAAATAGCACCATGAAAGAATGCTCTTTGAAATTCCCAAACCTAGGATTTTGTGCGTGGATGGAAAAGACACCAGAAAAGGAGATTTGGATTAAATCAGAAGAAACGGTAGGGAATCATCAACTCATTTTTCCTGCCATTCCATGATAAGATTCTAAATTATTTTTCATTTGCATGTATCAGTGGGACTCTGCCATTAGCATAAAAAATGCATTTTAATAAACAGTTTGAAGAATTTATTTATCTCCCAGATAACCTGCTTATGAGTCTCTGGAAAGCCTGATAGCAGGAGGTTCTATCTCTCAAGGATACAGATATTGATTGGACTTTCAAAGTCGTTCCACTAACAGGTTTCACTATCATTCATGGCTGAAAAACTCATTCATACCTGAAAGAACTCACATCAAACTGTCAACGTTGTGTACCTCTGAAAGCTGGGAATACAAAAGACAGAGAAGGGAAGAACATTTATTTTTCTTACGCATCTTTGTATTATTTGGCTTATTATAAGAAGTATATATGAGACCCGTCCCTACCACCTCCATACTCCTTAAAAAAACAAAAGCCCCACACCTGTAAGATGCTGGTTAAAGAGAAGAAAGTGCCCACTCTGCTCCTGTGACTTTTTGCATGACATTCTCCATCAGCAGCAACCCAAATTATTATTAGCTATTCTCATGGAAGATTTTTATCTCCACTGCTTAATGCTGTTCAACAGCTGTATACTTACAGTGACTAGAAGACAAATGAGAAAAGAAAGCCTGGTTGTCAGATATGACAAATTCCCACAAGGAATGCCTTTTCCTGTCCATCACCTCTACTCGTTTGGGGTTTGCTACACAGCATGCATGTAGGAAAGGGCATATCTGCTTTGCTATAGGTGCTACAGAAGGTTGAGTCTCCTAAGCATATTAATATTCAAGACTAGGGAAAAGAAGCCTAAAAATACCACTGCAACACATTATATGTCTTGCAAAGTATTTTCACATAGTTTATCTCAGTTGTTCTCTTAGCAATCTACAGTGTATATTTACAGGCAGATATTACTATTAGCATTAGCCTTACTGTTTTCCATATTAAGACCAAGTTAATTAAGAGGAAGAATGTGGGAATTTTTTTTTTTTTTTTTTTTTTGAGACAGAGTCTCGCTCTGTCACCCAGGCTGGAGTGCAGTGGTGCAATCCTGGCTCACTGCAACCTCCGCCTCCCTGGTTCAAGTGGTTCTCCTGCCTCAGCCTCCCAAGTAGCTGGGACTACAGGCGCATGCCACCATACCCGGCTAACTTTTTGTATTTTTAGTAGAGACAGGGTTTCACCACCTTAGCCAGGATGGTCTCAAACTCCTAACCTAGTGATCCACCTGCCTCAGCCTCCCAAACTGCTGGGATTACAGGCAGAATATGGGAATTTTATAACACTATTTACTCTTGAGTAAATCATATTCAAAAATATTCAGGTGTGAAACAATAAAAAAAAGATAGTATAATTTATCTCACTACAAAACAATCCCATGGTATAAAGTATAGAATAATTGCTTGGCTGGACATGGTGGCTCATGCCTATAAAGGCCACGGTGGGTGGATCACTTGAGGTCAGGAGTTTGAGACCAGCCTGAGCAACATAGCGAGATCCCATCTTAATAAACAACAACAACAACAAATTGCTACTCTCAACTAAGCACATGCATATGTCAGACACTGCATATGTATTACCGCTAATCTTTACCAGCAAGGCAAACATTATTATCCCCATTTTAGAGATAAAGCAAGTGAGGTTCAGAGTGGTTCAACGCAGTGCCCATGGTTACAATTCGCAATGCTGGATTCAAATCCAGCTTTAACTTCCAAGCCCAAGCTTTGTCCTCTAAAACACAGCTTCCTACCATGACTCCTCTCACTACTAGAAGGATCTGGCACTGCAGGAGGATCCTCTACTAGAAGGATCTGGCACTGCAAGAGGAAACATCTGTTCCAAATGCTGCTGCATCTCCATCCAGGCTTCAGTGAGATTGAACTATTTCCACCCTCCATTGTCAGAAATTTCATCCTTTGAACAGAACTATCAGATCTCTTTATCTTGTCAAGTCACAAACAGCTGATACTGAATTCATTTCTTTCCAAACCACAAAACAGTTTCCCAAAATGGAATTCACATTGAATCTTGAGGTTATACTACATTGATTGTTTTTCACTGCTAATAACTATCCATCCCCTACTCTCTGAACTCTTGGCTGCATCAATATTCATTATATTATTTAAAGAAAAAAATATTAGAGCAGAAACAATGTATGATGTCTTGCCTGATCGCTAACAAAGATGGATGACACAAAGGTCAATACATTAGGGCTGGCAGACAAATGTTGAAATGCACTTGCTTCTGTACTTGGAGTCTTCCCTCTGTAGGGAAGACTAGGGTCTGTATGCTACATCCAGGGAGTGAGTCAGCAAAGGAAACCTGTGCTTGGTGAAATACAGATTCTGAACTCTGCTGGTATTGATCAGTGCTGTTCCTGAAAATCCATTATTTAAGAAATGGGAAGTGAGTGAAAGAACTTCCTACCAGGCTGCCCTGACTTCACCTCCCCCCCGCAAAAAAATACCTGAAAGTAGAACCTGCAGGATTGATGAGCATTTATGAATTTTCTTTATTTGTGTATTTGTTTGTTTATGATGGTTTGGTTTTGGCGTGTTATTTTGTTTTTGTTTTGTTTTTAAAGAGGGTATCAGACAGGCACAGTGGTTCACACCTGGAATCCCAGCATTTTGAGAGGCTGAGGCTGGTGGATCACTCAAGGCCAGGAGTTTGAGACAAGCCTGGCCAACATAGTGAAACCCCATCTCTACTAAAAGTACAAAATTTAACCAGATGCGGTGGCAGGCGCCTGTACTGCCAGCTACTCAGGAGAGGCATGAAAATTGCTTGAACCTGGGAGGCCAAGGTTGCAGTGAGCTGAGATGGTGTCACTGCACTCCAGCCTGGGCAACAGAGACTCTGTCAAAAAAATAAATAAATAAATAAAAATAAAGACAAGGTCTCGCTATGTTCCCTAAGCTGAAGAGCAGTGGCTATTTCACAGTGTTTGTGAATTTTAGACGGGAAATCTAGAAAACCCAAAATGTCAACCCAAATAATTTATGAGAAGAAGCATTACCCCACTGCAGGTAAGGAGTCAAGCATCACAGTGTGGTTATATAGGGAAGGATCCCATGAAATCATCAAAATGAAGCAACAGTACTGAAAATACTCGGGTTTGTGAAACAAAACTCTGACACGAAACAGGCATTCTGTCACAGTGGCAAGAGGAGGGACCGTGGATCACCATTCGCCTTGGAAGCTCCCCTGGCTGGTTTTCAGCTGGGTGCCAAATGGTAAGTCAATTCTCTTTGAGCCCCAGTTTATGGAGGAAACAAAGCGTGGGTTACCCGGCATTGAGATCTTGTGAAAATCAAATGAGATGATGCATTTGAAAATTCTAAACAAATGTTATTTATCATAAACTTTAAAAAGGCACAGGGCCAGGAGGGTAGAAAAGTCGCATTCTCTATACAGATGGTGGATGTGAATTTTGCTCTTGATCATGACTTCAGGTGAATGGGGCTAAGGAATGCATTGATGCTGAGTCAGCAGCGGAGAGAGTCCAGAGTATTTAGCCTTTCTCAAAATTGTGCACGTACATGACAAATGTATTATTATTATTATTTTGAGACGGAATTTCACTCTTGTCACCCAGGCTGGAGTGCAATGGTGCAATCTCGGCTCACAGCAGCCTCCACCTCCCAGGTTCAAGTGATTCTCCTGCCTCAGCCTCGCGAGTAGTTGGGATTACAGGTGCATGCCACCATGCACAGCTCATTTTTTTGTATTTTTAGTAGAGACACTTTTTCACCACTTTGGTCAGGCTGGTCTTGAACTCCTGACCACGGGTAATCTGCCTGCACTGGCCTCCCAAAGTGCTGGGATTACAGGCATGAGCCACTGCACCCGGCCGAAGACAAATGTATTATATCAGTAGTTGGAGCCGAAATTTCCCTTGCAGGGCAGTGAACCACTCTTGTTTAGAAAAATACCCTTTTTTCCCTTTTTTAAAAAATTATTTATTTGTTTGTTTTTGTAGAGACGGGGGTCTCACTATGTTGCCCAGGCTGGTCTTGAACTCCTGGCCTCAAGGGATCCTCTGGCCTCAGCCTCCCAAATAATTGGGATCACAGGTGTGAGCCATGGTTCCCAGCCAGGAAAATACCTTAATAAGTAGCACAGAGGTGGGTGGAACCCTGATGACATGGTTCAGCAGAAGTGGAGGCAACAAAAGAGAGCAATAACTTCTACATGTGGGAAATAAGCAGGAATTTGTGAGTGAGAAGGAGATCTGAGAGACGAGGGCTGAGGCGCACAGAAATTGGCAAGGGCCATGGTTTCAGAAATGGCTGAAGGATTTCCAAAGAGAAATAGCTAACAGTGCGTTTTCAGTTGTTTTTGTTGCTGTAATATAAATCTCTGCAGCCTTCAGTTTTCAGTAAATCATCTACACTCATAAATGAATGTGCTGAGACAATCCAATTCTGTGAAGCTAGAGCCTAAAGCCAGAGGTGACCTTGAGAGCATAAGCCCTTGGGGAATCGAAGGGAGTCTTGGAGAGCACTTTGAAAGAGGTTGCATCAATTGGGCAAGATAAGGTGACCCCAGCTGACCCCTGAGTTGTCACATGCTCCTCTCTCCAGCTCAAGTCAAAACCCTCTGTCATCACAGAGAGACTTTGAAATGCACTGAACGAAATGAAGAAAATGTAATCAAAGTGTTTTATGGACTGCATGCTCATGTACCCCCAAATTCCTATGTTGAAACCCTAACCCCGATGGGATGGTATTAGGAAGTGGGGGCTTTGGAAGATAATTAGGGTTAGACGAGGTTATGAGAGTAGATCCCCCTTGGTTTGGAGAGATTAGAGCGCATGCCTTCTCTGTGTGCATGCACCAAGGAAGGCCACGTGGGGACATAACCAGAATGAGGACTCTCTCTGGAACCCAACCAGTCTGGCACCCTGACCTTGGTCTTCCAGCCTCTAATTTTTTTTTTTAATTGAAAGTTTGGGGGAGGAGGAGGAGGAATGAGGAGTTGAGGAAGATATGCACATTTCTTTTTTCTTTGTTCGAGATCGAGTTTTGCTCTGTCACCCAGGCTGGAGTGCAGTGGTGTGATCTTGGCTCACTGCAACCTCCGTCTCCTGGGTTCAAGCAATTCTCTTGCCTCGGCCTCACGAGTAGCTGGGATTACAGGCACCCAACACCATGCCTGGCTAATTTTTGTATTTTAGTAGAGACAAGATTTCACCATGCTGGCCAGGCTGGTCTTGAACTCCCAACCTCAGGTGATCTGCCTGCCTCAGCCTCCCAAAGTGCTGGGATTATAGGCATGAGCCACTGCGCCCAGCCCAAGCCTCTAGAACTGTGAGAAATCAATGTCTGTTGTGTAAACCACCCAGTTTAAGATCTTTGTTATAGCAGCCCAGACTGACTAATACACAGAGCCAGAAAAAAAGTGAACCCCAAACAAGAGTTTAGGACAAAGTCGCTACATACTTCACAAGGTTAGATTAGGAGCAGTGCTGCATCCTCAATGATCCTGGGTGGTTAGACTGCACCTGTTCTCCACAGTACCATTTCAAACCTTTTCTGCTCTCCTAAAATTCTAAGCCCACCTCTTCATCTCACTCACGCCGAGGCCAATGCCCATCAGGGTACTGGACTCTGTCCATCGTCCTCGTGTGCCTTAAATGTTTGCCTCATCTCTCCTCTGTCTTCATCCTCTTCCTCTCCACTGACTCCTCCTTTGGCATTTAAACATACACAGATTCATTTCACTTCTCAACTCCATCTTCTGTCTATTGATTACCCTAGTGCATCTCTTCATTTTCCAGCCAAATTTGTAAAGACACACTTCCTCACCATCCCCTAGCTTCTCAAGGCACTGTAATGTGGCTTTCCAATCTTGGCCACTCCACTGAGACTGCTGGCACTGGTTTCACAAAACACCTCCCTTTTTAAGGCTTTATCTTACTTAAATTATTGTTGGCATCAACAAAATCCACTACTCTCTCCTTTGAAACACTCTGTTCTCTTGGTTTATCTTGCTCCCGATCCGCTATACAGGTGCCTGGATTTCTTCCTGGCGCTGTGGTTAATTCGTCTCAGGCTCCCTGAAAGCTGAACTTTCTTTCTCCTAAAGAGGTTGATGTTTCTCAGCGTTCTCCTCGGTGCTCTCCTCCCCTCACCACTCCCCTCCCACTTTGCCCACTCTCTCTAGGCAATATTATATACTGTACTCCCCTGGGTTCAACGATATTTCCAGACCTTCATATTCCACTTCCTTTTGAACATTTCCACTTGGATGTTCCATGTTCACCTCAAACCTCCAAAAGTGAATTTCCCTCCCCATCCCTCATAACCTGCTCCTTCTCCTTGGCTCCCTTCCCCATCCCTGCTTAATTGCTGACTTAGAAATGTGCGTATCAGCCGGGTGCGGTGGCTCACGCCTGTAATCCCGGCACTTTGGGAGGCAGAGGCGGATGGATCGCCTGAGGTCAGGAGCTCGAGACCAGCCTGGCCAACATGGTGAAACCCCGTCTCTATTAAAAATACAAAAATCAGCCAGGCGTGGTGGCGCATGCCTGTAATCCCAGCTACTTAGGAGGCTGAGGCAGGAGAATCGCTTGAGCCCTGGAGGCAGAGGTTGCAGTGAGCCAAGATCTCACCATTGCACTCCAGCCTGGGCGACAGAGCGAAACTCTGTCTAGGAAAAAAAAAAAAAACAGAGAGAGAGAGAGAAAATAAATGTGCATATCTGCCTCCACCCCTCATTCCTCCTCCTCCCCCAAATTTTTTTTTTTTTTTTTTTTTTTTTTTTTTTGAGACGGAGTCGCTCTGTCTCCCAGGCTGGAGTGCAGTGGTGCGATCTCGGCTCACTCCAAGCTCCGCCTCCCGGGTTCACGCCATTCTCCTGCCTCAGCCTCCGGAGTAGCTGGGACTACAGGCGCCCGCCACTACGCCTGGCTAATTTTTTGTATTTTTTTTTTAGTAGAGACGGGGTTTCACCGTGGTCTGGATCTCCTGACCTCGTGATCCGCCCGCCTCGGCCTCCCAAAGTGCTGGGATTACAGGCATGAGCCACCGCGCCCGGCCCAAACTTCCAATCAGTCATTAAGTTCTATTGATCCTCCTATCTCAAATTACCTCAATCTCCTCACTTCTCTTCTTAACTATGTCTACAACCATAGTGTAATTCCACCATCATCCATCACCCAGATTATCCCAATACTTTCTTAACTGGCCCCATGCCCCTGGCCTTACCTTCAAATTAATTCTCCAGGGCCAGGCGCAGTGTCTTACGTCTGTAATCCCAGCACTTTGGGAGGCCGAGGCAGGCGGATCATGAGGTCAGGAGATCGAGACCATCCTGGCTAACAGGGTGAAACCCTGTCTCTACTAAAAATTACAAAAAATTAGCCGGGCGAGGTGGCGGGCGACTGTAGTCTCAGCTACTCGGGAGGCTGAGGCAGGAGAATGGTGTGAACCCGGGAGGCGGAGGCTGCAGTGAGCCAAGATCGTGCTACTGCACTCCAGCCTGGGTGACAGAGCAAGACTCTGTCTCAAAAAAAAAAAAATTAATTCTCCATACCACAGCCATTATGAACTTTTCAAAACAACTCCCTTGCTTAAAGCCTTCAGTGGTCCCTTAAGCTGCCCAGGAATAAATATTAGACCCTAACATGTCTTCCAAGTCCATTCCAGATCTGGCCTCTGCAGCCTCTCCTGTCTCTTCCTACTCCACTTCATTCTTTTCCCATCAAATGTGTCTTATTCCTTCTTGGATCTCCATTACCAGGTTCATAGTCAGCCTATGACTAACACTACCAGGTCTGATCATGAGACACCCTTGATTCAATCCCTCCCTGCTCAGTCAGGCAAATGGACTTTAAGTGTATTGGTGTCCTGTGGCTGCTGTAACCAAGTACCACAAATTGAGTGGCTTAATCAACAAAAATGGATTCTCTCACAATTATGGAAGCCAGAAGTTCAAAATCAAGGTATTGGCAGGGTAAGTTCCTGCCAGAGCCGCAAAGGGTGATTCAGTTGCATGTCCCTCTCCTAGTTTTGGTGCATCACCAATGCTTGGTCTTCCTTGGCTTGTGAACATATAACCTCCATCTCTGCTTCTGTCTTCAGACAGGCTTTCCCCTACCACTCTGTGCCTCCTTTCTCTTACAAGGACACCCTTCACTGGATTTATGGCCCTTCCTAATCCAGGATGACCTCAGCTCAGGATCCTTACTTAATCATATCTGTGACGATCTTTATTCCTGGGGAAGTTACTGAACCTAGGAAAATATAAAAAATAAAAAACATTTTAAAAATAAGGTCAGGTGTGGTAAATCATGCCTATAATCCCAGCACTTTGGGAGGCCAAGGTGGATGGATGGGTTGAGCCCTGGAGTTCAAGACCAGCCTGGACAATGTGGCAAAACCCCATCTCTACAGAAAATAGAAAAATTAGCTGGGCATGGCAGCACACACCTGTAGTCTCAGCTACTCGGGAGGCTGATGGAGGCTGAGGTGGGAGGATCACCTGAGCCTGGGGAGGTCAAGGCTGCAGTGAGCCGTGATTGTGCCACTGCACTCCACCATGGGCAAGAGAGTGAGACTCTGTCTCAAAAACAAAAAATTTAAAAAAGAAATAAAAAAATAAAAGACGCTTATTGTAAATAAGATCACATTCTGAAGTTCTAGAGGGACATATCTTCTAGGGTTTACACCATCCAACCCACATTACAGGATGGTTTGGGGAAAATGTTTTATGCCCACATAGCTCCTAAATGCCTTTACTCAGTATTTCTTGATGTCTAAAATTCTTAAAAATCTTTGTTAGTTTGGTAAAAATTGTCTTAATTTTAAAACTTGCATTTGTTTTATTGTTAATGAAGTTGCATATATTTTATTGCCTATTAACCATTTTATTCCATCTGTAAATTATCTTTTCATATGCTCAGCATTTTTACAGTTTTAATATCTTTCTTAAAAGTAAGTGCAGGATCTTTATATAGTAAAGCTATTAGTATTTGTGGCAATTTTCCATAGTTTGCAGTTTATCTCCCCTTTCTATTTTGTTTCTTCTATGAAAGATCTTAGAAATTATTCATGTTGGCTGGGGACAGTGGTTCACGCCTGTAATCCCAGCACTTTGGGAGCACTTTGGAAGGCTGAGGCAGGAGTATCGCTTAAGCCCAGGAATTCAAGACTAGCCTGAGCAACAAAGTGAGACCCCATCTCTATTTATTAAATTAAAAAAAGAAATTATTCAGCCGGGCCCAGTGGCTCAAGCCTGTAATCTCAGCACTTTGGGAGGCCGAGGTGGGTGGATCACCTGAGATCAGGAGTTTGAGACCAGCCTGGCCAACATGGTGAAACCCTGTCTCTAATAAAAATACAAAAAATTAGCTGGACATGGTGGTGGGCACCTGTAAGCCCAGCTACTCGGGAGGCTAAGGCAGGAGAATCACTTGAACCTGGGGGGAGGAGGTTATAGTGAGCCAAGATCGCGCCACTGTACTCCTGGGTGACAAGAGCAAAACTCTGCCTCAAAAAAACAAACAAACAAACAAACCAAAACCAAAAAAAACAGAAAATATAGAGGGATCATGTTAATACTGGACGGTGAGCTCAGAAGTCTCCTGATAGGCAGTAATCCATAAGCTAACTGCTCCAAAAGCTTTATATTTTTCTGTAATATGTTTTTGTGTTAGTATATTTTAGAAAACTTGGCCAACTGTAAGTAAACAGCCAGTCCAGGCATGGTGGCTCATGCCTGTAATCCTACCACATTGGGAGGCTGAGATGGGAAGGTCACTTGAGGCCAGGAGTTCGAGACTGGCCTGGTCAATGTAGCAAGACCCCATCTCTATTTTATATTTTAAAAATATAAATAAATAAATGGCCATAAGACCCATTTCTGAAGCTGACAGTGAGATGATACTCTCAAGCTTGGGAGAATTAAAAATAAAATCTTACTCTAAAAATGCAATTTATTTATTTATTTATTATTTGAGACAGTCTTGGTCTGTCACCCAGGCTAGAATGCAGTGGTTCCATTTTGGCTCACTGCAACCTCTGCCTTCCGGTTTCAAGTGATTCTCCTCCTTCAGTCTCCTGAGTAGCTAGGATTATAGGTGTGCACCACCACGCCCAGTCAAGAAATGCAATTTATGGCAATCTTGCAGATCTTCCTATTTGTAAAAAATGTTTTACCAATCCTACCTATTGAGACCCTCAGACAGGCCACTGGGTCTTTTTTATAGATCTGAAAGGACCTGTTGTACTGTTGCTGCAATAGCCTAA
Organism: Gorilla gorilla gorilla; assembly: GCF_029281585.2. Lineage (NCBI taxonomy): Eukaryota > Metazoa > Chordata > Mammalia > Primates > Hominidae > Gorilla > Gorilla gorilla. Next base: position 13,471,262 of record NC_073224.2, read on the forward strand.
AATACAGAGAACCACTGTGGTTAATAGCATGATATTGAGTGGCCCTTCAGGTGAACAAAATTCAATACTGGCTTTCACACTATTGAGACATGCAGACTTGGGCATGCCCCTTATTTTCTATGAGCTTTGGTTTATTTGTTTATAAGACAGAAGTCGTAACTTTCCTCCCGGTGGTGATGTGAAGATTAAATGAGATGATGAGCTAGGCAAAGTTGCTCACGTCTGTAATCTCAGCACTTTGAGAAGCCAAGGCGGGATGAACACTTGAACCTAGGAGTTCAAGACCAGCATGGGCAACATGGTGAGAGCCCGTGTCAACAAAAACAACAACAACGAAAACATATATCTATAAAGGTAAATGAGATGATGTTTATGACAGCGCCTACATAGGGCATCAAGTTCAATAAATGTTAGTTCCTGTCCCCTTCCCCTCACTGGGGCCAGATGTACACACCAACATGAAGGGTTTATGATAGACGATCCCTTCCAACTCAGAAACTTTTAACATACAACTAAAATCAGTATTGCTAAGGCTGCAGGAGAAACATCGCAGAAGTTTATGTTGGGGCAACCTTTCTGGGCAGCTGCTGTATCAATGGGTTTAACATGCAAGTTCCTTTTGACCTAATGATTCAGTTCCACGAATTTAGCTGGTGGAAATTATTTGGATTGCTAGTAAAAATTTATCAAAATGTTGATCACGGTGTTGTTTTTAATCAAGAGACTAAAAAAGCCACTCTGATCATAGAGTGATGATTAAATAAACTGTGGAATCTCTAGGCCACCTGTATAATAGATACTGTTTTAAAAAATATTATCAACATAGAAAAATCAGTCAGGCGTGGTGGCTCACGCCTGTAATCCCAACACTTTGGGAGGCTGAGGCGGGAGGATTGCTTAAGCCCAGGAGTTTGAAATGTTGTCTCTACAAAAAATTAGCTAGGCAGGGTGGCATGGGCCAAGTAGTCCCAACTACTTAGAGAGGCTGAGGTAAGAGGATTGCCTTAGCCCAGGAGGCCAAGGCTGCAGTGATCTCTGCTCCTGCCTCTGCACTCCAGCCAGGGTGACAGAGCAAGACTTTGTCTCAAAAAAATAAAAATAAAAACTAAATAGAATTTTAAAAAAGAAAAATATTCATAGCATACTGTTTATCAGAAACTAAAAGGAAATTAAATGTAATATATGCCTTGTGATCTTAGTTTTTTTACGTTAAAATAAACATCTTTGTGCAGAGGCAAAAGATTACACACAAAAAAACTCTAATGCTGGTTATTTCTAGATAGTAGTTTGGATATTATTTCTTTTCTTTTTTTTTTTTTTTTTTTTGAGACGGAGTCTCGCTCTGTTACCCAGGCTGGAGTGCAGTGGGGCAATCTCAGCTCAGTGCAACCTCCACCGCCCAGGTTCAAGCGATTGTCCTGCCTCAGCCTCCCAAGTAGCTGGGACTACAGGCGCCTGCCACCACACCTGGCTAATTTTTGTATTTTTAGTAGAGATGGGTTTCACGATGTTGGTCAGGCTGGTCTTCAACTCCTGACCTCATGATCTGCCTGCCTCGGCCCCCACAAAGTGCTGGGATTACAGGCATGAGCCACCGCGCCCACCTGGACATTATTTCTAAAAGGTTTTTTATGATAGACGTATATTGCTTTTGTGAAGAAGAAAGTCACAGGATCTATTTTTAAGTCTTTGCAAAAATGAAATGAAAAATTATTTAATCGTCATTAAGTGATATGTGACGTTAGTCTAGTCTTCTCCATTAAAGTAATCAGCGGTGTTCCGCAGGAACCCAAACCACTTAGGCAGAAGGTCTGATGAAACACTGGCAAGTTCCCACGCTTCACAGTGGAAGAAGGAATTGTGTGGGCTTTGATCTATTAGTTCACTGTAGAAAATGCTGTGTTCCCTAGGGGATGTCTGGGCCAGAGAGAAAGGGACTGTGCTCTGGGGCAAAAGCCACCACAGTAGTGACCCTGCCTGGCCCCCACAATGGAAAAGTGCTTTCTGTAGTCTGAAATGAAAGGTGCCCTGTGCATCTCTCCTTAATGGGCTCTGAAAGCCCAGGCTTCGGGAGTTGACAGCATCCACAATGCTAACCTTAATAAATGGACACAGTCAGAGAAACTTAAGCTATCAATAGAGATTGTGTGGGTGTTTTGGAGGCAACACAGGTGATGCACACTCATCCAAGGGCAGCCAACCCCTCACAGTGCCTTGTGACATGCTGTTACCCATTTATTTGGGGTCCCAGAGCCTTATGCATGGAGCTGGTGTTAACTTCCTTCTCATTTTCACAGTTGACTCTCAAATTCCTGGATACTCCCAACGCTAATCTTGGAGACTTCTTTAATCCAATCAGCCCTTCAAGAGCCTATTCACACGTTATTGTTCTAGAGCCTGAGATTAAAAAGATGAATAATAGGCTGGGCACGGTAATCCTAGCACTTTGGGAGGCTCAAGGCAGGCAGATCACCTGAGGTCGGGAGTTCGAGACCAGCCTGGCCAACATGGAGAAACCCCATCTCTGCTAAAAGAAATACAAAATTAGCCGGGCATGGTGGCACATGCCTGTAATCATAGCTACTTGGGAGGCTGAGGCAGGAGAATCACTTGAACCCGGGAGGCGGAGGTTGTGGTGAGCTGAGATCGCGCCATTGCCCTCCAGCCTGGGCAACAAGAGTGAAACTTCATCTAAAAAAATAAATAAAATATACTGTCCAGGGAAAGGACATTACACTGATTAATGCACATGAATCTTTGTTACCTGCCTGGTCTGATGTTGTGCAATTTACACATTGGTAATAGCTCATTTGGTCCTCATAACAATCTCAAGTTATTATTTTTCCCACACTGTGGTTGAAAAAATGGAGACTGACCAGCCGGGTGCAGTGGCTCACGCCTGTAATCCCAACACTTTGGGAGGCCCAGGCAGGTGGATCACAAGATCAGGAGATCAAGACCATCCTGGCTAACACGGTGAAACCCCATCTCTACTAAAAAATACAAAAAGTTAGCCGGGTGTGATGGCACATGCCTGTGGTCCCAACTACTTGGGAGGCTGAGGCAGGAGAATCACTTGAACCCAGGAGGCAGAGGTTGCAGTCAGCTGAGATCGTGCTACTGCACTCCAGCCTGGGCAACAGAGTCAGACTCCATCTCAAAAAAAAGAAAAAAGAAAAAGAAAATGGGCACTGACAAAGGTGAAGTTACTGCTCACGGTTATGCAGATAAGAGGTGGAGGAGGCAGTGTTGATAGTCAGGCTTATCTGACTTCTGCATGTGACACCGGAGGAGGCAGCAAGGCAGCCTGCCAGAGAACTGCAAAGGCAGGGCTCCCCAAGACTTTAAGGAGCTTTGGGAAGTCCACTCAACTGAGAAATGAGGGAGAAGGGAGTTAAAGGAAATAAACTGCATTTATTTACTATTTTATTTTTTATTATAGTCAGGCGCAGTGGCTCACACCTGTAATCCAACACTTTGGGAGGCCAAGGTGAGAGGATCGCTTTGGGCCAGGAGTTCAAGACCAGCTAGTCAACATAGCGAGACCCCGTCTCTATAAAAAGAAAAATTTTTTTAAAAATCAGCTGAGCGTGGTGGTGAGTGTCTATAGTCCCTGCTACTCACGAACCTGAGGCAGAAGATTGCTTGAACCCAAAAGTTTAAGGTTGCAGTGAGCTATGATTGCACCACTGCACTCCAGCCTGGGCAATAGAGCAAGACCCTGTCTCAATAAAAGGAAAAGAAAATGCTATCACGTGCTCTCTTTGGCAGCACATATACTAAAATTGGAATGATACAGAGAAGATTAGTATGGCCCCACACAAGGATGACATGCAAATTCATGAAGTGTTATTCCTCAGAGAGCTAAAAGCAGAACTACCATCAACCCAGCAATCCCATTACTGGGTATATACCGAGAAGAATATAAGTCATTGTACCATAAAGACACATGCATGCAAATGTTCACTGCAGCACTGTTCACAGCACCAAAGACATGGAATCAACGTAAATGTCCATCAATGGCAGATGGATAAAGAAAATGTGGTGGCTGGGTACGGTGGCTTATGCCTGTAATTCCGGCACTTTAGGAGGCCGAGGCGGGCAGATTACCTGAGGTCAAGAGTTTGAGACCAGCCTGACCAACATGGAGAAACCCTGTCTCTACTAAAAAATACAAAATTAGCCAGGCGTGGTGGAACATACCTGTAATCCCAGCTACTCGGGAGGCTGAGGCAGAAGAATCGCTTGAATCCGGGAAGTGGAGGTTGCTGTGAGCCGAGATCATGCCATTGCACTCCAGCCTGGGCACCAAGGGTGAAACTCCATCTCAAAAAGAAAAAAGAAAAGAAAAGAAAAGAAAAGAAAAGAAAAGAAAAGAAAAATGTGGTACAGATACACCATGGAATACTAGGCAGCCATTGAAGAGAATGAGATCATGTCTTTTGGGGAAATGTGGATGGAGCTGGTGGCTATTATCCTCAGCAAACTAGCGAAGAAACAGAAAACCAAATACTGCATGTTCTCGCTTATAAGTGGAGACTAAATGATAAGAACTTGTGAACAAACACAAAGAAGGAAACAATAGACACGGGGGTCTACTTGAGGGTGGAGAGTGGGAGGAGAGAGAGGAGCAGAAAAGATGACTATTGGGTACTGGGCTGAATCCCTGGATGATGAAAGAGTCTGTAGAACAATCTCCATGACACTTGTTTACCCATGCAACAAACCTTCACACGCACCCCCAAACCTAAAAATTAAAAAGAAATGTGGCTGAGCGCAGTGGCTCATGCCTGCAATCCCAGCACTTTGGGAGGCCGTGGCAGATGGATCACCTGAGGTCAGGAGTTCGAGACCAGCTTGGCCAACATGGCGAAACCCTGTCTCTACTAAAAATACAAAAATTAGCCAGGCGTGGTGGTGCACGCCTGTAATACCAGCTGCTTGGGAGGCTGAGGCAGGAGAATCACTTGAACCTGGGGGGGCGGAGGTTGTAGTGAGCCAAGATCACACCATTGCACTCCAGCCTGGGCAACAAGAGGGAAACTCCGTCTCAAAAAAAAAAAAAAAAAAAAAAAAAAATGTAAAAACAGACGATATACCAAAAATAAAATGGCAAAAAAAAGAAAACGCTATCACAATCACCATGTATCTCCCACTGGCTAACCCTGTATTTGACATTTATTTGAGCAAAGTGCAGGAGAATGGAGATGCAGTGAAGAGCAAGAAATGAAATTAACTGTAACAAGTAGTTATAAGAACTTAAAATCTTTTGTGTTTAACTTAGGTAGCTATGGTAGGCAGAATAATGGCCCCCAAAGATGTTCACATCCTAATCCCCAAAACTTGTGAATATGTTACATTATGTGGCAAGGGGGAACTGGGGTCCTAGATGGAATTAGGAATGCTAATCTGGCCAGGCATGGTAGCTCATGCTTGTAATCCCAGAATTTGGAAGGCTGAGGCAGGAGGATCACCGGAGCCCAGGAGTTCGAGACCAGCCTGGGCAACATAGTGAGACCCCATCTCTAAAAATTAAAATAGGCTGGGTGCAGTGGCTCATGCCTGTAATCCCAGCACTTTGGGAGGCTGAGGCAGGTGGATCATAAGGTCAGGAGTTCAAGACCAGCCTGGTCAATAAGGTAAAACCCCGTCTCTACTAAAAGTACAAAAATTAGCCAGGCATGGTGGCAGGTGCCTGTAGTCCCAGCTACTCAGGAGGCTGAGGCAGGAGAATCACTTGAACGTGGGAGGCGGAGGTTGCAGTGGGCCAAGATCACGCCACTGCACTCCAGCCTGGGTGACAGAGTGAGCCTCTGTCTCAATAAATAAATAAATAAATGAGTGAATAAATAAAACAAAATAGAGGAATGCTAATCTGCTGACCTTAAAATAGGGAAGTGATCCTGGATTATCTGGCTGTGCCTAATGTAATCACAAGGATTCTTAAATGACGAAGAATCATGAGAGTCAGGGAAGGGAATGAGGCCACACAAGCAGAAGTCAGAGGCTGGAGTGAGTGATATGATTGCTGGTCTTGAAGATGAAAAGAGGCCACAAGCCAAGGAATGCAGACAGCCTCTGGAAACTGGAGATGACAAGAAAACAGGCTTTCCAGCTGGGCGTGGTGGCTCACGCCTGTAATCCCAGCACTTTGGGAGGCCAAGGTGGGCAGATCACGAGGTCAGGAGTTCAAGACCAGCCTGACCAAAATGGTGAAACCCCGTCTCTACTAAAAATACAAAAATTAGCTGTGTGTGGTGGTACGCACCTGTAATCCCAGCTACTCAGGAGGCTGAGGCAGGAGAATCACTTGAACCTAGGACGTAGAGGTTGCAGTGAGCCAAGATCGTGCCACTGCCCTCCAGCCTGGGTGACAGAGTGAGACTCTGTCTCCAAAAAAAAAGAAAAGAAAACAGACTTTCCCCTAGAGCCTCCCGAAGGGGCATAGCCCCGCTGACACCTTGATTTTAGCCTGGTGGGGCTCATTGAGACTTCTGATCTCCGGAACTGTAAGAGAATGTGTGTTGTCTCAAGCTGCTAATTTGGGGTGATTTGTTACAGCAGCCATAGGACAATAGCACAGTGGGAGGTCATGGAAATCTGCCATCAGGCAGTGACTCTTGAACTGAAATCTGATGGAATAGGAGGGAAGGGTCTGACACATTTCGCAGGTAAGTTTGGCACAGCTTGGCTGGGCACGGTGGCTCACACCTGTAATCCCAGCACTTTGGGAGGCCGAGGTGGGCAGATCACGAGATCAGGAGATCGAGACCATCCTGGCTAACACGGTGAAACCCCGTCTCTACTAAAAATACAAAAAATTAGCCGGGCACCGCCATGGCTGGCACCTGTAGTCCCAGCTACTCGGGAGGCTGAGGCAGGAGAATGGCGTGAACCCGGGAGGCAGAGCTTGCAGTGAGCCGGGATTGCGCCACTGCACTCCAGCGTGGGCGACAGCGAGACTCCGTCTCAAAAAAAAAAAAAAAAAAAAAAGGTTGGCACAGCTGGAGGAGGCATGTCCTAGGAGAGAGGTGGGTGAGCTCTGTAGGTTTCCAAGCAGGCAGGGCCAGGTAGGCCACATTCAGTATATTGGTCCTCCTTTTTTTTTTTCTAGAGATGGAGTCTTGTTGTGTTGCCCAGGCTGGTCTTGAAATCCTGGCCTCAAGTGATCCTCCTGCCTCAGCCTCCCACAGTGCCGTGATTACAGGAATGAGCTAGCACACCTGGCCAACGCTTCTAAAAGCAACAGAAGCTGGGCATGGTGACACACACCTGTAATCCCAGCTACTCAGGAGAGTGAGGCAGGAGAGCCCAGGAATTCGAGATCAGTCTGGGCAACATAGCAAGACCTTATCTCAAAAAAAAATTATTTTAATTTAAAAACAAAGCAATGGGAATCCACTGAAGGACTTAATTTCGAGGATGGCATCAGCAAAATTTTGCTTAATAAAATCGTTAATTTCAGATTAATCCCTACCTCACTACACCTAATTTATCTCACACAGTTCTCAGAATGCAAATTAATATTAACCATAGACAATTAAAAAGGCAAACAGACTGGGAAAATGTCACATGATAAATTCCTGAAAATGTCACATGATAAATTCCTAAGTCAACTACAAATTATTTGCACATTATCCCCAGACATTGTCTCCTCCCATAAAAATGAGTAATTAAAAGTTGACACTAACACCAGGAAAAGTCTGGTTGATACTTTGTTTCAAATGGTTGAGATTAATGAATACAGTAACACAAGATTTGCTTTCATACTAAAATCGAGGTGAAATTTGGAATAACATAGGCCAGGCATTTTCTGTTGACCATCAAGTGTGGTGTGACATCTAGTGGCCAAATTACCAACTTTATTTCTTCCTTCCTGGCTTGATTTAAACATACTAGATACAATGTACCTTGAGGCCAATAAACATTGAGAAACCACTATGTGTTAAAAGTTAAATTGACTGTAGGGAGAGTCAAGTGAAAAATGTG